>NW_027256882.1:294741010-295302286 GCF_029215685.1 Pituophis catenifer annectens | reverse complement strand
GGTCACCTGAGTGGTGCAAATGGTTCCTGTAGTCTGCAATTTTTTCCTCTGGAAATTCATTCCTATTCCCACACCATTCGAAGTCTGTTCATCCCAAATTCTATAGCTAAACATCTGTAGAGATTCTCCATCATCCAGGTCATGGTTATCCCAATAGTGCTTTTTCAGGAGGCAACTGGACTTCCTTCTTTGTTCTTCTTTTGAAGATGTTTCGCTTCTCATCCAAGAAGCTTCTTTAGCTCTGACTGGATGGTGGGGAATGGAAGGATTTCTATTCTTTGCAGACAGCTGGTCATTGGCATCCTTTTAGAACATCTTCAAAGAAAACGTTCAAAAAAATCCAGTGGCCTCCTGAAAAAGCACCTTTGGGAATTTCTAGGATACTCACAGTTTTCTAGTTGAAGCTACGGTTAAATTTGTCCACGTGTTGTGAAATTAAAGAGTTTCCATCTTGTCTTCTGCCTGCTAGTTGGTGCTCATGGATGCGCTTAGCTAATCTTCTGTCTGTTTGTCCTACGTAGTGGCTGTTAGAGTCCTCACACTGTGTGTTGTAAATGACTACATTTTCTTCTTCTGGGGCTGCTGAGTCTTTTATGATAGATAAGGGCTGGTTCGTCTCTCCATTACATGTGTTACTTTCTCCTTTGGGACTTCCATGGAGGGCTCAAGAGAGAAAAATATCCCTTCCCTCAGCAGGGGAGGGTCTGTGTGCAAAGAAAGGCGTTGTGTTTTTGTGTACGTGTGTACACAAGGCTTCTCAGCGTTGGGAACAATAGTTTTCTTGAAAGGAAATCCCTTTCCACTGAAACCACAAGAACGCATCAAGAGTTTGCAGAAGTGCAAGTCTCCAGTGGCTTAATCACTTGGTGGTGCAACATTGCATAACATCTGCATGACTATGACAACCAAGCATGTTCTCCTACTGTGTCCAGACCGCACAACACCACAATCTTAGCCCCCCGGTTTGCTCAATCTCCTCACTAACCAAATGCACCTGGGGCCAAGCCATAAAATACTGAGCCAAGGTCCACACCAACTGAAGTTAGCATGTTGTGTTATGGTAGCCTCTACGTTTACCACCAACATAAGCGAGGTTAAGCATGGTACGGATTAACAGGGTTGGAAGGGACCTTGTAGGTCATCTAGTCCAACCCCCCCACGAAAGCAGGAGACCCTACACTATTTCTGATGAATGACAGTCCAGTCTCTTCTTGAAAGCCTCCAGTGATGAAGCTCCAACAACTTCTGAAGGCAATTGGTTGATTGTTCTCATTGTCAGAAAATTTCTCCTTATTTCCAAGTTGAATCTCTCCTTGGTCAGTTTCCATCGATTATTCCTTGTCTGGCCTTCAGGTGCTTTGGAGAATAGCTTGACACCCTCCTCTCTGTGGCAGCCCCTCAAGTATTGGAAGATGCTCCCATGTCTCCCCGGTCCTTTTCTTCACTAGACTAGCCAGGCCCAGTTCCTGCAACCGTTCATCGTATCTTTTAGCCTCCAGTCCCCTCATCATCCTGGCTGCTCTTCTCTGCACTCTTTCTAGAGTCACCACATCTTTTTTTACAGTGTGGTGACCAACACTGGACGCAGGATTCTAGATGGGGTTTTCCTAAGGCTTTATAGAGTGGTATTAGGACCTCCCTTGATCTTGATTGTATCCCTCTGTAAATGCAATTTAGGATTGCATCGGCTTTTTTGGCTGCCACTGCACACTGTTCGCTGTGAATGTAGCCATGTGAATGTGCATGAATGCAGCCACAAGTCCTCATTTCACACACACACACACACACACACACACACACACACACCATTGTGTGTGTGGTCATCCCGATGCAACAACATGCACCCTTTTGCCAAAGAAGTTGTGATGTTTTGTTCCAGCATCTCTACAAGATGCAACTCGTCCAGCAACATCTGCAGGGCACATTCCAGAATTCACAGGTCGATGAGTTATTTATGGGTTCCTTGTAGGGAAACAGCCAGATGAAACCAACTTTTCTCTCTTGACGTTTCTTGCACTTTCCTCCTTCCCTGCAGATTTTTTTTTTGCTGGAGGGGTCTATTTGGGAGCTCCTCTCCCCACTTTCTGAAAATCAGAGGTCCCATTTCCAATGCGTCATCTGAAACACGCCTGTGTTGGGTGCGGTTGACTTCGATCCTTCAACGGATATGTTGCAATATTTTCAGGATCAGACTCAATAATGATAATAAGAGTTAGAGGTTTAAATATATTTCTCTTTAATTATAACAGGCATTCTATATTCACTGAATATTCACAGATAGAAGCAAGGAAAATGGTGAAGGTGGCTCCTTATATATACAAAGGGTGGAGCCAAGAATGGGAGTGGTGAATTATGAATACATTAGGAACCAAAGAATAAGTTAACCCCCGATGTCCCATATATACATTATTTACACATTAGGGAATAAGGCATTTACATCTCACAAATCCCCCTCTAAATGCCGGTTCGCTATACAACACCAATTACATTCAGATTCAGGACAATATAAGACATATAATTTAGAGGTTAAATATTTGTGCTGTTTAGAAGGTAAAGGCTTCGTCAATATGTCAGCTAATTGTTCAGAGGTATCACAATGCACTGCTTTGATAAATCCATCTTGAGACAATTGTCTCACATGCTTAAATTTTATATCTATATGCCTGGACCTTTGTCCAATGGCATCGGATCTGGATATTTCAATGGCTGCTTTATTATCTTCATGCATAACAAAAGGCAAAGCAGGTTTTTTCCAAACATCTGAAATCAAATCATTAAACCATACAAGGTTATTTGCAGCTTTGGACAAACAAACATATTCCGCTTCTGTGGTTGAAGTGGCTACCAGTTCTTGTTTACCAGTGTACCAGTAAACTGGACAGTCATTTAATAGAAAAATATAACCAGAAGTGCTCTTTCTGCATGATATATCTCCAGCCCAATCCGCATCTGCGTAACATGTAAGTTTTGGTTCTTTATCATTACTAGGTTCTAATACTAAGCAAAAGTCTAATGTACTTTTCAGATATCTTAGAATTCTTTTGACAGCTTCCCAATGATACATTGTTGGTTTGCTAACATGTCTTGACAATAAGTTGAGTGGTAATGCAATATCTGGCCTGGTCCAATTAGATATATAAAGAAGTGAACCTATGACTGATCTATAAAATGTATTATCCTTGAATTCAGGGGAAGATTCATCAGTGTTTCTAAGGAAATCAGTTTGCATAGGAGTGTCACAGGGTTTGGCATTGTTTAAATTGCATTTGTTTAGAAGTTCAATGATCTTATCTTTCTGAGTAAGTTTGAATCCCCTTCTAGTTTTGTTAATTTGTACACCAAGGTATTTGTTTACTTTACCTAGAGATTTCAACGAGAAATGTTCGTTTAGCTTATTTACAAAGGTTTCTCTTCTCTCCTTGTGTTTTCCTATATATAAAATATCATCTACATAAATTAATACAAATTCAATGTGATCATCACTCTTTTTTACAAAGAAACAGTTATCAGCAGTGGTAGCGTTGAAATCCATGGTCTTAAGTACTTTTACCAAGCAATCGTACCATCTTTTGCCAGATTGCTTTAATCCGTATAGACTCTTGTTCAATAGCCAAATTTCATTCTTATTAGTGTATTGACTGTGTGGTGCTCTTACATATATTTCCTTATCTAGTTTTGCGTGTAAATACGCAGTCTGTATGTCATATTGAAATACATCAAGATTGAGTGCAGATGCCACTACTAGAGCTGTTTTAACACTCTCTGTTCTCACTGTGGGGGAGTATGTGTCAGTGTAGTCCTCCGGATATTTTTGTGCATAACCTTGTGCAACCAATCTAGCTTTGTATAGAGTATTGCCTCCTTCTAGATTCTTAATTTTATAAATCCACCTGGTACCTATAATTGTTTTATCTTTAGGTGCAATCGCAGGTGTAAACACATTTAATCCTTGCAAACTTTCCATCTCTTTTTTCATAGCTAGTTCCCATTTTTCCTTTTCTTCACGAGGGAGTTTTAATACTTCCTCATATGTATTAGGTGTCATTTGTTCACCATCCATATGCATTATGTAATCTCTGTATTTATTTGGTATTTGATTTCTATTGTTTCTAATAGCTCTTTCAGGTTTGCTATGGTTATCATGCAAATATCTTGCTTCCTTTTTTGTTAATGTGTCTGTCTTTATTTTGTGCTGACTATTTGTCCAAGTTTTGGTTTTGTTTTTATTTTTGTTGATATTTTGATTTTCTATTGTCCCTTCCTCACAAGATTTTGTATCTTTGCATTTATTTGGAAATATTTCATTAAGATGTAATTTAGACCAATTGGCCTGTTCATGGAACACAGCTGTTCTGGAGACTATAAATTTGTTATTATTATCAATGAATCTGTACCCTTTGGTGCCAGTTTCATATCCCATAAATCTTAATCTTCTGGATACGTTTTCTCCCTTTCTTCTCAACTGCTTAGGTATGTGTACGTCTGCAGTGACTCCAAATATGTGCATGTGTGCTAATTTGGGTTTCCTATTATACATCACCTCATATGGTGTTTTATTCACAATACTGGACCAGGTTCTATTTTGAGTGTAATTTGAATAATGTAAGGCTTCTGACCAAAATTGTTTGCCTAAACCAGCATCCTCTAATGTGCACCTAATCATGGTTTGTAGTGTGGAATTCTTTCTCTCTGCAATCCCGTTTTGGAACGCAGAAAATGGACTAGACGTGAAATGTAGCATTCCTCTATCCTTTAACCATTGGGAGAATTCTTTAGACATGAATTCACATCCCCTATCTGTCATAATTTGTTTTATTCTGATATTATGTTGTGTTTCTATGCGTTTGTAGAATTCCTTAAATTTCTGAAAGGTTTCATCCTTGTGTTTTAATGTGTAAACAAAACCATAGCGACTGTAATCGTCTACTATTGTTAGGAAGTAACGTTTTCTATAAGTGATTGATGGAGTTAATGGACCAACTAAGTCCATATGTACTAAGTCAAAAATTTTGTTAGTTGATCTGTTGGATTTTTTTGGTCTGGGACTAGTTTTTAGTTTAGTGGATTTACATACTGAGCATTCCAAATAATTTTCACAATTTTTTATTTTGACACCTTCTGCGTGTTCAGTCATTTTTTGTACTACAGGAAAACTTGCATGTCCTAACTTCCTATGCAAGATGTGAGCACACTCATCATGAATTGGTTTACCTATTCTTGGTTTCTTCTCATTGTGTGTATTTGCGTGATCATGAGATATTTTACATTCATCATTGTCACTGTTACTAACATTTTCATCATCTGCCTCAATATAATCTTCCATATTTGAATCAATGTTATGTAACCATCTTTCTTTTGTTATTAGATAGGGTAGGCCTCCTTTAATCATCACAGTGCCTACATTTGTTTTGTCCTTCTCTAAAGTTGCTTTCCCCTTTGAGAAAACTATATTGATGTCAGAATCTCTGCTTAGTTTTATGGCACTTAGTATGTTATGAGGTATTTCTGGAATTAACAATACCCCCTCTATTTTTCCTAGGCCAGGCAAGGTCACATTTCCTCTGCCTAATACTTGAACCTTTTCTTGATTAGCTACCTTTATTACAAATTTATCTTCTGTAAATGAAGACAATATATTTTTGTTATTAGTGGTGTGGTTGGTTGCCCCAGAATCAATAAGCCAATTATTGTTCTCATTTTGTTGTGTTTTAGTGCTGTCTTGTTTATTTAGTCCATTCAGTGAACCAGATTTTCTCTCTTTTGAATTTTCTCTACCCCCTCTACTTTCTCTGTAATTTGGTGGGCTTCTATATTTATGTCTATCTGTGGAAGACTGTCTATAATTGTATTTGCTCCTATACTCTGACCTATGTCTCTCCTTTGAGATTTTGGGACAGTCTCTTCTATTGTGTTCCCTGGACCCACAATTATGGCATTTAAAAGCTTCATTATATTTTTCTTGGAAAGCTACCTTCCTAAAAGATTTGTGTTCTGTGTGATTGCTGGAACGATTTTTTCTAGAATTGTCTTCTGCTATCAATTTGTTAGATAGACTTTCTATGGATAAATATCCTAGATTGATGGTGTCTAAGTGTGACATAAAACTATCCCATGATGAATCAAGTGAATTGATAATAACACTTTTCATTGTTTGATCTGAAATCACTTCCCCCCTCAAATGCAGCTCAGCTCTTATTTTGTTTAGAGATATCAAATGCTCACTTATGGAAACCCCTGGTTTTACTCTGGAAGAAAAGAAATCCTTAGACATTCTTGTAGTGGTAGCTACACTATCGCTGTGAAACAGATTAAACATGCATTGAATTATTTCTGAAACAGTTAGGTTTGGTTTGATGCTATGATACATTGCAGGAGACACGCTAGATATTATTAAGAAAAATGCTCTATGATGTAAACAATCTATTTTTAAAGTCCAAGGTCTTCTTGGAGGACTAGTGATAAAGAATAGTAAATTTTCTTTCATAAAGACAACCTGGAGCTGTTGATACCATTCTTGCAAATTAATGCCATCAACTCTAAGTTTTGGGAAGTCACTGGGTAAGTTTCCCACATTATTTTGTCCATTACTTACAACCTGAGGTAGTCCGTGGTCTCGCAAGTGCAGGAAATTGCAAAACGGCATGGGGATGCTCGCAACGAGTCTGCGCGGTTCTCTGGCCAGTTCAAGTCTTTCCGGACCGTCTACGTAGTTTCGCACATGCGCGTTGCTCATTTTTTCTTTGGCGTCGTCGTGGAAGGTTCTCTCCATTGCAGCTCGCTCGCTCCGCTCCTCTTCAGACGAGTCGGTTTCTGGCTCGGTTTTAGGAGTTTTGATGGCGGCGACTGCTCTTCTCTTTCTTTTGTGTGCGTTGGTACTTGATCCGGTCTGCGGTGTAGGGCGGAATCGACATGGCTCTCTGGGCTCGGGCGTCGTCGCTCTCGAAGTCAGGATGGGAGCGTGCAGGTCTTGAGGTATCGGCTTGTTCTCTAGCTTCTTCGTTGGCGCTTTGGAAATTTTTAATTTTGGCCCAAATGCAGCAAAAAGCGTCTTCATTGCTGACTTTACTTGGGATTTCGTTAAGTCGTCTTCGCTTTCTGATTCTGGTTCTTCTGAAGAGTTTGAATCTTCCTTTTCACTTTCGTTGTCTGATAACGTTTTTCGCGCCAGAAATTTTGAACTGAGCATTTTGATTGGCTCTGCTTCGCTCACTTTGGAGGCTTGTTGAAACCAAGATGGCTGCCATTCAAAATTTCGCGCGGGATCACATCTTTTCTTTTTCATAACGACTTTCTCTGTAGTCATATCACTCACAGTTTTTTGGTCTTTGGGTTTCTCTTTAGCGATGTTTTTCTCTCTCGCTGCTCCGCTGTTTTTCAGCATTTCTTGGAGATTCGCGATGAGGCTTTCATCATTCTTCTGGCTTTTTAATAGTTTTAATATCTCTGACCTGAGTTCGTTATTTTCTATTTCGATTTCCTCCTGGTCATTATTTTCATTTATTAGTTCTTCTTCTTCAGTGGTGTATTCTTCGGATTCTCTCGAAATCGCGTTTGTGGATTCGTTGATTATTTCTTGTTCAGTTTCTATTTCTTTGCTGTAGGCCCTGGTGTTGGGCCTATCTTTCTTAGACATTTTTAAGTATTTATTGAGTCAATTAACCATCCTCTGCTACCAGCTTGTTGCAATATTTTCAGGATCAGACTCAATAATGATAATAAGAGTTAGAGGTTTAAATATATTTCTCTTTAATTATAACAGGCATTCTATATTCACTGAATATTCACAGATAGAAGCAAGGAAAATGGTGAAGGTGGCTCCTTATATATACAAAGGGTGGAGCCAAGAATGGGAGTGGTGAATTATGAATACATTAGGAACCAAAGAATAAGTTAACCCCCGATGTCCCATATATACATTATTTACACATTAGGGAATAAGGCATTTACATCTCACAGGATAGAAGGGGCTGTCACAGGCTGGAGGGGGTTAACCTGTTTTCCAAAGTACCTGAAGGCCAGACAAGGAATAATGGATGGAAACTTATCAAGATCAGTTTCAATTGACCAGAACTGATCAATACCACTCTATAAAGCCTTGGTAAGGCCACACGTGGAATCCTGCATCCAGTTTTGGTCGCCATGATGTAAAAAAGATGTTGAGACTCTAGAAAAAGTACAGAGAAGAGCAACCAAGATTATGAGGGGACTGGAGGCTGAAATATATGAATAACGGTTGCAGGAACTGGGCATGGCTGGTCTAGTGAAGAGAAGGATTATATGTGACATGATAGCAGTCTTCCAATATTTGAGGGGCTGCCCCAGAGAGGAGGAGGGGGGTCAAGCTATTTTCCAAAGCACCCGAAGGCCAGACAAGGAATAAAGGATGGAAACTGAACAAGGAGAGATTCAACCTGGAAATAAAGAGAAATTTCCTGACAGGGAGAACAATCAATCGATGGAACAGAAGTTGCCTTCGGATGTTGGAAGCTTCATCACTAGAGGCTTTCAAGAAGAGACTGGACTGCCATCTGTCAGAAATAGTGTAGGGTCTCCTGCTTGGGGAGGGGGTTGGACTAAATGACCTACAAGGAGGTCTTGGTAGCACAGTGGTTTAATGCACCTTGTTATTAACACAGCTGCCTGCAATTTCTGCAGGTTCGAATCTTACCAGGCTCAAGGTTGACTCAGCCTTCCATCCTTTCTAAGGTAGGTGAAATGAGGACCCAGTTTGTGGGGGCAATAAGCTGACTTTGTATAAATATACCAAAGTATGAAGGCTGTTGCTTAACGCATTGTAAGCTGCCCTGAGTCTCTGGAGAAGGGCGGCATATAAATCAAATTTAAAAAAAAAAAAAAAAGGTCCCTTCCAACTCTGTTAATCTGTTAAAGGCTAGGACCTCTGGATGAGTCCATTCTCTCCCGATGGAACCAGCTCCAAAAATCTAGTCGGCCTTTTCCAGCTGAGTATCATTTGGCAAATTCTAGAGATGTTTGAAAGTTTGAAAGTTTGAAAGTTTATTAGATTTCTATACCGCCCTTCTCCCGAAGGATTCAGGGCAGTGTACAGCCATATTAAAAACACATAGATTTATAAAATTTAAAACCAATTAAAATCAAATATATAAAATTGGCCCTCAATTTAAAAACACACACATACACCCGTTTAATGTTACTTGACCTCTTCCTGCTCCTGTCCAAAGTTGGAGGTGACTGGAAGCAAGTTGAGATGAGAGGCTCCTGAAGGACTAGGGAGTTGGGTGGGGAGGATTTACAGAAGGAAGTTCCAGGTGTTACGACATGGTCAACCTGGGTCACCACCAGTCATTTAACACAATAACAGAGTTGGAAGTGACCTTGGAGGACTTCTAGTCCACACCCTGCTCAGACAGGAAGCCCTATACTATTTCAGACAATTGATGTCCAATCTCTTCTTGAAAACCTCAAGCGATGGAGCACCCAGAACTTCTGGAGGCAACTTCTGTTCCACTGGTGAATTGTCCTCACTGTTAGGAAGCTTTTCCTTAATTCCAGGTTGCTTCTCTCCTTGGTTAGTTTCCATCCGTTGCTTCTTCTCCTGCCTTCAGGTGCTTTGGAGAACAGGTTGACTCCCCTCTTCTTTGTGGCAGCCCCTCAAATACTGGAAGGCTGCTATCATGTCACCCCTGGTCCTTCTTTTCATTGGACTACTAGACATACCCAATTCCTGCAACCATACTTCGTATGTTTTAGCCTCCAGGCCGCTAAGAAACAGTTCTTGAGGACTGGTGTTTATTTCCGCGTGTTTGTATGTGTCTTTCATTCTCCAATCACGTGGAGTCTCCATGGGAGAATGCTCCTCTCTGAAAGAAAAATAGCACCAAAATCATCTTGTGAGCCAAGATGTCCTTGCACAATGTATTGTGTGCAACAAACACTAATCCCAACGTTTCCAAAGGATGACAAGGAACTCAGGTTTCCTTGGAGAAACTCTGTGAACTTTTGCAAGGGGTTTTCCAGGAAAGTGTCAATCACAAAACCATTCTGGAGTTGGCCGTTGGACAACCTCTTTGTGACTTGAGGGAGGTTAATGCAATCGTGACTGAAGAAATACTACAGTAGTAGGGCAGGGTGACATGATTAGAATGGAATGGTGGACACCCACAACCGCTCTTAAGGGTTTGAAGTCGTTTTTGAAGTTGTCACCAGATGCTTTAAGTCTGTAGAGATTCTCCGTCCTCCAGGGCCTGGTTGTCCCAAAGGCGCTTTTTTTTTCTGGAGGCAACTGGGTTTTTCTTTTGAAGACGTTTCGCTTCTCGTCCGAGAAGCTTCTTCAACTCTGACAGGATACCTGAAGACACAGATAAACCTCCAAGTGCTTCAAAGCAGGGGTGAAATCTAAAATTTGGTACTACCGGTTCTGTGGGCATGGCTTGGTGGGGGGGGGGGGGGGTAATGTGACTGGGTGGGCGTGTCCAACTTTTTTTTTTTTTACTTCTAAAGGCATTTTTTTTCCTACTCTTCGGCTGAGAGGTTGCAGGAAAAAAAATGCTTTTAGAAGCTTCTGACGATCGGGCAAGTCAGCTGGGATCGCCAGAGGCTTTTAAAGGCATTTTTTTTTTCCTACAGCCTCTTCGGCCCGAAGGGGTTGCAGAAAAAAATGCTTTGAAAAGCCTCTGACGATCCCAGCTGAGCCACGCGATCATCAGAGGCTGTTTTTTTTTTTTTTTACTTTTAAAAGCATTTTTTTTTTTTTTTGGCCGAAGCGGTTGTAGAAAAAATGCTTTTAAAAGTAAAAAAAAAAAAAACAGCCTCTGATGATCGCGTGGCTCAGCTGGCCATGGGGGGGGGGGGCAGGGATTTTTGCTACCGGTTCTCCGAACCACCCACCGCCATCACTACTGGATCGGGCGATCCGGTCTGAACCGGGAGCATTTCACCCCTGCTTCAAAGAGCCGCTAAAACAGAGATGTCAAGCCACAGATAGGCGTCACATACTGTAACAACCAGTTCGCCCAGCACCAGAAATGTGAGCGCAGGCGCATGCGTGCAGCATCAAAAACCACAGCGATTCACTCACGCATGGCCTCCGCGCATGCATGCGGAGTCAAAAACCACAGCGATATAGGATGGGATTGCGCCCAGGTGTGTGGGCAAGGGTGGGCACACCCACAGCTCCAACTACCGGTTCTCCCGAACCGGTCGGAACCCAGCAGCAGCCCACCATTGTGTCAAACTTAATTTCATTGAGGGCTGCATCAGGGTTGTGTTTGACCTCAGGATGGGAGGGTGGGTGAATGGGTGTGGCCAGCTCGATGTCACTCATCAAGGCTCCATTCTCAGCCACGACGGCCTCCCGCAGCCCTCTGCCAGTGAAAACAGAGCTCAGGGAGGCCGCTCGTGGGGCGCGATGTGAACCAGTAGTAAAGGTAAGTAGTTAGTCCTGGTTGTAACTTTGAACGGTCACTAAACGAACTCGATAGGTAATCTTCAACTTACGAGTGTAATCAGTTACAATGTCCGTCGTAAGTCAGAGGCAGAACGGACGGAAAAAGGGTGAGAAACGATGCCAAAACGAGGTTGAGGGAGGTCAGTCCCTTGGATGGAACCAGGCAGAGAAGGCAGAAGATTTGACTTCGTCCATCTTGGAAGCCTTTCGGAGCCTGAAACTCTCCTCCTTGTAGGGCTGAACTACAACGCCCATCATCCCCAGCCAGGATAGTCCTCAGATAAGGTGGCTGTGGCAACCGGATCCTCCTCTCCTTTTGTTTGCTGTGGGATTTTAATGTGTTTTCCCAACAGGGCAGCTCCCTGGCGACATGGCCACGCCTGGCGGTTTATGGGTTTCCCCAGTGGCCGTAAGCAGCCAGGGAATGGGCCAGAGGGCAGGGGAGGGGTGGGGGGCCACGGAGGGGCAAAGAGGCATTTCTGAGGGGAGGGGTCACCTGTATAATCCTCCCCCCTGCCTTAGGGCTGCCAGGGCTAGTTCTGCCTTTTAAGAATTCCTTGCGCTTGGAAAGTGGGTTGGTCGAGGAGAAATGTAGCCCAACTTTCTGTTTTCTGCAGTTAAAAACTCAGTTGCACGACTCCTGTCCAGAAGCTTTCCCTTTGCAGCTAGGATTGGGGGTTTATTGGAGGGAGGGAGGGAGGGAGGGAGGGAGGAAATGAGAGGAGGGAGGGAGGAGGAAGGAAATGGAAAGGAGGGAAGGAAGGAAAGAAGGGCGGAAGGAAGGAAGGAAGGAAGGAAAGAGAAGGGAGGGAGGGAGGGAGGAAGGAAGGAATGAAATGAGAGAAGGGAGGGAGGAAGGAGGAAGGAGATGGAAAGGAGGGAAGGAAGGAAAGAAGGGAGGAAGGAAGGAAGGAAAGAGAAGGGAGGAAAGAAGGGAGGAAAGGAGGGGGGAGGGAGGAAGGTGATGGAAATGAGAGAAGGGAGGGAGGGAGGAAGGAGATGGGAAGGAGGGAAGAAAGGAAAGGAGGAAGGAAGGAGATGGGAAGGAGGAAAGGAAAGAAGGGAGGGAGGAGGAGGGAGGAAGGAAAGAAGGGAGGGAGGAGGGAGGAAGGAGGAAGGAGATGGGAAGGAGGGAAGGAAGGAAAGGAGGAAGGAAGGAGATGGGAAGGAGGGAAGGAAAGAAGGGAGGGAGGGAGGGAGGAGGAAGGAAGGAAGGAAGGAAGGAGACGGGAATGACCTTTTTATGATATGACTTTTCTTGTCACATTCACTTGTCACAAGTGAATCCCTGCAGTTCTTCAGTTAGTAACCTGGTTGTTAAGTGAATCTGGCTTCCCCGTGGACTTTGTCAGAAGGTCGCAAAAGGGGATCCCGTGACCCTGGGACACTGCCACCATCCTAAATGCGAACCTATTGTCAAGCATCCGGATGTAAATCACCAGGCCACAGGGATTGTGCAACGGCCGTAAGTGTGAAAAACAGTCGTCAGTCCCATTTTTCAGTGCCGTTGTAATAACTTCGAACGGTCACACTCAGTGAACCATCGTAAGTGGAGGACCCCCCGTATTTAATGAGTGGCATAAACGTGGCAACCGAGGCCAGGGCTTGGAAGGGTGGAGGGAGTAACAGCCGTTGTGATCGAGACGTTTCCTTGCAAGGAACGGACACAAACCTTGTGGGCCAGACCGGAGGGCTTGAGATGGTGTAAGACAGAAAACGCCTCCGTTAATGTCGAGAGGGAAAACAGGGGCAGAGGTTGGGTGAACATCTGGCCAGGGGTGCATTGAGGACAACTTGACATGTTCTTGCCTTCCGGCCATAGTAAGTGGGTGGTGTTTGTACAGCTCCTCTGACACAACTGTTCAAGGAAAAAGTTGTGTATCTTTACGAAGAGACTAAAGGTAAAGGTTCCCCTTGCACATATGTGCTAGTCGTTCCTGCCTCTAGGGGGCAGTGCTCATCTCCGTTTCAAAGCCAAAGAGCCAGCGCTGTCCGAAGACGTCTCCGTGGTCATGTGGCCGGCATGAATCAACACCAAAGGTGCACGGAACGCTGTTACCTTCCCACCAAAGGTGGTCCCTATTTTTCTACTTGCATTTTTTTACCTGCTTTCGAACGGCTAGGTTGGCAGAAGTAAGTTGGACAAGGAGCCTGGTGGCGCAGCAGACTAATAGCCTGTTATTAACATTCAGCTGCCTGCAATTACTGTGAGTTCGAATCTCCCCAGGCTCAAGGTTGACTCAGCCTTCCATCCTTTCTAAGGTAGGTAAAATGAGGACCCAGTTTGTGGGGGCAATAAGCTGACTTTGTATAAAATATACAAAAGAATGAAGGCTATTGCTTAACGCACTGTAAGCCGCCCTGAGTCTCCGGAGAAGGGCGGCATATAAATCAAATTAAAAAAAAAAAAGTCACGGGAGCTCACTAGGGATTCGAACCACTTGCCTGCAGCTTCCAGGTGCTGCATTGCTTGCCGCATCCCACTACCTTCTAGCACTGATGATGTTACCTAGTGGGGTCATGAAATGTCTGTGTCTGCAAGAAAATAATAAAGATCAGAGAGCACCAAGGACCCCACAAATCTGAAAGCGTACCTTATCTATTTATTTATTATCTCTCTCTATCTCTCATATATCTGTCTGTATGTCTGTATCTCTCTCTCTTCCTCCCTATCTCTCTATCTATCTTTTTTTTTTTTTAATTTGATTTATATGCCGCCCTTCTCCGGAGACTCAGGGCGGCTTACAATGTGCTAAGCAATAGCCTTCATACTTTTGTATATTTATACAAAGTCAGCTTATTGCCCCCACAAACTGGGTCCTCAATTTACCTACCTTAGAAAGGATGGAAGGCTGAGTCAACCTTGAGCCTTGGAGAGATTCGAACCAGCAGAAATTGCAGGCAGCTGTGTTAATGACAGGGTGCACTAAACCACTGTACTATCAAGGCTCTATCTATCTATCTATCTATCTATCTATCTATCTATCTATCTATCTATCTATCTATCTATCTAATCTATCTACTATCTCTCTCTGTCTGTCTGTCTGTCTGTCTCTCTCATCTATCTACCATCTTTAATCTGTCTAAACACCTACCCTCTGTCTATCATATCTATCTATCTATCTATCTATCTATCTATCTATCTATCTATCTATCTATCTATGTACCTATTCTCTCTCTCTCTCTCATCTATGCACCTATTTGCGCTCTCTCTCTCTATCTATCATCTATGTACCTATTCTCTCCCTCTCTCTCTCTCGATCATCTGTCCAATCACCTACCTTCTGTCTATCTATCTATCTATCTATCTATCTATCTATCTATCTATCTACTATCTCTCTCTCTTTGTCTGTCTGTCTGTCTCTCTCATCTATCTACCATCTTTAATCTGTCTAAACACCTACCCTCTGTCTATCATATCTATCTATCTATCTATCTATCTATCTATCTATCTATCTATCTATGTACCTATTCTCTCTCTCTCTCTCATCTATGCACCTATTTGCGCTCTCTCTCTCTATCTATCATCTATGTACCTATTCTCTCCCTCTCTCTCTCTCAATCATCTGTCCAATCACCTACCTTCTGTCTGTCTATCTATCTATCTATCTATCTATCTATCTATCTATCTACTATCTATCTATCTATCTATCTATCTATCTATCTATCTATCTACTATCTCTCTCTCTTTGTCTGTCTGTCTCTTTCTCTCATCTATCTACCATCTTTAATCTGTCTAATCACCTACCCTCTACCCTATCTATCTATCATCTATCTATCTACCTATTCTCTCTCTCTATCTATCTATCATCTGTCCAATCTCCTGTCTATCATCTCTATCTATCAAACCTCTCTCTGTCTCTGTCTCTGTTTCTGAGAGAGATGGAGAGAAACCATTAGCAATTAGTGTAGCCATTATTATAGTTGGTGAGCTCCATTTTTGCATGCTCGGTTGATTTTGGATAAAGCTAAGCAAGATTGAACCTCTCTGGAACTTGGGTTGGGAGATAACCCGGATCTCCCAGGCTTGTTGTCTGTGTAAAGCTATTCAGGAAGAAGGAAGAAAACTGTGTTGTAACACTGCCAAGAATCCATGGAAGGCTTCCAGGGGAGTCAAGTTGAACAGGTTCATCTGAATGACTTTTATATGGTTTCACGTCCTGGAATATATATTTACTGGATTGCACAATGCACCGTGAGAGTTCCTTTTACAGGCTGGTATAAAAGTATAGCAAACACATCACTTGGTTTTTGTTTCTTTTTGTTTTTAAATCTCCTGACATTCTTAAAGCACAAAGCTGTTGTTGGTGAATTAAATGGATTTTTTTTTTTTTTTGCAAAGTTACCCAGTATAGAGGTCCCGAGAGGCAACAACGAAGAGCAAGAGGGCTGAGGAAATTACCCACAGGGAAGGGAACGGTTAAAAAAGTCAAGATGACAACCACAGATGTCACCCCTACGAAAGGGTGAAGGCTGTGATAATGAGGTTACTGCTACAATCTTGACTCTGGTGTAGAATTAATCTGTCAATTGCTCTGCATAAGTGTGCAATTTTTCTCAACCTGCAGCACTTAAAAGCCCTCTGGACTTCAACTCCCAAAATTCCCTACTCAGCCATGCTGGCTGGGGAATTCTGGGAGCTGAAGTCCACAGATGCTGGCTGAGGAATTCTGGGAATTAAAATCCATAGATGGTGGCTGGGGAATTCTGGGAATTGAAGTCCATGGATGCTGGCTGGAGAATTCTGGGAATTAAAATCCATAGATGGTGGCTGGGGAATTCTGGGAATTGAAGTCCATGGATGCTGGCTGGAGAATACTGGGAGTGGAAGTCCACTTATTCTGGCTGGAGAATTCTGGGAGTTGGTCCATAGATGGTGGCTGAGGAATTCTGGGAATTGAAGTCCATAGATGCTGGCTAGGGAAATCTGGGAGTTGATCCACAGATGGTGGCTGGAGACTTCTGGGAGTTGAAGTCCACAGCAGGGGTGGGTTCTACTTACCTTTACTACCGGTTCTCAATGGGGCTGCGCGTGCATGCAAGTGCAGAAGCTTCTGTGCATGCGCAGAAGCATTTGATGACATCCGGGTCAGTGGGCAGAGCCTCCCGCCGGTTTTACTATCGGTTCTATAGAACTGGTGCGAACCGGGAGCAACCCACCACTGATCCACAGGTCTTCACATACCCAAGCCTGAGAAACACTGCTCTAGTAACTCAAACATAAATCCACCCTTCTACAGTCTATTCCGGTCCAAGGCTGACACTCGTCTCTTGAATGGGCATCAACATGCCCTCTCTCAGTCCTCCGCCTATCTTGACAGCCTGTATATATTTATTTTACGTATTAATCAAATTGATAGAGCCGCCCATCTCACAGTACATGACTCTGGGCGGTGTCCAGTGATTACCGATGTCAAAATATCTGTCACGTTCAGATTGCCCTATTTCCGAACCGATTCCAAGCAAGCCTCGTCTTGCAAAACGCCTCCTGGGAACACGAGAGACGACCACGAAGGAGATGTTTCACCACCTGAATGTTCACGCTGTTTGGGTTGCTCTCGAGATCAGGCCAACTGGACGAGGGAAGAACAGAAGGAGCCACTTTCTCAGTGTTGGGAGGAGAGTTGTGCGGATGCAACGCAAGAGACACAGCAAAAGATGTTCAGATACTAACTAACAGAGGGATGGACTGGCTATAGCATTCAGCTGTGATTGGCGTAGCTGTCTGGCCTGCATTCATTGATTGAGTAGTATATCCTTATGCACAGTCACTCATGCCCTCGTCACATCTTGCCTGGACTACTGCAACGCTCTCTACATGGGGCTCCCCTTGAGGAGCACCCGGAGGCTCCAACTGGTCTAGAATGCGGTCGCGCGGGTGATGGGAGCAACGTGGTGCTCCCATGTAACACCTCTCCTGCGCGAGCTGCACTGGCTCCCGGTGGTCTTCCGGGTGTGCTTTAAGGTGTTGGTTCTCACCTTTAAAGCGCTCCATGGCTTAAGGCCAGGGTATTTACGAGACCGCCTGCTGCTACCGATAACCTCCCACCGGCCAATACGCTCTCACAGAGAGGGCCTCCTCAGGGTGCCGTCGGTCAAGCAATGTCGGCTGGCGGCCCCCAGGGGGAGAGCCTTCTCTGTGGGGGCACCCGCCCTCTGGAATGAGCTTCCTCCCGGAATACGGCTGATCCCAGATCTCCGCACTTTCCATAAGGCCCTGAAGATGTTTTTATTTTAGCAAGCCAGCCTAGCCTAAATGGTTTTTAATGGGATTTTTAAATTTTATAGACTCGGGGTTTTAAATTGGGAGGCCGATTGATTTAATCTCTTTTAATTATTTTAACTTCTGTATTGTATGTACTTTAATTTTGGCTGTTCACCCCCCTGAGTCCCTTTTGGGAGAAGGGCGGTATACAAATAAAATAAAATAAATACATAAATCTTAGGTAGCCATCATTAAGCCGACCTGGGGAACCTTGGCTGCCACACATCAGAGGACAGAAGAACAGTCGTAGCGCAAGAGAAGCGAGCGCTCCGCAAAGGCAGAGTTGCCAATGTTGCAACAATGGTGCCCATACGTGTCGGCCCAACATGTGGCAGAAGATTTTGTGCCCTTATAGGCCTTACCAGCCACCTGCGGACACATCGTGGATAGCCCACAACCTGTTAGACGTCCAGGGCCTCTTTGAACACGATGGACGAATATCATCAGGTAGCCATCCTATAGCTTCTTGGGCTGTATGAAGAGGCTGTTCTCTCCTGTGGCCGAGATATTACAACCCTCCATTTAGTGACTGTTCAAAATTACAATGGCATTGGAAAAAAAAATGACTCGTGACCATTTTCCATACTTACAACCGTTGCATGTGTGTGGATCCAACTTCCCCAATTTTCTCCATCCCCAGCCATTACTGCCAGTAATAGACCCAGAAAATTGTACTCAAGGAAGGAAGGAAGGAAGGAAGGAAGGAAGGAAGGAAGGAAGGAAGGAAGGAGAGAAAGAGTGAAGAAGGGAGGGAGGGAGGAAGATAGGAGGATGAGAGAGAGGGAGGAAAGGAGGAAGGAAGGAAGGAAGGAAGGAAGGAAGGAAGGAAGGAAGGAAGGAAGGAAGGAAGGAAGGAAGGAAGAGAAAGACAGAGAAAGGGAGACAGGGAGACAGGGTGGGAGGGAGGGAGGGAGGAAGAAAGGAAGGAAGGAAGGAAGGAAGGAAGGAAGGAAGGAAGGAAGGAGAGAAAGAATGAGGAAAGGAGGAAGGAAGGAAGGAAGGAAGGAGAAAGGGAGAGAGAGGGAGGGAGGGAAGATGATGAGAGGGAGGGAAGGAAAGAAAGAAGGAGGGAGGGAGGGAAGGAAGGAAGGCGGGAAGGAGAGAGGGAGGAAGATGAGAGGGTAGAAGAATAGAATAGAATAGAATAGAATAGAATAGAATAGAATAGAATAGAATAGAATAGAATAGAATAGAATAATAACTTTATTGTCACTTTGAATGTGCACTAATTGGCATCCATTAAAAATGAAATTTTAATTTTAATTGCACACAGCTCTCAAAGGGTCACCAATACGCTTCTTGCCCTCCGGTTCCTGTCACTCCTTCCCTCCAGCCCACGGCTGAAGGTGCAGGGCAAGAGGGAGCCAGAGAGACCCCTTGGGCTTAAAGGCCCCTCTCCCATTTCTCCACCCATTGTTGAGGACAGCTGACCTCCATGACCCAGGACCACAATAGCCGGACATTCCCTTCCCATAAGAATCCGGGAGGGATCAAAGGAAGCCACCGAGTTGACCTCTGCTGGCAAAAATAAACTTGTCCTAACCCGAAGAGGATCTGGTAATCCCTGTTGGCAAAACTATTGAACGGGGAAGGAAGCTTGGGGAGAGCACGTTTCAAGTCGCTTGTTTTCTTTCTGTCTTTTGATTTATCTCGCTATAGGAACTTGGGAGTTGTTTACAACACACTCCGTTCTCCAGCAGTTTCCCACAACGACAAGCCCTCTGAGATGGAAGAACTGGGTTAGTCCGGGGTCGGAACGGGTCAACTTGCCGTGGCCAATTCACCACCGATCAACTCTCTGCAGGCCACTTGAACAATTGACTTTCCAAAGTCTCAACCTCTTTTTTTATAATGCGGGGACCAAAAGTGGGTGCAGTATTCCAGGTGTGGCCTTACGAAGACTTTATCAAGCAGTACTAATACTTGACATGATTTTGATTCCGTGCCTCTGTTTAGACGATACCAGACCTCCGGACTTTTCGTCGGGCCCTGAAAACACATTTATTTCATCTAGCCAGGCTGGCTTGATCCCATCCTTTCGGTTTTAATTTGAAATGGGTTTTAACTGGGTTGTTTTAAATTGAGGGCCAAAATTATTTAATGTCTTCGACTTACGACCATTCATTTAGTGACCGTTCAAAGTTACAACTTACTTTTGCACTGAAAAAAAAGGTGACTTATGACTGTTTTTCACACTTTGGGCCATTGCAGTGTCCCCATAGTCATGTGAGGTTTGGTAACTGACTCGTATTTATGACAGTCACAGTGTCCTGTGTTGCTAAGTGAACAGCTGCAGTGATTCACTTAACAACTGTGGCAAGAAAGGTCCTAAAACAGGTCAAAAGCCAAGTAAGAACTGTCTCACTTAGCAATGGAAATTTTGGGCTCTATGGGGGCGTCGTAAGTTGAGAACTACCCATATGTGTGAAAGCTTTGTTTGACTAAATTCAGGATGGGCAGCGTGGAGATCAGTCCCAATGACCTCATTCGGTTATAATTCATAGCAAATTAAAAATTGGAATTTAAGAGGTGTAAAGGGTGAAGGGTGTGAAGGAAAAACAAATGAAAGTAGATAAGAAAAGCTGAAAGGTAGTGACAGGACTAAAAGAATGTAATCAGTCAATAAATGAAGTGGCCTGACCTTGTGGGGGAGAATTGATGAATGCCTGCAGGGAGGCAGAGCTGTAGATACCTGTTAGGAATGAAAGAGCTAAAATGTATGTTGGAAAATAGGAATTGTATTCTAGGTTGGTAGGTATGAACTAAGGAACTGTGGGGTCCTTGTTGCTCTCTGAGCAGGTTGTTTTCTTGCAGATATTTCGTGATCCAACTAGGTAACAACTTCAGGGATAGAAAGGAGGGAGGTTTGCAGAGTGGAGAAGAAGGTGAAAGACGGGAGGAAGAGGAGGAGAGAGGAGGGGGAGGACTTCATACTCTCTGAACCTGGTTGTTTTCTTGCAGACATTTTATGATCAAATTAGATAACATCTTCAGGGATAGAAAGGAGTGAGGTTTGTGGAGAGGAGGAGGACAAGGAGGAGGAGGAGGAGAAGGAGGAGGGAGGGGAGGGAGGGAGGGAGGGAGGAGGGGGAGGACTATGTAGTCCTTGTTACTCTCTGAACCTGGTTGTTTATTTGCAAACATTTCGTGACCCAACTAGGTAACATCTTCAGGGGTAGAAAGGAGAGAGGTTTGCAGAGTGGAGAAGAAGGTGAAGGACAGGAGTGTCAAAGCGTGAATCGGCCTCGTTCCCCCCCCTGGGGAAACTGTAATTAATTGGAGGTGAATGGATCTTGTTTTCCATGGTGTATACTTTCAAAGAAAGAAAACCCGAATGTATTCTAAGAAACATTTTATTATAAAAGTACAAAACTAGCTAACTACATCTTACCGGCAGTCTTATCACACAGACATAAATCAGGAAGTTGGAAAAGAAAGAACGTAGACATGTGCAGTAGCTCAGAAATCACAAGACAATCTTATCTCAGTTGCTACAGATAAGTTCTCTGGCAAGCTACCGTAAGTCTTAGGATGGAAGCTCAGCTGGCAAACACTTAATGCAGTGACAAGGAGGAGGAGGAGGAGGGAGGGAGGAGGAAGGAGGAAGAGGAGGAGGGAGGGAGGGAGGGAGGGAGGAGGGGGAGGACTTCATACTTTCTGAACCTGGTTGTTTTCTTGCAGACATTTCATGATCAAATTAGATAACATCTTCAGGGGTAGAAAGGAGTGAGGTTTGTGGAGAGGAGGAGGACAAGGAGCAGGAGGAGGGAGGGAGGGAGGGAGGGAGGGAGGAGGGGGAGGACTAGGTAGTCCTTGTTACTCTCTGAACCTGGTTGTTTACTTGCAGACATTTCGTGACCCAACTAGGTAACATCTTCAGGGGTAGAAAGGAGTGAGGTTTGAGTAGTGGAGAAGAAGGTGAAGGGAGAAAGGAGGAGGAGGACTGTGGGGTCCTTAATGCTCTCTGAGCTTCCCTGTTTTCTTGCAGACATTTCATGACCCAACTAGGTAACATCTTCACTACGAGAAGGAAGTGGGGTTTCCTCTCTGTTTATATACAAGCGGCTTCCCTGGTCAGCAAGTTTATATACAAGTATTTTACCCTCCCACATCTGGAGGGTATCCATTTTGACCAATAGAAGAGAATGTTTGATTGTGGTAATACGATATCCACAATCTATCAAAAACAAAAGGCTAATATATTACTGAATGGAGAACTAACTAAGGCTTTTCAAATTAGAAAAGGGGTCCGACAAGGATGCCCCCTATCCCCACTTCTATTTATTTTAGCACTAGAAGTATTCTTGAGAAAGATTAGGAACAATAATGAAATAAAGGGTCTGACAGTCAGAAAAGAGATATATAAGACACAGGCATTTGCAGATGATGTGGTATTAATCATGGAAGAACCATTAGAATCAGGCACTAAAATTCTGGAAGAATTGGGCAATTACGGGGAGGTAGCAGGCCTTAAATTAAATAAATCCAAAACTAAATTATTAACAAAAAATATGACGGAGGCAAGGAAAAAAGTACTGGAAGAATCAATGGAGATCCAAATCGCTAAGAAGGTAAAATACCTGGGGGTCTGGATTTCATCAAGGTGCTCGGCCCTCAGAGAGGATAATTATTTACCATTGATTAGAAATATTAAACAGGATCTGGAAAAGTGGGGAAGACTACAGATATCATTATTAGGCAGAATTGCGGCAATAAAAATGAGCATATTACCCAAGTTATTGTATCTATTCCGAACGGTCCCTGTTAAATTAGATAAAAAATTCTTTCTGGAGCTCAATAGCATCATCAGGAAATTTATTTGGGAGGGAAAGAAACCAAGGATAGCAATTAGGAATTTACAGGACAAGAAGGAAAGAGGGGGTTTCAGATTACCTAAATGGGAGTTATATCAAAAAGCTGCAAACCTAGTATGGCTGAAAGAATGGGCAACCCTAAGAAATAAAAGACTGTTAACTCTAGAAGGGTATGATCTCCAGAAGGGTTGGCATGCATATCTCTGGGATACTGGGAAGAAGATAAAAACTTACTTCCATAGACATAAAATAAGGGAGATCTTGATACAAATATGGGGAGAGATGAGACAGAAGCACTATAGGAAAATTCCGAGATGGCTTTCCACCATGGAGGCTATAATATATCCAAATGTATTAGAAATGGGTAAAACATTCAGATACAATGAATTATTAGATGGGGGAGGGAACCTTAAAACAAGGGAAGAATTGATGGAACAAGGTATTTCTATAGACTGGTGGCCATATAACCAAATTAAATCCAGATATAAAAAAGATAAGGAGGAATTTGGCATTGAAATGAGCATAAATGGATTTGACAAGATATGGATGGGTACGGACGACAAAATTTTAGCTAAATTATATAATTACTTATTGGAGTACGATATGGCAGAGGAAGTAGTTAAAGAACCGATGTTAGCATGGGCCAAAAATATAGGACAGAATATAAATTTGAACGAATGGGATTCAATATGGAATAATAACCTTAAAATGACAAAGGCGACGGCTTATAAGGAAAACCAATACAAGCTGTTTTATAGATGGCATATGGCCCCAGCCAGGATAGCGAAGATCTACCCCAATTCGAGCCCTAAATGTTGGAAATGTGACCATCAGCAGGGTACTTTTTATCATTGCTGGTGGACATGTAATCAGGCACAAAAATTCTGGAGGATGATATGGGTGTGGATTAGAGAAATAATAAAAGAAAATTTTGATTTTGACCCAAAAGCTTTTCTCCTGGGAATTTTGAAAACTGAATATGCAAAAAAGAAAAAGTATTTAATTATACATATTCTGACAGCCGCTAGAATTTCCTTTGCCCAGTATTGGAAAGAAAAACAAATACCACCTCAAGAACATGTTATTGGAAAAATATTGGAGTGCGCCGAAATGAACAAATTGACTTCAGAAATTAATGACAGAGAAGATTCAGAAGTTTATAGCGTGTGGGACATGTGGTACGAATGGATGGGGGAAAGAAATAAAGAAGGTAATAGAGATTAAATTTTAACTAATTAACAAAATCTATATGAATAGTATTAGATTTAGTCTTAGGGAGTTGAGCACTATTATTTTTAAGTGTTTGAAATTAAATCTAGCTTCAAGAAACAATATCAACAAAAGACAAGCAATAATGTATGTAGATGTATATATGTATATAACTGCACCAATGAACCGAAAATGTACCGATTGTATCACTATATGTTATAATAAAATCAAATTTAAAAAAAAAAAAAAAAAAAGAAGAGAATGTTTGAACTGTGGGGTCCTTGGTGCTCTCTGACTTTGGTATTTTTCTTGCAGATATTTTATGAGCCAACTAGGTAACATCATCAGTACTAGCTGCCCTGAGTCTCTGGAGAAAGGTGGCATATAAATTGAACGAATAAATAATAAAATAGAAGGGAGGAGGAGGAGGAGGAGGAGGAGGAGGAGGAGGAGGAGGAGGAGGAGGAGGAGGAGGAGGAGGAGGAGAGGAGGACAATGACTGTGGGATATTTAGTGCTCTTCAAGCTTGGTCATTTTCTTGCAGATGTTTCATGACCCAACTACCTAATGCCATCAGTGCTGGAAGGAAATGAGATTTGCTTCTGCTTATATAGAAACTGTCATTGTTGGTGAGAATGGCCTTGATAGTTCCTTTATTGGGGTGCAATTTACTTCTTGATTGCTTGTTTAGAATGAATCTTAGTGTTCCTTTGTGCTTATCTGGGTGTGGTTTGCTGGTGATGAAGTGTTTTGGTCTTTTAGCTTTTTTTGATTGACTCTTTCCAATGGTATGTAGATGTTGCTTATCTCAATTTGCCTGTCAATGGCCAATTTGTCAGAGTGCCAGGCTTCCAGGAATCCTCTGGCATGCTTGGACTTGGCTAGGTCTAGGATGCTCATAGTTTCCCAGTTGAAACTATGGGGAAGTCTGTCCTTGTGTTGTGAAATTAAAGAGGTTTCATCATGTCTTCTGACTGGTAGCTGGTGTTCATGGATGTGTTTTTATTTCTACCCAGAGGATTCCCTTCGCAGGTCAAGTATATTGTGGAAACACAGCCAGTGTTGAGTCAGAAGTAGGAAAAAGCAAAGCCAGTCACCTACCTGTTGAGTTGCAAAGTGGTGCTTAATAAATGGAGTCCTTGTTGCTCACTGAGCTTGGTGGTTTTCCTGCAGACCTTTAATTATCAAACTAGATAGCTAGATTAGTGTACTGATAAAGTTACCTAGTTGGGTAATGAAAGGTCTGCAGGAAAAAAAAAACATTAAGGGCCCCAGTCATTATTGTCTTTCTCCTCTGTATTCGTATTATTAGTATTATTATCTCTTCCTCTTCTTCTTCGTCTTCCTCTCCTCCTCCTCCTCCTCCTCCTCCATATTCGTATTATTATTATCTCTTCTTCTTCTTCTTCTTCTTCTTCTTCTTCTTCTTCTTCTTCTTCTTCTTCTTCTTCTTCTTCTTCTTCTTCTTCTTCTTCTTCTTCTTCTTCTTCTCCTTCTCCTTCTCTTTCTCCTTCTCCTTCTTCATTTATTTATTTATTTATTTATTTATTGGTTCGATTTATATGCCACCCTTTTCTGGAGACTCAGGGCGGCTTACAATGCGTTAAACAATAGCCTTCATACTTTTGTATATACCTGCTTTGTAGGGCTTTCGGGCTCCCCCTAAGCGGTGTTCTTTTTTATACAAAAGTCAGCTTATTGCCCCCACAATCCGGGTCCTCATTTTACCTACCTCGAAAGGATGGAAGGCTGAGTGAGCCTGGTGAGATTTGAACTTGCAGTAACTGCAGGCAGCTGGTGTTACTTAACAGTGCTTTAGTCTGCTGCGCTACCAAGGCTCTCTTCTTCTTCTTCTTCTTCTTCTTCTTCTTCTTCTTCTTCTTCTTCTTCTTCTTCTCTTCTTCTTCTTCTTCTTCTTCTTCTTCCTCTTCTTCCCCTTCCCCTTCCCCTTCTCTTTCTTCTCCACAAACCCCACTTCCTTCTAGCACTGATGATATTACCTAGCTTGGTCGTGAAATGTTTCCAAGAAAACCCCCAAGCTCACAAAAATAGAAATACAAAGGATTCCATTTAATTCGTTCGTATCAAAGTGGCAATTTCAATGCCAGCCTATTTATTACAGACCAGTTTACAAATACTGCAGAACAATAACAGCAATTATACAAGAGATGTATTAATTTCATTTTTTAAAAAAAAAAATACCTGGAAATACAGTACAAATGTTAAACATTACAGATTGTTCAGGAAATCCATAATTTAAGGAAGCTGGCATCACATTGGCAATATAAAGGTTTGTCTGTCTCTGTATGTGTCTTACCTAACTTCAGTGAAAGTGCTTTTTTTTTTTTTTTGAAAGGATGGGTCCAGATAAATTTTTACTGATTTTATTTGTATTCTGCCTTTATTATTTTTACAAACAATTCAAGTTAGCGAATATATCTAATACTCCTTCCTCCTCCTACTTTCCCCACAACAACCCTGTGAGGTGGCTTGGGCTGAAACAGAATGACTGGCCCAAGGTCACTCAATCAGCTTCTGTATCTAAAGTGGAAACTAGAACTCACCGTCTCCTGGTGATTGACCCAAAATCACCCACTCAAATTTCATGCTTAAGGCTGGACTAGAACTCCCAGTCTCCTGGTGATTGGCCCATAGTCACCCAGCTGGCTTTCATAGCTAAGGCCGGACTAGAACTCCCCATCTCCTGGTTTCTAGCCTGGTGCCTTCACCTCTAGACTAAACTGGCTCTCAAATAACTGGAGGTATTGCATGATATTAGTAATCTATGCTTTCTTCCCAGCTCTACCCACTAGGCATTAAAAATAGCCTAGTGTACGTAAGAGACCTGGGCCAAAATTCAACACTCAATCCTGCCACACCAGGATCTGCTTAAGATCTCAACCCTTTGGGTGTGAAGGACACATGGTTGCAGTAACCATCTGAAGATCTTTTCATAAATGCATGTTTAAAACAATGAAGAAATACAAGTTAAAGCAAGCATTAAATGTACGCAGTGGTTTTTCAGAAAGCAAAAGAGGTAAATAATTGGGATGGAGGTTATTTGTCTGCAATAATCTAGACAAATTAGTAGTTGGTCTAGGAAGACAGAATGTGACCCAACTTTTTCGACAATGTTTGGCTTAAGGTCGATCACATTTTCCTCTTGACTGGATTTTTCCCCGTCTATCCATACTCCTGAATTCAATTAATATGGTCAGAGGTTTCCTTTCCTTGCAACTAACGAAGAGAGAAAAGTTGGCGAGATTTAGGTCTTCACCCTGGTTTGCCTCCAGAAGTTGTGATGGCTCCATCAATGGAGGTTTTCAACAAGATATTGGATAACCATTTTTTTCTGGAATGGTGTAGGGTCTCCTGCTTGAGCAGGGGGTTGGACCAGAAGACCTCCAAGGTCCCTTCCACCTCTCTTATTCTGTAACGTTGGCCTTCACCCAAAATGTCTTGCAGAAAATCCAGCCCTATAAATGAGAGGATTGGGACGATCCAGCTGTGCACCACAGCTGCAATAGCTTTTTCCCCCGTCCTTCTCTCAAACCGTGGCCCCAAATTTATTTACAACGATGAATCCATACCCTCCAAACCCATCTCATGCCAAAAGAAGAAGAAGCAACAGACAGGACCCAAGCAGCAAACCTGTTAGGACTTAGTGAAAGGGGAGCCCCAGGTAGCCAAAATATCCCACCTGGGAGCAGAACAATGGGACAGGTGGTCCTTCAAAACAAGCCAAGTTAGATCGTAATCCCCCAACAAGATATGCATATACACAGGCAGTTTCCTCCATCTGGTGACCCCCAGATCTGTTGGCACTGTAATTCTCATTCTTCCCAACCAACATGGTCAAAGAGGAACCTGGGAATTCTAGTTCCAAAACATCTGGAGGGAACTTGATGGGAGAAAACTACCTTACTAGGAACATCAACATGTGTATTCACAGGCAAATTCCCTTCACCTGGTAACCTCCAGATCTGCAATTCCCATTCTCCCCAGCCAACATGATCAAGAAAGGAACCTGGGAATTCTAGTTCCAGAAAGAACTTGATGGGAGAAAGCCGCCTTAGGAAATGTAGACATGGAAATTCCCATGCAGTTCCCTCCATCTGGTGGCCTCCAGATTTGGTGGGCCTCCAATTCCCATCAACCCCAACCAGCATGTTGAAAGAGGAACCTGGGAATTCTAGTTCCAAAACATCTGGAGGGAACCTGATGGGAGAAAGCTGCCTTAACAAAAAAAGAAAACAACCCTATCAAGAGTAGACAAAGAAGTAAGCATGACGAAGACTTCAAAATCCTGTTGTGTGAACATTTTGCTTTCTTCTTCAGTTTTTTTTTTTTCAATTTTTTATCTTTTTTCTTTAAAAAAAATTGTCCAGGGGGCAAGTGCGTAGCTTCAGACATTGTCCCTCTGCTTCACATTGGACAGCTTGACGCTCTCCTCATCGCTGGATTCGGGAGGTGGTTCATCATGGCATCCTATCATCAGCTGGTAGACCAGAACACCTGCGATGGCACCCAAGAAGGGGGCAACGATAGGGATCCACCACCAGTGTCCAGCAGCCCTGTAAGATACAAGAAAGAAGAAACGGTGGGATGAAATGCAGTTGGCCGGGTCAAGAGGAGAGAATATTGCTAGCTCAGGGGTGACTTGTAAGATCCTGGGTAATCTCTGAGCTGGGTGGTTTTCTTGCAGATGTTGCATGACCCAACTATGTAACATCATCAGGGCTAGAAGGGAGTGGAGAGGAGGAGGGGGGAGGAGGAGGAGGAAAACTGTGGGGTCCTTGTTGCTCTCTGAGCTTGATTGTTCATTTAGAGACATTTCATGACCCAACATGGTAACATCATCAGTGCTAGAAGGGAGTAGGGTTTGTGGAAAGAGGAGGGGAGGAGGAGGAGGAGGAGGAGGAGGAGGAGGAGGAGGAGGAGGAGGAGGAGGAGGAGGAGGAAGAAGAGGACGAAGAGGAGGAGGACTGTGAGGTCCTTGGTGCTCTCCAAGCTTGGTTGTTTTCTTGCAGACATTTCACGACCCAACAAGGTCACATCATCAGTGCTACCAGTATCAGTAGTACTACTATCAGTAGCACTGAAGATATTCCCTAGTTGGGTCATGAAATGTCTACAAACCAATCACCAAGCTCAGAGAGCACCAAGGACCCCACAGTTTCCCTCCCCTTTCTCCTCCTCCTCATATAACCACGGCAGGTTAGAGAGCACCAAGGAATTCACAGTTTTGTCTCCTCTCCTCTGAACTCCCTCAATGACTTAATTTCTCTTCATGCTTTTTAAGATCATAGGGGATCAACTTTCCCTTTTTTTTTTCTCGTGTCTTTGGACCATCTCCTCTTTCCACCGAACTGTACAAGTAAAATTGAATTTTAGGATCCCTGCCTATTAACTTTTGGCTGGAATCCAGCAAAACTGAACATCTATGATTCATTGGGCGATCATTATCAATGGAATTGTTCCTCGACTCCACACCCCAGTTCCACACCCCATCTCACTGACTGTGCCTTCTAGAAATTTTCCTTGGCACCAAACATCAATCTATCGATGTCAATCAATCAGAATAGAATTGGGGGGGGACCTTGGAGGTCTTCTAGTCCAACCCCCTGCTCAGGCAGGAGACCCTATGCCATTTCAGACAAAGAGCTGTCCAGTCTCTTCTTAAAAACTTCCTCCAGTGATGGAGCACCCACAACCTCTGGACTACAAGTTGTTCTACTAATTAATTGTTAATTGTCAGGAAAGTTCTCCTTAGTTCTAAGTTGCTTCTCTCCTTGGGTAGTTTCCATCCATTGTTTCTTGTCCTGCCTTCAGGTGCTTTGGAGAATAGAATAGAGTAGAGTAGAGTAGAGTAGAGTAGAGTAGAGTAGAGTAGAGTAGAGTAGAGTAGAGTAGAGTAGAAATATGGAAATAGAATAGAATAGAATAGAATAGAATAGAATAGAATAGAATAGAATAGAATAGAGTAAAGTAGAGTAGAGTAGAGTAGAGTAGAGTAGAGTAGAGTAGAGTAGAGTAGAGTAGAGTAGAGTAGAAATATGGAATTAGAATAGAATAGAATAGAATAGAATAGAATAGAATAGAATAGAATAGAATAGAATAGAATAGAAATATGTAATAGAGTAGAGTAGAGCAGAGTAGAGTAGAGTAGAGTAGAGTAGAAATATGGAATTAGAATAGAATAGAATAGAATAGAATAGAATAGAATAGAATAGAATAGAATAGAATAGAATAGAATAGAATAGAATAGAATAAAATAGAATTATGGAATAGAGTAGAGTAGAGTAGAGTAGAGCAGAGCAGAGCAGAGCAGAGCAGAGTAGAGTAGAGTAGAGTAGGAGTTGGAAGGGACCTTGGAGGTCTTCTAGTTCAACCCCCAGCTTAGGCAGGAAACCCTATACCATATAAGACAAATGGTTAACCAATCTCTTCTTAAAAACTTCCAGTGTTGGAGCATTTACAACTTCTGGTGGCAAGCTGTCCCACTGGTTAATTGTCCTCACTGTTAGGAAGTTTCTCCTTCATTCCAGGTTGCTTCTCTCTTTCATGAGTTTCCATCCATTGTTTCTTGTCAAATTCTGAGAATAACTTGTCCCTCCTGTTCTTCTCTGTGGCAGCCCCTCAAATCCTGAAACCCTGCTATCATGCCCCCCCCCTCTAGTCCTTCTATTCATTAGACTAGCCAAACCCAATCCCTGCAACCATTCTTCACATCTTTTAATGAAGAAGAGAAGAGTTGAAAGGGCACTTTCAACTTTGGAAGTCTTCTTCTCCAACCCCCATTCAAAGTTCGGTCACAGAGACAAAAGCCACTTACGTGAAAACTTCGGTACCCCAGCCAGCAATGGCGGTGAAGAGACGGGGCCCAAAGTCTCGGGCTGGGTTGACGGCATAACCAGAATTGAAGCCCATGGAGGTCCCAATGACCAGGATGACGAAGCCAACTGTGAAGGCCTCCAAACCTCTCGGCACAGGGTTGTTGTACGGATCCACAATGGCCAGCACACAAACAATCAGCGCCGCAGTGCCGATGAACTGAGAAGAAAGAAGATTCAAAGGTGTGTTCCTCAAAGAAATAGGAAGGTATTCTGAGAGTGTCTTCACAACTCCCGTGAGCATCTTGACAATGACACAAAAGCGGTTTGCCATTCCCTTTCCGGGTGGGGGGTGGGGTGGGGGCATTGTTTTTGACTTCCCTGTCTAGTCTGCAGCCCTGGAATTTTGCCTCAAAATGCTAAAAAGACTTAACTGGGCTTAACTTCTCATCCTGGGGAGCTACTGTTGAGATATGCAATCCCAGAATCAAAGGATTGGAAGGGACCTTGGAGGTCTTCTAGTCCAACCTACTGGCAGGCGACCTTATACCACGCAGTTAGACCCTCTGCAGAATGATCTGTCCCCAACCTGCCTTTTAGGAGTCCCGTCTATCACCATCCATCCACCATGATGCTGTTGTGGCTCCGTTACCGGAGCCTGTGTCATTGGCAGGAGAGGACTCCAAGAGTGAAGGAGAGGAGTTGGCAAGGCCTCCCTCTCCAGGACCCTCCTCTCTGGCAATGCCTTCGGTGTCCGCCGAAGGTCAGGAGATAGGGCCGGAGCCAAGCATGTCCACGCAGCCACAGGTGGACAGTAATGAGGGAGATGAGTCTTGGCTGGATCCTCGGCAGCGTCGCAGAGATAAGCACGCGCAACAGAAGAAGAGGCGTGCCAGAGATTAAGCTGAGTCACTGGACCACACCCCACAGGGTATAAAAGGGGGTGAGGTGGCCATTCAGACTCTGTAACGGACAAAACTAACTACTATCAAGTCACATTGCATCTTTGGAAACAACATTATCGGCCTTGGATTTATTTTACGAACTGGACAATTCTTGAACTGTGTGTATTTTGTTTATGAGTAAAGTTCTTGGCAAGCAGCTTATCGGATAAGCTGCCAAGCCTCTTATTGGAAGAATTGGTTGTCTGCCAGTTTATTTAACCCCCAGCTGTCTGTTTGTGTGCGTATGTGAGACAGGGACAGAACAGATGCTATTTGCCTTCTTCTTCTCTTACATTCCACCTTTCCCAATATTATGGTCATCTCAGGAGGCTAAACAGAATAACAAGAGTTGGGAGGGACCTTGGAGGTCTTCTAGTCCAACCATCTGCTCAGGCAGGAAACCCTATACCTGTGATGGCACGTGCCAGAGATGGCACCGCAGCGCCCTTTCTGTGGGCACACGAGCCGTCACCCCAGTTCAGCTCTGCCGTGTATATGCGCATGCCTCTGCTGGCCAGCTGGTCTTTGGGTCTCTGCAGCACATGCACAGAGGGTGGGGCATGTGCGGGGAGCCCGTGCATGCATGTACGGGGGGGGGCAAGGTGCATGTGAGGGTGCTCATACATGGCTTTTGGCACTCGACCCAGAAAAGGTTAGCCATCACTGCCCTATATCATTCCAGACAAATGGTTGTCCAGTTTCTTCTTAAAAACCAAGTGACAAGTTGTTCCACAGATTAATTGTTCTAATCGTCAAGAAATTTCTCCTTAGTTCCATGTTGGTTCTCTTCTGATGAGTTTAGAATAGGCTGACCCATTCTTCTTTGTGTCAACCCCATAGATGTTGGAACTCCCCTATCATGTCACCCTTAGTTCTTCTTTTCATTAAACTAAGCTTTGCTTAATGTGCCCCAAATATCGTCTTGTTGAGCCTGGACATTTGTGCCTTACCTGGTCAAAAAATCCGTTGACGGAATTCAAGTGTTCTGATGGATACGTGGCAAAGATGCCCGCCGTCCCATTGGGGCCCACTACGAAGAGTTGGTTTTCACCGAATGCCCAGATAGCATCTAGAAAATAGGATCAAAACAGAGAATTGAAGGAAGCCACCCAGAATTCCTTTCACCAATCACCCCAAAAGAAGCTTCTTCAATGCCCCCTTTTTATGACCTTTTTGAGGACAAAATTTCATTTTAATGTATGCCGATTAGTGTACATTTACAGTGACAATAAAGTTATTTGAAAAGTCTTTTTGCAAGTATCATGTGTGCAACACAGGTAAAAATGAGACAGATCCTTGATCGTGCAGTTGTGGTCCTCTTCTGATCCTTTTTGACTATCAGACACCCCCGGGCAGAGAATACCCAGGAAGGTACGGTAATTTAGCTTTTTTTACTGTTCCTATCACAATGAGGAGTTTTGAACCTTGCCCTGCTAAACAAACGTGTCCTTTGATGTCCACCAAGATCAGTCTATTATAAAGCTGATAGTTCCATGAGACTTCATTAGTCTGCAATTAACAGCTTAATTGGTCCGCAATCCAATATGAATTCAACATTTCTTTCTCCTAGCCCACACAGATAAGATAGGAGGGACTTTGCAAAAAAAAAAATGCTCTTGTTTCAATAGAAGGGAATATTTGTAGCTTGAGGTCGAACTGTGGGGTCCTTGGTGCTCCCTGAGCTTGGTTGTTTTCTTGCAGACATTTCATGACCCAACTAGGTAACATTATCAGTTCTAGAAGGGAGTGGGGTTTATGGAGAGGAGGAGGAGAAGGATGATGAATGTGGGGGTCCTTAGTGCTACCTAATCTTTGTCGTTTTCTGGAAGACATTTCATGACCCAACTAAGTAACTGCTAGAAGGGAGTGGGATTTATGGAGAGGAGGAGGAGGAGGAGGAGGAGGAGGAGGAGGAGGAGGAGGAGGAGGAGGAGGAGGAGGAGGAGGAGGAGGAGGAGGAGGAGGAGGAGGAGGAGGAGGAGGAGGACTGTGGGGTCCTTAGTACTCTCTAATCTTTGTTGTTTTCTTGCAGACATTTCATGACCCAACTAAGTAATATCATCAGTGCTAGAAGGGAGTGAATTATGCTCTCTGTTTATTTATTTATTTGTGTACACCGCCCTGAGTCCTTCGGGAGAAGGGCGGTATAGAAATAAAATTATTATTATTATTATTATTATTATTATTATTTGAATTTTTGAGCTCATCTGGATCTGATGCTCATTATCAGTAGATCCAGTCAGCAGGAGAAAGGGACTGAAGGATCAATTCAGGATTATTGCAGACACGGTGCAAAATCCTAGCTCTCCATTTTTATGGGGAGATGTATCTCATTAAGATAGACTTCCTTTTCTTCAGATGATGACATGGTTTTCAAGAAATTGGAGGCAAAATCTTCAGGGTTCCTCTGTGTCCTCAGGGTCATCTTAGTAGAACAAATGGTTTCTGGAAATCTGTTCTGGAAATGACTACAGAAATCATTTGCACTACTCAGGTGACCCTGAGGGCATAAATAAACATCCAAGTGGCCTCAATGACCCTCTAAAAGGATGCAAAGGACCAGCTGTCTGCAAGGAATATAAATCCTTCCCTTCCCCACCCTCCAGTCAGAGCTGAAGAAGCTTCTTGGATGAGAAGCGAAACATCTTCAGAGAAAAACCAGAAAGTCCAGTTGCCTCCTGAAAAAGCACCTTTGGGACAATCAGTACATGAATCATAATCATAAGTTTATTTGTCAAGCATATATAAGATAACAGGTAAAAGTATGAACATAATTGGAATACATGAAAAGAGTAAGTAAAAAAGGAATGACTTGAGAATCTCCATAGAACTTTGAAGGAAAGGAAATTGTGGCCATCTTAGTGAAGATGGAGGCCAGCCCATTAACCGAGGAAGAAAGAAGTAATTGACTCACCAAAATATAAGCCGAACACAATGCCCGCTCCGAGAAAAGCTCCAATGGTTTGCGCGAGGGCGTAAATCGGAAGTTTGATCCAAGGTTCCCGGGCCATGAAACACATCGCAAAAGTGACTGCAGGATTCAAATGACCACCTATAAAACAATATCCCATGGGTTAGACTTATGTCAAAAAGTAAAATATATGTGGTTTTTTGTTAGGTTATACCAGAAAACCAGGGGTGAAATGCATCTGATTTGGACCGGATCGCTCGATCCGGTAGCGATGGCTGCGGGTGGTTCGGAGAACCGGTAGCAAAAATCCCTGCCCCCCCCCCCACATGCCCAGCTGAGTCGCACGATCATTAGAGGCTTTTTTTTTTTTACTTTTAAAAGCATTTTTTTCTACAACCTCTTCCGCCGAAAAAATGCTTTTAAAAGTAAAAAAAAAAACGGCTCTGATGATCGCGCAGCTCAGCTGGGATTGTCAGAGGCTTTTCAAAGCATTTTTTTCTGCAACCTCTTGGCCGAAGAAATGGTAAAAAAAATGCTTTGAAAAGTCTCTGACGATCCCAGCTGAGTTGCCTGATCGGCAGAGGCTTTTCAAAGCATTAGAAAAAATGCTTTGAAAAGTCTCTGACGATCCCAGCTGAGTTGCCTGATCGGCAGAGGCTTTTCAAAGCATTAGAAAAAATGCTTTGAAAAGTCTCTGACGATCCCAGCTGAGTTGCCTGATCGGCAGAGGCTTTTCAAAGCATTAGAAAAAATGCTTTGAAAAGTAAAAAAAAAAAAAAAAAAAGTTGGCCACGCCCACCCAGTCACATTACCCCAAACCACCAAGCCACGCCCACAGAACCGGTAGTAACACATTTTACATTTCACCCTTGCAAAAAACTATAACGAAGGGAATACATATTTAATATTACATGTGTTGACAGCGGCGAGAATTGTATTTGCACAATATTGGAAGAATATTGAGAATATAATCAAAAAGATATTAGACTGCAGATAGATTGACACTAAAAATAAAGGACAAATCTGGGATTTTTTTATCAGTGGTTAGAAAATAGAAGTAGAAATTAGAAGATAAAAGATTATTACTGTGTATAAGTAAATGAAGAAAGACTTATTATATACAAGTAAACAATATATTATTATTATTATTATTATTATTATTATCATTAGTGTTATTATTATTAATATTAGCTTGTATAAGCAAAATGGCTCAGACAATGCTCTCTTCATTAAACACTTAACGTTGATTTTAAAAATGTATAAATAATAATAATAATAAAGTAAAATATACAACGATTTATTGAACAACAGTTCAAAGTTACAACAGCCCTTAAAAATAAGTGACTTATGACCATTTTTCACACTTAATGACCGTTGCGACATCCCCGTCGTCACCTGATCATAATTTGGGCAATTACTAACTGTTGTTTGCATTAATTAAGGTATGAGCTGTCTCGTTAAGACAAAGGTCTTCAAATTTGGCAGCTTTAAGACTGGTGGACTTCAACTCCCAGAATTCTCCAGCTGGAGAATTCTGGGAGTTGAAGTCCCCCAGTCTTAAAGCTGCCAAGTTTGGGGACCCCTGCATTAAGACCTCATCCCTCCTTTCCTGGTGGGTAGATTTACATCAGGAGTCTCCAAGGAATTTTTCACAGCTCTACACCGAGTTAATTATGTGCAGCGCATTGTTCAGGGAAAACAGGAGGAAGTTTGCATGATGACATAATCACACAAAAGTTGCAACGGGTGTTCAGGGAGTCCTCGGCTTACGACCATCGCTTAGCAACTGGTCAAAGTTACGACAAATCCGCCCCAAGTGGTACTTACGACAGCCGCCCCCACTTTTTCCCACGGTCCTGTGAATGCATTTTAGGCACTCGGCAACTGGCTCACAGCTGCCCCTCCCTTCCCCACAATCTTGTGGAATGCATTTCGGGCACTAGCAACTGGCCCACACTTGCAGGTAGTCCTCGATTTACGACCGTTTATTTAGTGACGTTCAAAATTACAACGGCACTGAGAAAAATGATTGATGACCGTTTTTTCACACCTACGACCGTTGCAGCATCCCTAGGATCAAAACCGAGATACTTGGCGACCGACTTACATTTATGACGGTTGCAACGTCCCAGGGTCACATGATCCCCTTTTGCGACCTTCTGACAAGCAAAGTCAACGGGGAAGATTCACTTAACAACCGTGTTATTAACTTATCAATTGCAATGATTCACTTAACAACTGTGCAAGAAAGGTCGTAAAACAGGACAAAACTTACTTAACAACTGTCCTGCTTAGCAATGGAAATTTTGGGCTCCGTTGTGGTCATAAATCAAGGACTATCTGTAAAGCCACATGCAACACCCATAGTCACATAACCCTGATTTACAACATTTTTGCCAAAAACATCTTTGACTTCCGTTTTTTGGTAAAAATGCATCAGTAGCGAGCAAGGAGTTCACTTAACGACTGTGTTCACTAAACAAGCACAGTATGCACTCTCTGGCACCCATGTTTGCTTAATGACCGTTGCCACGAAAGGTCGTAGAATTGAGTTGATCACTTGGTGAGCCGCTTTGCAATTGTCGTGACTTACGACCGTAACGGGGAGAGGCTCTGTTAAGGTCGTAATGTGAGGACTACTGAACTCACGTCAGACTCTGGCACACAAGGATGAAAGCCCAAGCCTTGGCATAACCCTTGAACCCGTGTTTTGGTGTCATGGTGGTTTGCCGTGAAAGCCAAGCTACGCCCCAATTCAGCCATCCAAGCAAAAGAGGCCACAAGGAATTTCATTTTTCCAACACCCTGAACTGGATTCGTGAATGAGCCCACTGTCTGGATGCTCTCAAGCCTCCCCTCTGCAAACACCCCACTTTCGGTGCCTGCTAAAAGGAGACGTTTGTCTGAACCCTCCCCTTGCGAGCCAGACTAAGAATGGGGTTCAAAAGGGTCAGGCATGGACGAGCAATTAATACATTGCTCGTTTTTAATCATTGCATTTAAATGGGGGGGAGGGAATGTTTCTGCGTTGCCTGTGGAAGAAGAAGAAACAAGAAACAATGAAAAGAAAGAGGAGAGGAAGGGGAGGGGAGGGGAGGGGAGAATGGTAGGGAAGGGATGGGGGAGGGAAGAGGAGAGGAGGGAAGGGAAGGGAAGGGATGGGGGAGGGAGGGAAGGGAAGAGGAGAGGAGGGAAGGGAAGGGAGGAGGGGAGAGGAGGGGAGGGGAGGGGGAGGGGAGGGGAGGGGAGGAGAAGAGAAGAGAAGAGAAGAGAAGAGAAGAGAAGAGAAGAGAAGAGAAGAGAAGAGAAGAGAAGAGAAGAGAAGAGAAGAGAAGAGAAGTAGGGAAGGAAAGGAAAGGAAAAGAAAGGAAAGGAAAGGAAAGGAAAGGAAAGGAAAGGAAAGGAAAGGAAAGGAAAGGAAAGGAAAGGAAAGGAATATAGAAGGAGGAAGAGAAGAGAAGGGAAAGGAAAGGAAAGGAAAGGAAAGGAAAGGAAAGGAAAGGAAAGGAAAGGAAAGGAAAGGAAAGGAAAGGAAGATGGAAGAAAGGAAGGAAGAGAAGAGAAGAGAAGAGAAGAGAAGAGAAGAGAAGAGAAGAGAAGAGAAGAGAAGAGAAGAGAAGAGAAGTAGGGAAGGAAAGGAAAGGAAAAGAAAGGAAAGGAAAAGAAAGGAAAGGAAAGGAAAGGAAAGGAAAGGAAAGGAAAGGAAAGGAAAGGAAAGGAAAGGAAAGGAAAGGAAAGGAAAGGAATATAGAAGGAGGAAGAGAAGAGAAGAGAAGGGAAAGGAAAGGAAAGGAAAGGAAAGGAAAGGAAAGGAAAGGAAAGGAAAGGAAAGGAAGATGGAAGAAAGGAAGGAAGAGAAGAGAAGAGAAGAGAAGAGAAGAGAAGAGAAGAGAAGAGAAGAGAAGAGAAGAGAAGAGAAGAGAAGAGAAGAGAAGTATTGTAGGGAAGGGAAGGGAAGGGAAGGGAAGGGAAAAGAAAGGAAAGGAAGAAGGAAAGGAAGAAGGGAAGGGGAAGGAAGGGGAAGGGAAGGGGAAAAAGCAAAGTCTGCATTGCTGCAGATGTGAGCTGCCAGTCTTATGGTACATACAATGGGGGGGGGGGGCATCTATGTCTTTGAGATGAATTAAAGCCGCCATACCTGAGATTTGTCCAGCAATGAGAATTCCAAGCGTCACAGCAAACCCGAAGGCCAAGTTGACTGTCAGAAAACGGGCGTGACTCCCTTTGCTGAGCACCAGCTGGGCCACCGAACCACAACCGAACATCTGGCAAGGAGGAAGAAGACTCGGTGAAGCATCGGAAAAGGGGACGGATGGTTTTTGCAATCAATAGGAGGCGAAGTCAAGAACCCGCTTAGTAGGATTCAGATTGGACAGATCTTCTTAAGATCGATCGTCTCGTTTACAAAGAAATCTCCTCCGCCCCACTGGATATGATATTTTCAAGCTGGATCATTTTGCGGTTAATTCCCTTTAATTAATTAAATTAAATTAATTTAATTGGTTAATTCCAAATATGGACTTCTTATTGCGAAATGTGCCACATATGTTCCTACAGGTAGTCCTTGACTTACGACTAATCCCCTTACGCGACCGTTGAAACTTACAACGGGCCCCTCGAACGGTACTTGTGACCTGGTTCTGAAGTTACGACGGCTGCCCCCACCCCCACCCCCACGGTCATGTGACCACATTTCCACTGAATTACAACTGTTGGCAGAGTCCTCTTGTCATGTGACCGCAATTTACAAAGTTTTTGCTGACAACCGGCAAAAGCTCCCTGTGGCAAACAATGGGTTCGTTTAATGACCGCTGATTCACTTAACAACCATGGTGATTCCCTTAACAACCGGTGTTAAAAAACGGTCATAAAATCAGTTCGCTCGCATGGGTGACCTGCCTCACGATGCTCACTGATTTACAACTGTAATAAGTAGGCTTCTTTATGGTCATAAGTTGAGGATTACCTGAAGTTGAAAAACAATGTAATAACAGTTGAAGTTTTGTTTCCAGATCAGGGGACTGTATATTCCTTGCTGAAGAATATCATTACATGATGCAAATATCTGATATTTATATTAAAGCAGAGCAGTAGTACGTATGCAGAGAGTCCTCGACTTACAACAGTTCATTTAGTGACCATTGAAAGATACAACAGCCCTGAAAAAGCGACTTATGACCGTTTTTCACAGTTACGATATTTCCAGCATCCCCATGGTCACTTGATCAACATTTCTGACACTTGGCAACTGTCTCATATTTATGACGGTTGCCCCGGGGTCCCATAATCTCCTTTTGCGACCTTCTGACGAGTCAAGTCAATGCGTAAGCCGGATTCACTTAACAACCATTTTACTAATTTGACAGCCGCAGTGATTCACTTAACAACGGTGTCAAGAAACGACGTACAATGGGGCAAAATTCACTGAACCAATGTCTCGCTCAGCAACATAAATATTGGGCTCCATTGTGGTCGTAAATCGAGGACTACCCGCCTAGCATTTACGGAGAGTTTCTAAGTAACCAAGAAACCAGGAGAAAAAAAAAAAGTTTCCATTTTAGTTCAGGTTCTTATGCAATCAAATCTTGTTTGCTCTCAGATTACTTTCTTCCTCCTTCCTCTGACAAGCTGATTAAATTTCACTCCTTAGCAGAGGATTAAAAAAAATAGTTGCTTGTCCTTGAGCTTTAAACAAAACTCGGACTTTGAATCGTATTCTTTGCCACTTTTATGTCAGACAATCCTATTCTCTTTCAAAGAAGGGCTTTCTTGCACAGGGCGTGAACAGGATAAGATTTCTTGTGGGCAACCTTCCGTAAGTTTGGCTTCGGTCCGAAAACTGCCAAAGGAGTTGAGTTATTCAAAACTCCCGTCGTGTTTGGGGATGTCAGAAACAATGGCTGTAATCTGAGAAAGGCTGAAGAAGAATGGCCTGCAAAATTGAGCAATAAATCAACCGCAGGTCTGAATTTGAGATCTGGGACTGAAATAGAAGAGAACTGAATAACAAGAGTTGGAAGGGACCTTGGAGGTCTTCTAGTCCAACCCCCTGCTTAGGCAGGAAACCCTACACCACTTCAGACAAATGGCTGAAATGAGTGATTTCAAGTGATTGTGCAATCTCTTCTTTAAAATCTCCACTGTTGGAGCACACACAATTCCTAGTGGCAAGCAGTTCCACAGGTTAATTGTCCTCACTGTCAGAAAATTTCTCCTGAGTTCTAAGTTGCTTCTCTCCCTGATTAGTTCCCATCCGTTGCTTCTTGTCCTCCCTTCAAGAGCTTTGGAGAATAGCTTGATTCCCTCTTCTTTGTGGCAGCCCCTCAAATATTGGAAGACTGCTATCATGTTTCCTCAATCCTTCTCTTCGTTAGTCTAGACGTACCCAATTCCTGCAACCGTTCTTCATATATTTTAGCCTCCAGTCCCCTCATCATCTTAGTTGCTCTTCTCTGCACTTTTTTTCCAAAGTCTCGACATCTTCCTTATAATCTGGAAACCAAAACTGGATGCCAGGTGTGATCTTACTAAGGTTCCTGGCCCATAATTCATTTCTCCCTACCCTAATTAATTCACTGCTTTCCTCTTGATTTCCTGCTTTGCAAAATACACATCAATGCAAGGGTGAAATGCTCCCGGTTCGGACCGGATCGCCCGATCCAGTAGCTATGGAGGTGGGTGGTTCGGAGAACCGGTAACAAAAATCCCTGCCCACCCCCCATGCCCAGCTGAGCCGCGCAATCATCAGAGGCTTTTTTTTTTTACTTTTAAAAGCATTTTTTCTACAACCTCTGCGGCCGAAAAAATGCTTTTAAAAGTAAAAGAAAAAAAAAAAAACTTTGATGATTGCGCGGCTCAGCTTGGATCATCAGAGGCATTTAAAAGAAAAAAAACCCTTTCTCTTTTAAATGCCTCTGACGATCCAAGCTGAGTTGCCTGATCATCAGAGGCTTTTTTTCTTTTAAAAGCCTCTGACGATCCAAGCTCAGTAAAAAAAAAAAAAAATGGCCACGCCCACCCAGTCACATTACCCCCCCCACCAAGCCACGCCCACAGAACCAGTAGTAACAAATTTTAGATTTCACCGCTGCATCAATTCCCGACGTTCTGCATTTCCACCAAAGCTACCGGTAATAAGTTTTGTGGGAAGACAGTCTCTTCCCTTTTTCTGAGCCATCTTCACCTGGAAATCTTTTCAGGACCTTCTGACAACATAAGAAGCAGAACATTGTTGTGGAGTCACTGCTAGGTTCAATATTCTGATTTTGCATCATTAAAAGGGCTTTTAAAAGAAATAGTTGGTCCGTGGCAGGAAAATTAAAATCAGTCCTGCTTCTTCTGATCTCATCTCCGTGTTAGTTTTGCGCTCAGGTGGCTTTTTGAGACCAATTAAAAGAAAGTGTAGATCCTGGGTAGAAACAAAGTTATACTAAATCGATTTACGCAGCTCCTGGGAAAAGGCTAGGAATGACCGTCATTTCTGCCCTCCTGGCTTCTTGACTCCAATTTCTTCACCTCCCAGCATACAGACTTTCACAGTACCCATTATCCACCATCTGAGACAGCCATCTTTGTTGGTGTGACTTCTTCTGAACCAGTGGTGAAATCCAATTTTTTTTACTACCAGTTCTGTGGGCGTGTCTTGGTGGGCGTGGTGTGTCTTGATGGGCGTGGCTTGGGCATGCAGGGGAAGGATACTACAAAATCCCCATTCCCCTCCCCACTCCAAGGGAAGGATACTGTGAAATCCCCATTCCCACCCCACTCTGGGGCCAGCCAGAGGTGGTATTTGCCGGTTCTCTGAACTACTCAAAATTTCTGCTACTGGTTCTTCAGAACCTGTCAGAACCTGCTGGATTTCACCCCTGCTCTGAACCCACCTACCTCAAAGACTCAAGGTTTTGTAGTGTACCACACTGGTTCAACATTTCCAAGATTTGCCATGCTGTGGGACATTATTATTGCAGACAACACACGTGTGACTTTTCACATGGAGTTGCCACCACCACCTCATTGTCTAAGCTGGTGATTCTCAACTTCAACAACTTTAAGATGTGTGGATTTCAACTCCCAGAATTCTCCAACCAGCATGCCAGTTTCACCATGTCCTTCAAACACTCCTATTCCAAAATATTTTATTTCTGAACTTCACTAAGCAACAGCCTTGGGATCTTCTGAAGATCTACCATGGAAGTCCTGATCAACTCAAACACGTCAAGTTTCTTAAGGTGAGCTAGTTTTGGAGGCCTAGTTCCAGGTTCCCAAAGTTATCCTTCAGTCCTTCATCTCAAGAAGACATCTAGTTTAACCTTCTAACTTTTCACCTAAAGGGACTTACCTTCAATATAGTTAAGGTAAAGGTTCCCCTCGCACTTGTGTGCTAGTCGTTCCCGACTCTAGGGGGCGGTGCTCATCTCCGTTTCAAAGCCGAAGAGCCAGCGCTGTCTGAAGATGTCTCCGTGGTCATGTGGCTGGCATGACTCAATGCCAAAGGCGCACGGAACGTTGTTCGCTTCCCACCAAAGGTGGTCCCTATTTTTCTACTTACATTTTTTACATACTAGGTTGGCAGAAGCTGGGACAAGTAACAGGAGCTCAACCCGTTACGCGGCACTAGGGATTCGAACCGCTGAACTGCCAACCTTTCGATTGACAAGCTCAGCATCTTAGCCACTGAGCCACCGCATCCCGTGTCCCTCAATATAGTATAATGTTTGTAAAACAGTTCTAGAAAAGGGAGATTCAAAGTCAAGATCCCAGCAGATCCCTCAAGGCTTTGGCCCAGGGGTGTCCAACCTTGGCAACTTTTAAGACTTGTGGATTTCAACTCCAGATTTCAACCTGTGGAGTTGGAAGTCCACAGGTCTTAAAGTGGCCAAGGTTGGACAATCCTGCTGTAGCCCAACCCACTCTGGATTCTCCAGCATGTTCTCCACCCATCAGGTCTCGCTGCTGTTTTTCTGCAGGCTCCAAAACGAAGCAAAATCAAAACTGGAGTTTGCTAAACCAACTTTAGGTCCCACCCTCGTCCTGATCCAGGTTGAACTCTTCCTGGTGACACCGCCCTTCCCAAAAACTAAGAATAATAAGGCGCAAGGAAAGAGGGGAGCATGTACCCACACGAACCCCGGGAACTCTGCTTGTAACACCTCCATTAAATCATCTTTTTTTTTTCCATCTCCCCTTCCAACAGCTGCCCCACCTTGCCTAGGGGATGCAGTGGGGAACACAAACAAAACACCTGCAGAATTCAGCTTGTGTTCCCTGCCTTGGAAATAGATTGTAAATGCCAAAGAATCCCAGTTGGGTTCCTCCCAAAATTAATCTTCTAGTATTCCAGCTCTCCCAAATTCATTAAAGCTGTTAATAGATTTCAACTCCACTGTTCCAAGAGGCGGAGCGGGGAGGGGTCCTTTTCAAGTCTAGCATCGGGCGCTCCCCAAAAATTTCTGCTTTTTCTTTTTCCCCTCTCCAAGCTTTCAAGAGTTTCTTTTGTTCTCCTGGGGACGCGATAGGGATCTTCCCGTGTGCAGCTTCGTTAATTAAACTTGGCACCAGGGAAATCTTTCTAGAGACAGGATAATTGTGCCAGGGCTGGGCAAGAAAGCAGGCGTTCTCTAGGGGTTTTGCAGTGTTGTGTTTTCCAACACAACACCACACATACAGGCTCCAAAAAGAAGCTTGGTTTGTGTCAAATAAGCACAATGAGGACTTGAAATCTGATTTTGCAAAAAAAAAAAAAAAATGTGCAAACTTAGAGGAACGTTAACTCCTAACTTGGTATTTCTTAACCGTAGCATTTTTAAAATGCATGGACTTTGACTCCCAGCTGGCTGGGGAATTCTGGGAGTTGAAGTCCACACAACTTAAAAGTGCTTGAGAAATATTGCCCTAATGGATTCAACATATCTTCCTTTCTGAGTAGACTCAGAAGCAACGTCAGGCTGCAATCCTGTTTGAAGTCTCTTTCCAAACAGATCTATCCGCGTAGATCCATCCAATTAATATTGTTATAGTCTACGTGTCACAAAGACAAACAGGTTGCCCCAACTCATTGCAAAACTTTTTCAATTAAATTGTGTTTTTCATGGATCGATTGATTGATTCAATCAACCAGTTGATTAAAATCTCAAGCCTAATCCTCCCCCAATTGATTAACTCTTTTAAAACCTTCTTGGGCTCAAACCAACGTTATTGCTGTTGACAGAAACGCTCAAGGCCTCTTGAAATCTCGGCTGAGATTTCCTTTATTTTTGCATTTTAAATTCCCTGTCTTCGCTTGTTGCAATTCCCACTTCTTGTTCTTTTATACATGCAGGTCAGGTAAAATTTGGTAATTTCTCGTTTTACGACTTTTCTTGCTACGTTTGTTAAGCCAGTCGAGGCAATTGTTAAATGAGTACTTTTTTCAGTGTTGTCATAATTTCGAATGGTCACTAAATGAACTGTTGTAAGTCTGTTGTTCATTCGTTCAATTTTTTTTTTTGGAGGGGGGGGGTTCTGCCCATTACAATTGAGAGGTTGAATTTTTTTTTAGACTACTTTAAGATGTATGGAGTTCAACTCCCAGAATTCCTCAGCTAATTCTGGTAACTAAAATTCATATATTTTAAAGTTGCTGAGATTAAAAATCTCTGTTTTAGACTCTTCTCCAAAAAGATCCCCTATCCTTCCTTTCAGCTATTCAGACTTGGACAAATATAAACTCTTTGCTCTTCCAATGTCCATTTTTTTAAAAAAAAAAAATCTATTTATCCTTCCTTCTTTGACTTCCTTGAAATATCTTCTTGCAGTCCAACACACCCAATTGAATACCAAACTCTAAGGAACGTACCTCATTTTCCTCTCCTACCACCACGGAGAGGGCTCGCAACTTGGGCGTCCTCCTGGATTCACGGCTGTCTTTAGAAGAGCACTTGACGGCCGTGACCGGGAGGATTTTTCATCAGGTTCGCCTGATTCGCCAGTTGCGTCCCTTTCTGGATCGGGACTCGTTACGCAAGGTCACTCATGCCCTCGTCACCTCCCTCCTGGACTATTGTAATGCTCTCTACATGGGGCTCCCCTTGAGGAGCACCCGGAGGCTCCAACTGGCGCAGAGTGCGGCCGCGCGGGTGGTAATAGGAGCATCATGGCACTCCCATGTGACACCTCTCCTGCGCGAGCTGCACTGGCTCCCGGTGGTCTTCTGGGTGCGCTTCAAGGTTTTGGTTACCACCTTTAAAGCGCTCCATGGCTTAGGACCTGGTTATTTACGGGACCGCCTACTACCACCAATAGCCTCCCACCGGCCAGTACGCTCTCATAGAGAGGGACTCCTCCAGGTGCCGTCAGCTAAACAGTGTCGGCTGGCGGCCCCTAGGGGGAGAACCTTCTCTGTGGGGGCACCTACCGTCTGGAATGAGCTCCCCCCGGAGATACGGAGGATCCCGGATCTGCGCACCTTCCGCCGCGCTGTGAAGACCTTTTTATTCCATCAGGCGGGCTTGGCCTAATCTCCTCCCTCTTTTAATATGTAAATTTTAATCTGTTTTTAAATTATTGGGGTGTTTTAATCTGTCCGGGCCAAAATGATTTAATTTGATTTTATATGGTTTTTAAATTTTGTGTATTTATGTATTTTATTGCTTGGCTGTTCACCGCCCTGAGTCCTTCGGGAGTAGGGCGGTATACAAATCAAATAAACTAAACTAAACTAAAATTCTCCTGCAAGTTCTCAAAACTACTTAAAAACATTTTTAAAACGGCAACTTAGAACATAGAATCATAGGGGTGGGAGAGACCTTAGAGATCTTCTAGTCCAACCCACTGACCAAGAATTCCATCCTGGTCGAATGGTTGTCCAATCTGTTCTTCAAAGCCTCCAGCGATGGAGCATCCACAACTCCAGAAGGAAGCTGTTCCATAGTTTGCTGGTTATATAACAGAATACAGAATAACAGAATAACACAGTTGGAAGGGGCCTTGGAGGTCTTCTAGTCCAACCCCACGCTCAGGCAGGAAACCCTTATACCATTTCAGACAAATGGTTGCCCAATCTCTTCTTAAAAACTTCCAGTGTTGGAGCACCCACAACTTCTGGAGGCAATCTGTTCCACTGGTTAATTGTTCTCACTGTCAGGAAATTTCTCCTTAGTCCTAGGTTGCTTCTCTTCTTGATTAGTTTCCACCCGTTGCTTCTTGTCCTGCCCTCAGGTGCTTTAGGAAATAGTTTGACTCCTTCAATCCTTTGTAGCAGCCCCTCAAATATTGTATAATTATTGTATAATAACTAATCATCTATTATGATTTTTATTGTCTAATAAGTATAGGCACTCTGCATATGGGCTGGAAGAATTCTCACTTAGCCCGGAGGAACATATTGCGTGGAATTCTGGGGAGCGATGCCCAGCCCTTGCAATATATGCCCCTGACATCATTCTCAAGTTGATTTGATGCATACCTTAGCTGTCCTGAGCTTTCACCCTCGATAATTAACTGGCAATCTGACAAAGAAAGAAATATTTGGCCAGCAACGGTGGTAATAAAATTATCTCCTATCTTCCCCCAAGGCCAAATTCCTAAAGGGTAATAGGGTTACTCCATGCCAAGCGACTTAAGTAATTTCTTAGATCTTTGCAAGACATCGTGTTCTCTTGCTGAAGCCCTCAGCAAACCTCTCTTTGCTTCTGGGTTTGCCCTAAATATTTTTTTGAACCCCTTTTGGTCTTCAGCTACGTCAGTTTTGTGGTCTTTAAGGGTCTGTGCAGGTTAAAATATCCATTAGGGGACTGGAGGCTAAAGGATATCAAGAACGGTTGCTGGAAATGGGAATCTCTGGTTTAACAAAGAGAAGGTAGAAATCTTCCAATATTTGAGGGGCTGCCCCAAAGAAGAGGGGGTCAAGCTGTTCCCCAAAGCACTGGAGGGCAGGACAAGAAACAATGGATGGAAACTAATCAAGGAGAGAATTAACTAAGAGAAATTTTCTAACCATGAGAACAATTAACCAGTGGGACAGCTTGCCTCCAGAAGTTGTGAGTACTCCATCACTGGAGATTTTCAAGAAGAGATTGGACAACCATTTTTTCTGAAATGGTATAAGGGTTTCCTGCCTGAGCGTGGGGTTGGACTAGAAGACCTCCAAGGCCCCTTCCAACTCTATTATTCTATGTTCTAACTAGGCAATGCCTTCAGTGATAGAAGGGGGTTTGCTCTCTGTTCTTGGCTGCTTACCATCTCAGTAAAGAACAGCTGAATCAAGAAATTACCAAGAACATTCACACCGATGCTGACAGGAGAAGCCACTAGTATATAAACAGAGAGCAACGCACCCAGCCCTTCTAGCACTGATGAAGTTGCCTAGCTGGATAATGAAACATCTGCAAGAAAAGAACCAAGCTTTGCAAACCTCACTCCCTTCAACTACCGGTGGTGTTCCCTAGTTGGGTCATGAAACATCTGCAAGAAAACAAGCAAGCTCAGAGAGCACCAAGGACTCCATAGTTGTCCTCCTCCTCCTCATCTCCCTTCTAGCATTGATGATGTTCCCTAGTTGGGTCATGAAACATCTGCAAGAAAACAAGCAAGTTCAGAGAGCACCAAGGACTCCATAGTTGTCCTCCTCCTCCTCATCTCCCTTCTAGCATTGATGATGTTCCCTAGTTGGGTCATGAAACATCTGCAAGAAAACAAGCAAGCTCAGAGAGCACCAAGGACTCCATAGCTGTCCTCCTCCTCCTCATCTCCCTTCTAGCATTGATGATGTTACCTAGTTGGGTAATGAAACGTTGGTGAGAAAACCACCAAACTCAGAGAGCACCAAGGACCCCATAGTTCTCATCATCATCATCATCATCATCTGTATCCTCCTCCTCCCCTTCTCTGCAAACCCCACTCCCTTCCAGCAGTTGGGTTATGAAATATCTACAAGGAAACCGCCAACTCAGAAAGCACCAAGGACCCCACAGTTTTCCTCCTCTTCCTCTTCCTTCTCCTCCTCCTCCTCCTCTTCCTCCTCTGCAAACCCCACTCCTTTCTAGTCCTGATGATGTTCCCCTGTTGGGTCATGAAACATCTGCAAGCCAACCACCCAGCTGAGAGAGAGAGAGAGAGCACCAAGGGCTCCACAGTTATAAATCTTCGCGTAGATTTATCTACGAGATTTATACCGCCGCCTATCTTATACCAGACTCTGGGCGGCTCCCAATAGGATCCCAATAATGGGCTCCATTAATTTCCAGGAATGGCTCTGCACAAGGGAACAGCGGGTGGATGAAAGAAACAATGCGTTAACGGCACGGGTACATCGGTGCAAACGGGCATGGCTGAGATTGCAACGCCCTGCTATTTTCTCGCTGCAGTTGCTTTTCAGCTTTTGCAAACGTCTCAGCAGCTCTTTGAGTAGAGGAAGGGGAGACCTCCCCCTCCTCACCTTCTTCTCCCAATGGTGCTAGGGAGTTGTGATCCGAAACCTTGGGAAAAGCAAATCAAATGGTCGTGGTTGTGTAAATATTGTTGCGCCTCTCTCCAAAGGTTCCCAGAAAAGTTTACTTAAAATAGAAAAACAAAGAATCATCCTTCCTTCGTCACCTCACTCATGTTGCAAGGGAGGGGTTGAAATACTCAAAGGATTCCCAGATCCTTTGCTAGAGAAGTTGGGTTGAGTTTGGCCAACGAGTCTGGCCAACGAGACTCAAAGCCCATAGGTAGTCCTCGACTTACAACACTTCGCGTAGTGACCGTTGGAAGTTAACAAAGGCCCTGAAAATAGGGGGAAACGGTAGTTTTTCACGCTATTGCAGCGTCCCCGTGGTCACGTGATCAAAATTCAGACGCTTGCCAACTGACTTGTATTTATGACGGCTGCAATGTCCCAGGGTCACACGCTCCCCTTTTGCAACCTTCAAAGTCAATGGGGAAACCAGATTCGCTTAACAACCGGGTTGCTAACTTAACTACTGCGGTGATTCGCTTAAGAACCGTGGCAAGGAGAGGTCATAAAACAGGGTGAAATTTGCTCGTCTCGCTTAGCGACGGAAATGTCGGGCTCGGTTGTGGTCGTAAGTCGAGGACTCCCTGTAGCTTGTGGCTGATCATTGGTTCCGTGAATTGAGCCCATTGAATGACTTTGACCAAATTCTACTTATCCAGGGAGAGATGCAACATGAACCCTAACTTTGGGGGAACTGCAAAATGTGTATCCTTTAAGTAAGTAGCTAAACAACAGTGTAGGTACTGTCAGACAGGAGGCTCACCCTAATTGTCCGTAAGCAGCTGCTCAGTTACAACCTCCATAAAGGATCCGGAGTAAGAGAAACACGGCTGAAGTGGTGCAAAACGTGGCACAGGTTTGCCAAGATCGTGCCGTGGTACCAAGGTGATTTGCTCTCAACCAAAACTTCAACAGAAGGATCCGTGATTTATGCACGGGAATTAACTTGCGAAGTTAGCAGTGTTTCTCTTTCTTCTCCCTTTCTCTCTCCTCTTCCTCTCTCTTACTTTCCTTCCGTTCCCTTCCTCTCTCTCTTTCCTCTCCCTTCCCTTTTGCTCTCTCTTTTCCCTTCCCTACCCTTCTCTCTCCTTCCTTCCCTTCCTCTCTCTTTCCTCTTCTTTTCCTTTCCTTTCCTATCTCTCGCTCTTCTTCCTTCCCTTTCCTTTCTTTCTCTTTCCTCCCTTCCCAACCTTCTCTCTTCTTCCTTCGCTTCCTCTCTTTCTTTCCTCTCCTTTTCCTTTCCTTTCTCTCTTATTCCTTCCCTTTCACTCTCTCTCCTCCCTTCCCTTGCTCTCTCCCCTTCCCTTCATTTCCATTCTTCTCTTTCTCTTTCTCCTTCCTTCCCTTCCTCTCTCTCTCTTTCTTCTCCTTTCCCTTTCCTTTCTTTCTCTCTTCTTCCTTCCCTTCCCTTTCCCTCTCTCTCCTCCCTTCCCAACCTTCTCTCTTCTTCCTTCATTTCCCTTCTTCTCTTTCTCTCCTTCCTTCCTTTCCTCTCTCTCTTTCCTCTCCTTTTCCTTTCCTTTCTCTCTCCTCCCTTCCCTTGCTCTCTCCCCTTCCTTTCCTTCCTTTCCCTTCTTTCTCTCTCTCTCTCTCTTCTTCTTCTTTCCCTTCTTCTCTCTCCTTCCCTTCCTCTCTCTCTTTTTCCTTCCCTTCTCTCCTCCCATTCCTCCCTCCCTCCCTTCCTTTTTCAAGCTTAGCAACTATAATATGTGTGGTGGACTTCAACGCCCAGAATTCCAAAGGTACTCAATTCCCATGGAGTTGAAGTACACACTTCTTAAGTGGCCACGGTTAAGAACTACTGAGTTATGAAGAGTATTGTCAACAACAATCCTGAGAGAGAGAGGGTGGGGGGGGGGGGGGCTGGGCCAAAGTCACCCACCCAATTTGGCCAAAGTCATGGCTAAGGTGGGACTTGAACTCACAAAACCTGTGGACTTCAACCCCCAGCATGGCTGGCTGGGGAATTCTGGGAATTGAAGTCCAATTGTTTTAAAGTTGCCAAGGTTGGGATACCCCCGCCCTAAATATTAACTATACAAAGCAAACCCCGAAGCAATTCTGGAAAAAGTTGGAAAGTCCCTTCCTAGAAATTTAAACTTGGTCTATTTTGGTTTTGACACTCAATGTGCAAACTTTCCAATTAGACAGAACACTTCAACAGTGCTTTAACTGAGCTCTGTGAAACCCCAAAATCCTCAGTTGTAGAAAGGATTTTCAATTCTTCCTCCCTTCTGGAAGCAAATCCGTAATGGGCACAACTAGTGAGAAAACTTCAGCGGTGATTTTCAGTCACCGGCTCCATTCACACAACAGCCTGAACCTGGTTCCTAAACAAGCCCATTTCCTAGGTTAGAACAGTACTTTCCACCAATGTTAATCAAAGAGATTGGACCTCACTTGGATAGATATTCAGCCAGAGTAAAAACAGACCAAGATTAACATTAACCAAGGTTCTTGCCTTGTGTGAACAGAGCAAATAGATCTTTAGTGAATTATTTCAGAGTACATTTACTATACGCCATCAGGGCATTTCATTGTGCCAAAGAGAGTAAAGCCTTCCTCCTCCTCCTCCTCTTCCTCCTCCTCCTCTCCTTCCCATTCTTCTCCTTCTCCTCCTTCTCTTTCTCATCTCCTCTTCCTCCTTCTCCTCCTCTTCCTCCAATACCACCCTCCTTTCTCCCCTCCTTTCTCCCTTTCTTCTCCTTTTCCTCCTTTCTCTCTTTCTCTTTCTCCTCTTCTCATTCTCCTCCTACTCCTCCATCCTCATTTCTCCTTCTCCCTCGCCTTCTCCTTTCTTTCTTGCCTTCTCCTTTCCCTCTTTCTTCTCCTTCTCTTTCTCCCCTCTCCTCCTCCTTCTCCTTCTCCTCCTCCTCATTCTCCACTACTACCATCATTTCTCCTCCTCCTATTCCTTTTCTCTTCCTTTTCTCCTTCTTGTTCTCCTCCTCTTCCTCTTCTCTTTTTTCTCCTTCTCCTCCTCCTCCTTTTCTCTTTTTTCTTCTCCTCCTCTTCTCCTTTTTCTCATTCTCCTCCTCCTCATTCTCTTTTTCTTCTTGTTCTCCTCCTCCTCCTTTTCTCCCTTTTCTCCTCTTCCTCCTCTTCTCTCCTTTTTCCCCTTCTTGTTCTTTTCCTCCTCCTTCCCCTTCTCTCTCCTTTTTCTCCTTCTCGCTTCTCTTCCTCCTTCTCCTCCCTTCTTCCCCACCCCAGTCCCCGACCAGTTACGTACCACCAAGATCAGGGTGCCCAGGCATTCAGCCAGGGCCTGCCGGAGCAGCTTATTCCTGATCCGCAGCCTCCGTCCGACAGCTGACAGCACTTCCTTCTGCCTCCCCATGGCTCCTGGAGCTGACAATACAGGTGTGGAAGAAGCCTAGAAGATGCCTGGCTCTGAACTTGTCAGCCACAACTCTCTGGAGCTCATGTTCAGAATCCAAACCTTCCCCAGCTTATAAGCAGGTGGAGAGATCCTGGATCCGCCCCAGATCCTCCTCTGCCCTGTGGCTGCCGTTTGTGCACACCCACGCCCTGACACACCCACTGCACAGCCTTGCACAGAGTGTGTGGTTTTCTCCCTTCCTTTTCTCTTCTTCTTCAGCTACGTCACACACGGAGAGAGACACTAAGGTCACTGCCCTGTTCGAGCAGGCTGTTTGGACTGTTGCCAAATTTAATTCCCAACCTTCCCAACCTGGTTGAAGGTCTCAGGCCCAGGATAAACCAGGGTCGCCTAGGATAAACTCAACCTGCCTTAACACTAATCAGGATGACGTGAAGTGTTAAGCTTTTCTCAGGAATCGGAACGAGAAATCAGTTTGGGGGCAGCTCAGAGTTCAACGGTGATAAAGAGCCTTGATAGTACAGTGGTCTATGCACCCTGTTATTAACACAGCTGCCTGCAATTAATGCAGGTTCGAATCTCGCCTAGGCTCAAGGTTGACTCAGCCTTCCATCCTTTCTAAGGTAGGTGAAATGAGGACCCAGTTTGTGGGGGCAATAAGCTGACTTTGTATAAATATACAAAAGGATGAAAGCTATTGCTTAACGCATTGTAAGCCGCCCTGAGTCTCCGGAGAAGGGCAGCATATAAATCAAATTTAAAAAAAAAACAACGGTGGAATTCATTCTGGCTGGAGGTTGACAATGCAATTCTAAATAGCACGAACAAGGATAGAATCAAGATTATAGGGAACGTTAAGGCCAGAGGTGGGATTCAGCAGGTTCTGACCAGTTCTGGAGAACCCGTAGCGGAAATTTTGAGTAGTCCGGAGAACCGGTAGTAAAAATTCTGACTGGCTCCACCCCCATCTATTCTCTGCCTCCCGAGTCCCAGCTGATCGGGAGGAAATGGGGATTTTGCAATAACCTTCCCCCTGGAGTGGGGAGGGAATGGAGATTTTACAGTATCCTTCCCCTGCCACACCCACCAAGCCATGCCACACCCACAGAACCAGTAGTAAAAAAATTTAAAACCCACCACTGGTTAAGGCCACTTTATAAGACCATACATGGAATCCTGCATCCAATTTTGGTCGCCACAATGTAAAAAAGATGTGGAGACTCTAGAAAGAGTGCAGAGAAGAGCAACAAAGATGATTAGGGGACTGGAGGCTGAAACATATGAAGAACGGTTGCAGGAACTGGGCATGGCTAGATTAATGAAAAGAAGGACTAGGGGGGACATGATAGCAGTCTTCCAATATCTCAGGGGTTGCCACAAAGAAGAAGAGGGCGGTCTACCTATTCTCCAAAGCACCAGAAGGCAGGAGAAGAAACAACAGATGGAAACTAATCAAGGAGAGAAGCAGCCTGGAACTAAGGAGAAACTTCCTTACAGTGAGAACAATTTAACCAGTGGAACAACTGGCCACCACAAGTTGTGGGTGCTCCATCACTGGAGATTTTTAAGAAGAGATTGGACAACCATTTCTCTGAAATGGGGTAGGGTCTCCTGCTTGAGTAGGGGGTTGGACTAGAAGACCTCCAGTGTCCAATGTTATTCTGTTACAAAGATGTTCCATGTTAGGAACCATGTGCTTCCTGATTTTTTTTCCAGGAGAAACATCTGGATATGCCTGGAGGAATATTGTTCCAGCCAACACCTTCTGCTCCCGGAGGATCAAAACAGCAGGTTGTTATGTTGACTGATCAGATGCGAAGATCGAGGAGTCTCTCAGCCGGGAAGAAAAACAACCTTCTCCCAACTAAGTTTGTCATGAGTTATGGAAATCGTTCCCTTGAGGATGTCCCTTTCCTGACTTTTAGGGGAGACGGTGTGGGAGCTGGACTTCCAAGGTGGGCTTGTGTGGTCAAGGGCTGGAGTAGCTATGCAAACAGGGCAAGAGTGGACTAGAAGGTCCACTCTTTTTTTGAGGAGAGGGCTGTCAAAGACGAAACGATGAGGGAACCATCTCTCTGTAAGTCTTGGGACATTTGTGTTCACTCTCTCTCACAAACACGCCTAAACCTTAGGGCATGAAAGAAAATTTGCTGAGAAGTCTGAATGACAAGAGTTGGAAGGGACCTTGGAGATCTTCTAGTCCAACCCCCTGCTCAGGCAAGAAACCCTATAGCATTTGAGATTACCATTGTGCAATCTCTTCTTTAAAAACTCCAGTTTTGGAGCAACCACAACTTCTAGAGGCAAGCTGTTCCACCGATTCATTGTTCTCACTATCAGGAAACTCTTCCTTAGTTCTAGGTTGCTTCTCTCCTTCATTAATAGAATAGAATAGAATAACAGAGTTGGAAGGGACCTTGGAGGTCTTCTAGTCCAACCCCCTGCCCAGGCAGGAGACGCTATGCCACTTCAGACAAATGGTTATCCGATCTCCTCTTAAAAATTTCCAGTGTTGGAGCATTCACAACTTCTGGAGGCAAGTTGTTCCACTGATTAATTGTTCTCACTGTCAGGAAATTTCTCCTTAGTTCTAAGTTGCTTCTCTCCTTGATTAGTTTCCACCCATTGCTTCTTTTTCCTACCCTCAGGTGCTTTGGAGAATAACCTGACTCCCTCTTCTTTGGGGCAACCTCTGAGATATTGGAACACTGCTATCATGTCTCCTCTAGTCCTTCTTTCCACCCGTTGCTTCTTGTCCTACCCTCAAATGTTTTGGAGGGGAGGTTGAGCCCCTCTTCTAGTCCAGATGTCTACATCAATTTCACATCTCTTTAAACCATTGTTTATAAGCCAGGAGGCTTGAGTTCACCCATAACACAAAATCATCAGTTCTGATTTACAAACTAGGATGGTTGACCTCTTCCATATCATAAAGCCCATTGACCATGGTTTACAACAATGATAGCTGAGCTCACATTAACACAAAGATCTTTGCGGTGCGCTAAACCCAACTCAACCCAACCCAACCCAAACCACATGAAGGGGTGGCCTCTCTGTGGAACCATTCCACTTTCTTGACGCCACTTCTTAGCCCCCCACTGACTTCCCCATGTCTCTAACTCTAACTGATGCCTTCTAGACATGGCACAACCCCAACTCCCAGCATTCCCCAAACATGGGAATGGGTTGTGAAGGATTCTGGGAGTTGTGATGTAAAGGATCGTTTCCACAAGGTTGAATGGAAAAACCGTTGAGAAACTAAGTATACACAACAACAGGACAACTTTTCAACAAAATTCATAGAGATTAAGGCACAGGAAGTCCTCAATTTACCATTCAAAGTTACAATGGACCTACTGATGATTCGAAGTTCCAACAATTGGACTTTCCCCACGGTCACATAAGTAAACTTTAGAGGCTCGACAGATAACATGGTTCTGGCTGTTTACGGTTGGTTGTAGCATCTCACAGTTACGCAACCACACTTTATGACAATTTTGCCCCCCCCCCCGAAAAAGGCAGTTATTTCTGGTTATCAGCTAAACCACATCCATACAGAATGGCTTTAGGACGGCAGCGTTAAACAACCGCTACTAAAAAGGACGTAAAATTGGACCATTTGTGTGTCGTTTTACAACCGTCGTGGCTTACAACCAGAAGGAACAGTCTCCATTAACAGTCATAAGTCGAGGACTATCTTGGGTCTCAAAATTTCTTCATTTTCAGTATTAAGAGCTGGCACGTCTTCTATCTTCAGAGGTTCCTCCATGGCTGGTGAGAAACTCCCCTCTAAGCAAAGCAGTGGATCAGAAAATATGCCTTTAGGTAGTCCTCGAATTACAACAGTTCATTTAGTGACCGTTTTTCATATTTACAACCGTTGCAGCCTCCCCATGGTCACGTGATCAAAATTCAGATGCTCGGCCACTGACTCACATTTATGACGGTTGGTGTGTCCCTGGAGGGGGTGTCACATGATCCCCTTTTTTGACCTTCAGATAAGCAAAGTCCATGGGGGAAAGCCGGATTGACTTAACAACTAGGTGAATAACTTTTTACTATATTAATCTATTCTGTGACTCTTCTTTCATTAGTTGTGTTGTTTTTATACGAGGTTTTATATTCTGTAAGCCGCCTTGAGTTCGGCATGTGCGAACAGGCGGCAATATAAAGTCCCTAAAATAAATATTAATTAATTAATTAACTGCGATTATTCGCTTAATGACCGTGGTGTCAGGCCCCCCGTCGGAGTCTGAATCTGCGGCGGAAGATGAGCTGGAACAAGAACTGACAGCGAGCGAGATGGCAGACTGAGCAGGCTACTCGGGAGGAGAGTGCCCCGCCCAGCTTCACCAGGCACACCTGGGGAATGAGACTTAAGGAGACACCGTGGGGAAGGGCATTTGTCGGGAACAAACGTTGAGTTCCTGTAGTGTTGTGGACCGGACGTTTGAACTTGCCAAGAGTCCTTGCATTCCTTGTTGGCGTTCTGGACTAATTATCTGAATCTTTTGCTCCCCGAACTCCTTGCTTGACTCTTGTTTTGCCAAAGACATTTGGGATTTATTGCCATGCAGCCTTGGTGCAGACAGTGCTGGGCTGGATTAATTGCAGTCAGAGGCTGCTTGAGGTTTGTGTGGGGGCTTGTTCTCACTCTGCTCTGGGACTTGCCAGAAACGTGGGAGCATTTGGGGAGCTTTGGAGCAATAAAGGGGCGGTTTGAACTGCCAGCTGTTTGTGTTATCTCTGTGCCGTGCCCTGGGTCATCATCACATGTGGCAAGGAAAGTTGTAAAAGAGGGCCAGACTCACATATCCAATATCTCGCAACCTAAATTCTAGGGGCTCGATTGTGGTCATAATTTGAGAACTCCCTGCGTTTAGGGTGAAAAGCCCACTTCCTGTTTCCTGCCTGTTGAATGCCACGAAAGAGGAAAGGAAAGCCAAGAATTCTGAAGAAGAAAAGAAAAAAAGGCCTTAACAGTTCTGAGGAATTTAGTCAATTTAGTGTTTCTCAATCTTTGCAACTTGGACATGTGTGGACTTCACACCTGGCTGGTAAATTCGGGGAGTTAAGTCCAGTCCTGAAAAAAGGAGGGAAAAAAAATGACTTAGCCCAAGAACTACAACTCCATCACAACTCCAGCTTACAACTATCTGTTTAGTGACCGTTCAAAGTTACAACAGCCATGACTTACGACCTGTTTTCACACTTACAACCGTTGCAGCAATCCCCATGGTCCCATGAGCAAAATTCAGACGATTGGCAAATGGTTTCATACTTATGACGGTTGCAACATCCCAGGATCACGTGATCCCCTTTTGCGACCTTCGGACAAGCAAAGTCCATGGCGAAGCCCGATTCACTTAACAACCGGGTTACTAACAATGGCAATGATTCACTTAACAACGGAGGCAAGAAAGGTCGTAAACTGAGGCAAAACTCACTCAACAGCGGTCTTGCTTAGCAATTTATTTTATTATTTCTCACGGCGTAAAAAGAATGCAGCATTCGTGCATCAGATTCACAGAAAAACACCCATAAGTTTAGCCACGCTAGTAACTGCCCACACGTAATTTAATTTTATTCATCGTTTTTATTGTGCGTTTTTAAACCAATTCACTGCATTGGTGTTTATATTTTCTCAGCATTTCAAATTTTGGGGTCAGTTGGGATCGTACATTGTAGCTTACCTGTTACGCCAAATCCAGATGACGCAAAGCTGAATCAAACCCCAAAAGAGAAGTAAATTGTAAACAACCATCCTAGTAGAATAGAATAGAATAGAATAGAATAGAATAGAATAGAATAGAATAGAATAGAATAGAATAGAATAGAATAGAATAGAATAGAATTCTTTTTTTTTCAATTTTAAAAACAAACTTTATTCAATATAAAAAGATAAAAGATTGTACAAAACGTTCTTAACTCTAAAAAAGAAGGTACAATTCTAAATTATATATATATACTAAAACTAACAAACAGAATTATCTATCTATATTTGAACATGTAAGTACATATATACATTAACCTTGATTTCTTAATGACGGTGTAAATTTGTTATCCTTAATTTCTTAACTGTATTTGACTTTAATTTTTTTTCTTTCGATTGATCCATTCATACCATCTGTTCCATATTTTGTAATACTGTGAGTCTTCCTTGTTGTTTAATTTTAAAGTTAATCTATCCATGTGAATAGTTTTTGAATTATTTGTTGTTCTGTTGGCAACTGTTCTAATTTCCAGGATAGGGCTAGGGTTAGTCTGGCCGCCATAATTATATGTAGTGTGATGTATTTTATTTCTTTTCTACTACTTTTTTTGAATATGCCTAATAAGAAAATTTCAGGTTTTAGGTCGATCTCTTCTTCTGTTATTTCTGATATCCATATTCTGATTTTCATCCAAATTTTTTTAATTTTGGGGCAAAGCCACCAAAGATGATAAAAAATTGAATTGAATTCTTTATTGGCCAAGTGTGATCGGACACACCAGGAATATGTCTTGGTGCATACGCTCTCAGTGTACATAAAAGAAAAGATACGTTCGTCAAGAATCATAAGGTACAACACTTAATGATAGTCATAGGGTACAAATAAGCAATCAGGAAACAATATCAATATAAATTGTAAGGATCCAAGCAACAAAATTACAGTCATGCAGTCATAAGTGGAAGAAGATGGGTGGTGGGAACGATGAGAAGATTAATAGTAGTGCAGACTTAGTAACTAGTTTGACAGTGTTGAGGGAATCAAAGGCGAAGGAAAACTGCATGTTACATCGACGTTTTTAGGAGGCCGCCTTGAAGAAACCCTGCCATTTACGTCTGACTCAACGCCAGCTGAACATCCGTGGGCCTTGCCTTCGTGGGCTTGGACCCATTCAACTCTAACTCAAATTAGAGCGTGACACAACTGCAAGGTGTTGTGCTGACAAATCACCCCAGGAACAAGCAGGAAAACCACCACATCATGAGTCACCCACTCAAGTGCCCTGAAGTTGTGGAGTTGTGCAAGTTTTGCTGAGCTTCTATCGTCCATACGTGACTCATTGGGGCTGTGTTCCTATAGTTGCCTCCGTACAATCAAATCTACAAAATGCAAGAAACGCAGATTGAAAGGACCGGCTAGCACCGGTTGAAACAGATTTGGGTGATCTCAACCCTGGCCAGACTGGAGTTTGCCTCTTTCCTGCTGACCGGCACAGCGGCTGCAGAATCTTAAGTTTCTGGTTTTTTAAACCAAGGGTGGTTGAAGAAGACACAGTACTTGGGTTCACAAGTCTCCCTAAGCCTTAAGCGAACACCAGTTTTGAGAAAGTTACCGCAACACTGTCGTTTTTTTCCTGGATAATAACCCCATCAGATTTGACTCTGTCACTATACTATATATAGATGTGTCGACTTCAGTTCCCAGTTGGCTGGGGAATTCTGGGAGTTGAAGTTCATCCATCCATCCATCCATCCATCCATCCATCCATCCATCCCTATCTATCTATCTATCTATCTATCTATCTATCTATCTATCTATCTTCTATATATTATATCTATTATATCTATCAATCATCAATCTATCCATCCATCATCTGTCTATCTAATCCGTGTATCATCTATCTGTCTGTCTGTCTGCCTGTCTATCTATCTATCTATCTATCTATCTATCTATCTATCTATCCCTATCTATCTATCTATCTATCTATCTATCTCTATCCATTATCTATCTCTATCTATCTCTATCTATCTATCTATCTATCTATCTCTTTTTTTTAATATCTTTAAAATATCTCTATATATTAAATATTTACAGTAAAATTAACACATAATAATGATTGGAAAACAATATAAGAAATGAAATGTAGGAACACATAAACACAAGACTAAAATGAAACAACAAACATGACTAGCCAAGAGTTAAACTCACTCTCCAATTAATATTAACTAATATCTATCTATCTATCTATCTATCTATCTATCTATCTATCTATCTATCTATCTATCATCTATCTATCTATCTATTGTATCTATCTACTCTATCTATCTATCTATCTATCTATCTATCGTATCTATCTATCTACTCTATCTATCTATCTATCTATCTATCTATCTATCTATCTATCTATCTATTGTATCTATCTATCTATCTATCTATCTATCTATCTATTGTATCTATCTATCTATCTATCTATCTATCTATCTATCTATTGTATCTATCTATCTATCTATCTATCTATCTATCTATCTATTGTATCTATCTATCTATCTATCTCTCTATCTATCTATCTATCTATCTATCTATTGTATCTATCTATCTACTCTATCTATCTATCTATCTATCTATCTAATTATCTTTACTGATTTTCAAAACATACAAAGAGAAACAAGGAGAAATAGAAAAGAATGTTAAAAGTCTCAGGAAAGAATAAAAGGAGAACCTCAGTGATCCAATTGTATATTATATCTGAAATGTTTTGCCTCTTTTATCACACAAAATGTAAGTTGTTCACCTTCTGTTTCCATTTTCAATAAAGTTTAGTAATAATAGGATCATCATTTGTCCAGAGCTCTTTATCAGTTTCCATTTTAACTTTTTCAGATTCATTTTTTTTTTCCTCATCCAATTTAAATCTTTCCATTAGCTGAATCTAAGGAAGACAGCACAGATATATTTAAAGAAATATTTAAAAAGTATGTTTGGGGCTAATTCATCCAGCTAGCATTTTTCATTTCTTCCATAAATGTAAAATTTATCCAAGAACTTTGGTGAGAGGTGCAGTCAAAAGCTTTTAGAAATTAAAGACCTTCTACTGGAAACTTCTCTCTGATGATAGATTTCTTGGTGCTTTTAAATAACGCCAGTAAATTAGCAAGACAACACTTCCCAGAAATTGAAAATTGTTTCTCAGCAAAAGATGTTTCTCTTATCTGCTTGGCAATTTGTGGTTGATAACAACCATTTGCTCAAGAGAAAGTAATTTTCTTTCATGTTCTGGTATTACACCTTTTGGGGGGAAGGAACGATTCTTCAGCCCAGCCTATCCATAAAATTCCAGATAGTGTCTATGACAATCACAATCAATGCACCATAGGAACTTTTTTTGGACAGATATCCTTGCCAGAACAGTTCACCAGTCATCTGCCACCGAAAATATTTCTCCAGGTGAGGTATATTTTTGCTAGATGATAGCGAAGAAATTATAAAGGGGAATATGTTCCTTTTGAATTTCTAGCAAGCTAGAATCTAACTTCAAATGGATCTGGGCTATTACTTGCAATTAAGGCAAGAAACTACTAGTACCTTGACTTATAACCATTCATTTAGTGACCATTTGAAGCAGGGGTGAAATCCAGCAGGTTCTGACAGGTTCCAGAGAACCGGTAGCGGAAATTTTGAGTAGTTCAGAGAACCACCACCTCTGGCTGGCCCCAGAGTGGGGTGGGAATGGAGATTTTGCAGTATCCTTCCCCTGCCATGCCTACCACGCCACGCCCACAGAACCGGTAGTAAAACAATTGGATTTCACCACTGATTTGATGTTACCACAGCATTGAAAAGTGACTGATGACAGTTTTCACACTTACAAGAGTTGCCACATCCCCATGGTCATGTGATCAAAATTCAAACGCTTGGCAACTGGCATGTACTTATGACAGTTGCAGTGTCCCAGGGACACATGATCCCCTTTTACGACCTTCTGACGAGCAAAGTCAATGAAGAAGCCAGATTCACTTAACAGCTGTGTAACTGACTTAGCAACAGCAGTGATTCAATGAACAACTGGGTCAAGGAAGGTCGCAAAATGGGGAGAAATTCACTTCACGTTTCACTTAGCAATGGGCTCCGTTGTGGTCGTAAAACAAGGATGACTTGTACGTATTGCAGAATCTTTCCAGATTCGATAGAATTGCTGGATCCGTGAAGTATTAGTACCACTTTATAAAGCCTTAGTAAGGCCACATCTGGAATGCTGCATCCATTTTTGGCCACCACATTACAAAAAAAGATGTTGAGACTTTGGAAAAAGTGCAGAGAAGAGGAACTAAGATGATTAAAAGCCTAGAGACAAAAAAATGTGAAGAACGGTTGCAGGATTTGGGTTTGGCCAGTCCAGAGAAAAGAAGGATTTGGGGGGAACATGATAACAGGGTTCCAGGATTTGAGGGGCTTCCACAAAGAACAGTCAATTTATTTTTCAAAGCACCTGAGGGTAGAACAAGAAGCAATGGATGGAAACTAATTTAGGAGAGAAGCAACCTGGAATTAGGGAGAAACTTCCTGACAGTGAGGACAATTAACCGGTGGAACAGCTTGCCACCAGAAGTTATGGGTGCTTCATCACTGGAGGTTTTCAAGAAGAGACTGGACAGCTACGTGTCTGAAATAGTCTAGGGCCATGATGGTGAACTTATGGCATGCGTGCCACAGGTGGCACACGGAGCCATATCTGTGGGCACGCAAGTTGCCCTAGCATTGAGCCGAGGTGGCGCAGTGGTTAGACTGCAGCACTGCAGCTACTTCATCTGACTGCTAGTTCAGCAGATCAGCGGATCAAATCTCAGTGGATCAAGGTTGACTCAGCCTTCCATCCTTCCGAGGTGGGTAAAATGAGGACCCAGATTGTTTGAGGGCAATATGCTAGTTAGTATACTGTCTTTGGTGTAAGCCGCCCAGAGTCCTCGGAGAGTGGGCGGCATAGAAATACGAATAATAAATAATAAATAAATAGCTCAGCTCCAGCATGCATCAGCCAGCTGATTTTTGGGCCTTCCGGTTCCACCGGAAGTTGAGAAACAGGCCATTTCCGGACTCCAGGGGGCCTCCGGGGGGGGAAGGCTGTTTTCACCCTCCCCAGAAAGCTTCTGGAGCCCGGGGAGGGCAAAAAACAGGCCTTTCGGGCCCACCATCACGTGCCAAAAGTGGGGTGAGAGCAGGGAGGTTTCATGCACAGGCACAGGGAGTGGGGCGCATTGAATTATGGGTATGGGCACACACACACACGTGACCCCCCCTGCGCTCCCCCCGCTTTTGGCACGCAACGGCAAAAAGGTTAGCCATCACTGGTATAGGGTCTCCTGCTTGAGCAGAGGGCTGGACTAGAAGACCTCCAAGGTCCCTTCCAGTTCTATTTTGATTCTGATTCTGTCATGTGATTCAATACGGGGGGGAGGGGAATGGAATTCCACTGGAATTTTTGGTGTCCTACTTTGTTGTGGATTGTCCTTCTTTCCCGGATCCCCTCCTGAAAGCCTCACTTTCTGGAAAACCTTCAGAAGGTGAGTTATACTGATAGCCGAGAAGATAAGATTGCTCATTAAGGTGTCATGCTGCAATCATAATCCAGGAGGTGGAGGAAGGAAGTCACTTCCCTAAGACCAGAAGCTCCTGAGTTTCAGATTTCCAAATTCTAAAATTGAACCAAAAAAAAAAAACCCTTGAAGGTACTGGAAGATCTTATCTTGAATCCTTCTTATTCACCGCTTCGTTCCTGCCTTTGACATCATCTGGGACATCATCAAGGACCATCTGGGAGATATTTCTCCATAAATAGAGCTAGAAAGGAAATTGGTGATCTCAAGATATTTCTGTTGTCCAGGGAGATTTGTCCACCTTCAGGTCATGAATGTTTTGCAATACAGGTGCAAATTTATGACCGTCTCCTCGTGGAGACGGTCATACAGGTCAACCTACAGGTCCTCGATTTATGACCGTCTCCTAGTGACTGGCCCAAACTCACTTAGCCAGCTTTCTTGCCTAAGGCACGACTAGAACTCACTGTCTCCTGGTGATTGGCCCAATGTCACCCAACTATCTTTCATGCCCATGGCAGGACTAGAATTCACCATTTCCTAGTGATTGGCCCAAAGTCACTCAGCTGGTTTTAATGCCTAAATTGGGGCTAGAACTCACTGTCTCCTGGCTTCCACCTTGGTGCCTTCATCACTCGGTAGTCCAAACTGCCTCTATGTGGGACATCCCTGAGGTCTACACAAACCCAGATCCTTGGTAATAAGAAGATATACGTTGACATCAACCAAAAGCAAAACGCTGGAAATAATCCGGCACCAAGAGACTGCATTGTCCTGCACATTGCTAAAATTCCTTTACGGGGAAAGAGAAAAGTTGCAACCCTTGGAAGTTAATCAGAGTTAGCTGTTGGGATTAGTGACCCAGAGCTGAGGGGGGTCTCTTGAGTGCCGTTTCCCACGCCCACCACCAATGCTCAAAAGCTCACGTCCTATAAGTTTAGCCCGGCTTCTGGTTTTGCAAAATGATTGATAACCATCTCGTTCCAAAAATCGTTTTTTTCAGCTTCCCAGCCAGTCTCAGAATTCTTTCACGTAACAGAATAACAGATTTGGAAGGGACCTCAGAGGTCTTCTAGTCCAACCCCCTGCTCAAGCAGGAGACCCTCTACCATGCCAGACTGTCAGATGTAAATGCCTTATTCTCTATTGTGTAAATAATGTATATATGGGACATCAGGGGTTAACTTATTCTTTGGATTTTAATGTATTCATAATTTACCACTCCCATTCCTGGCTCCACCCCTTGTATATATAAGGAGCCACCCTCACCATTTTCTTTGCTTCTATCTTGAATATTCAGCGAATATAGAATGCCTATTATTATTAAAGAGAAATATATTTAAATCTCTAATTCTTATTATCTTTATTGAGTCTGATCCTGAAAATATTGCAACAAGCTGGTAGCAGAGGATGGTTAATTGACTCAATAAATAATTAAAAATGTCTAAGAAAGATAGGCCCAACACCAGGGCCTACAGCAAGGAAATAGAAACTGAACAAGAGATGATCAACGAATCCACTAACGCGATTTCGAGAGAATCCGAAGAATACACCACTGAAGAAGAAGAACTGATAAATGAAAATAATGACCAGGAAGAAATCGAAATAGAAAATAACGAACTCAGGTCAGAGATATTGAAGATACTAAAAAGCCAGAAGAACGATGAAAGCCTCATCGCGAACCTCCAAGAAATGCTGAAGAACAACGGAGCAGCGAGAGAGAAAAACGTCGTTAAAGAAAAACCCAAAGATCAAAAAACTGTGAGTGAAATGAATACTGAGAAAGTCGTTGTAAAAAAGAAAAGATGTGATCCCGCGTGAAATTTTGAATGGCAGCCATCTTGGTTTCAACGAACTTCAAAAGAGAGTGAAGCAGAGCCAATCAAAACGCTCAGTTCAAAATTTCTGGCGCGAAAAACGCTATCAGACGACGAAAGTGAAAAAGAAGACTCAAACTCTTCAGAAGAACCAGAATCAGAAAGTGAAGACGATTTAACAAAGTCTCAAGTAAAGTCAGCAATGAAAACGCTTTTTGCTGCTTTTGGGCCAAGATTGAAAATTTCCAAGGCACCAACGAAGAAGCAAGAGATCAAACCGACAACTCGAGACCTGCACGCTCCCATCCTGACTTCGAAGGCGACGACACCTGAGCCCAGAGAGCCATGCCGATTCCGTCCTACACCGCAGACCGGATCAAGTGCCAACGCACACGAAAGAAAGAGAAGAGCTGTCGCCACCACCAGAACCCCTAAAACCGAACCAGAGACCGACTCATCTGAAGAGGAGCGGAACGAGAGAGCTGAAATGGAGAGAACCTTCCACGACGACGCCAAGGAAGAAATGAGCAACGCGCATGTGCAAAGCTACGTAGACGGCCCCGAAAGACTTGAACTGGCCAGAGAACCGCGCAGACTCGTTGCGAGCATCCCCATGCCGTTCTGTAATTTCCTGCACTTGCGAGACCACGGACTGCCTCAGGTTGTAAGTAATGGACAAAATAATGTGGGGAACTTACCCAGTGACTTCCCAAAACTTAGAATTGATGGCATTAATTTACAAGAGTGGTATCAACAGCTTCAGGTTGTCTTTATGAAAGAAAATTTACTATTCTTTATAACTAGTCCTCCAAGAAGACCTTGGACTTTAAAAATAGATTGTTTACATCATAGAGCATTTTTCATAATAATATCTAGCATATCTCCTGCAATGTATCATAGCATCAAATCAAACCTAACTGTGTCAGAAATAATTCAATGCATGTTTAATCTATTTCACAGCGATAGCGTAGCTACAACTACAAGAATGTCTAAGGATTTCTTTTCTTCTAGAGTGAAACCAGGGGTTTCTATAAGTGAGCATTTGATATCTCTAAACAAAATAAGAGCTGAGCTGCAATTGAGGGGGGAAGTGATTTCAGATCAAACAATGAAAAGTGTTATTATCAATTCACTTGATCCATCATGGGATAGCTTTATGTCACACTTAGATACTATTAATTTAGGATATTTAACCATAGAAAGTCTATCTAACAAATTGATAGCAGAAGACAATTCAAGAAAAAATCGTTCCAGTAATCAAACAGAACACAAATCTTTTAGGAAAGTAGCTTTCCAAGAAAAATATAATGAAGCCTTTAGATGCCACAATTGTGGGTCCAGGGAACACAGTAGAAGAGACTGTCCCAAAGTCTCAAGGGAGAGACATAGGCCAGAATATAGGAGCAAATACAATTATAGACAGTCTTCCACAGATAGACACAAATATAGAAGCCCACCAAATTACAGAGAAAGTAGAGGGGGTAGAGAAAATTCAAAAGAGAGAAAATCTGGGTCACTAAATGGACTAAACAAACAAGAAAGCACCAAAACACAACAAAATGAGAACAATAATTGGCTTATTGATTCTGGTGCAACCAATCACACCACTAACAACAAAAGTATATTATCTTCATTTACAGAAGATAAGTTTGTGATAAAGGTAGCTAATCAAGAAAAGGTTCAAGTATTAGGCAGAGGAAATGTGACCTTGCCTGGTTTAGGTAAAATAGAGGGGGTATTATTAATCCCAGAAATACCTCATAACATACTAAGTGCTATAAAACTAAGCAGAGATTCTGACATCAATATAGTTTTCTCAAAGGGGAAAGCAACTTTAGAGAAGGACAAAACAAATATAGGCACTGTGATGATAAAAGGAGGTCTACCCTATCTGATAACAAAAGAAAGATGGTTACATAACATTGATTCAAATATGGAAGATTGTATTGAAGCAGATGATGAAAATGTTAGTAACAGTGACAATGATGAATGTAAAATACCTCATGATCACAAAAATACACACAATGAGAAGAAACCAAAAATAGGTAAACCAATTCATGATGAGTGTGCTCACATCTTACATAGGAAGTTAGGACATGCAAGCTTTCCTGTAGTTCAAAAAATGACTGAACACGCAGAAGGTGTCAAAATAAAAAATTGTGAAAATTATTTGGAATGCTCAGTATGTAAATCCACCAAACTAAAAACCAGTCCCAGACCAAAAAAATCTAACAGATCAACTAACAATATTTTTGACTTAGTACATATGGATTTAGTTGGTCCATTAACTCCATCAATTACCTATAGAAAACGTTACTTTCTAACAATAGTGGATGATTATAGTCGCTATGGTTTTGTTTACACATTAAAGCACAAGGATGAAACCTTTCAGAAATTTAAGGAATTCTACAAACGCATAGAAACACAACATAATATCAGAATAAAACAAATTATGACAGATAGGGGATGTGAATTCATGTCTAAAGAATTCTCCCAATGGTTAAAGGATAGGGGAATGCTACATTTCACGTCCAATCCATTTTCTGCGTTTCAAAACGGGATTGCAGAGAGAAAGAATTCCACACTACAAACCATGATTAGATGCACATTAGAGGATGCTGGTTTAGGCAAACAATTCTGGTCAGAAGCCCTACATTATTCAAATTACACTCAAAATAGAACCTGGTCCAGTATTGTGAATAAGACACCGTATGAGGTGATGTACAATAGGAAACCTAAATTAGCACACATGCACATATTTGGAGTCACTGCAGATGTGCACATACCTAAGCAGTTGAGGAGAAAGGGAGAAAACGTATCCAGAAGATTAAGATTTATGGGATATGAAACTGGAACCAAAGGGTACAGATTCATTGATAATAATAACAAATTTATAGTCTCCAGAACAGCTGTGTTCCATGAGCAGGCCAATTGGTCTAAACTGCACCTTAATGAAATATTTCCAAATAAATGCAAAGATGCGATATCTTGCGAGGAAGGGACAATAGAAAATCAAAACATTAACAAAAATAAGAACAAAACCAAAACTTGGACAAATAGTCAGCATAAAATAAAGACAGACACATTAACAAAAAAGGAAGCTAGATATTTGCACGACAACCATAGCAAACCTGAAAGAGCTATTAGAAACAATAGAAATCAAATACCAAGTAAATACAAAGATTACATAATGCATATGAATGGAGAACAAATAACACCTAATACATATGAGGAAGTATTAAAACTCCCTCGTGAAGAAAGAGAAAAATGGGAACTAGCTATGAAAAAAGAGATGGAAAGTTTGCAAGGATTAAATGTATTCACTCCTGCGATCGCACCTAAGGATAAAACAATTATAGGTACCAGGTGGATTTATAAAATTAAGAACCTAGAAGGAGGCAATACTTTATACAAGGCTAGACTAGTTGCACAAGGTTATGCACAAAAATATCCAGAAGATTATACAGACACATACTCCCCCACGGTGAGGACAGAGAGTGTTAAAACAGCTCTAGTAGTAGCATCTGCACTCAATCTGGACGTATTTCAATATGACATACAGACTGCGTATTTACACGCAAAACTAGATAAGGAAATATATGTAAGAGCACCACATAGTCAATACACTAATAAGAATGAAATTTGGTTATTAAACAAGAGTCTATACGGATTAAAGCAATCTGGCAAGAGATGGTACGATTGCTTGGTAAAAGTACTAAAGACCATGGATTTCAACGCTACCACTGCTGATAACTGTTTCTTTGTAAAAAAGAGTGATGATCACATTGAATTTGTATTAATTTATGTGGATGATATTTTATATATAGGAAAACACAAAGAGAGCAGAGAAATCTTTGTAAATAAGTTAAACGAACATTTCTCGTTGAAATCTCTAGGTAAAGTGAATAAATACCTTGGTGTACAAATTAACAAAACTAGAAGGGGATTCAAACTTACTCAGAAAGATAAGATCATTGAACTTCTGAACAAATGCAATTTAAACAATGCCAAACCCTGTGACACTCCTATGCAAACTGATTTCCTTAGAAACACTGATGAGTCTTCCCCTGAATTTAAAGATAATACATTTTACAGATCAGTTATAGGCTCACTCCTTTATATATCTAATTGGACCAGACCAGATATTGCATTACCTCTCAATTTATTGTCAAGATATGTTAGCAAACCAACCATGTATCATTGGGAAGCTGTCAAAAGAATTCTAAGATATTTGAAAAGTACATTAGATTTTTGTTTAGTATTAGAACCTAATAATGACAAAGAACCAAAAATTACCTGTTATGCGGATGCAGATTGGGCTGGTGATACATCATGCAGAAAGAGTACTTCTGGTTATATTTTTCTATTGAATGATTGTCCAGTTTACTGGTACACTGGTAAACAAGAACTGGTAGCCACTTCAACCACAGAAGCGGAATATGTTTGTTTATCCAAAGCTGCAAATAACCTTGTATGGTTCAATGACTTGATCTCAGATGTTTGGAAAAAACCTGCATTACCTTTTGTTGTGCATGAAGATAATAAAGCAGCCATTGAAATATCCAGATCCGATGCCATTGGACAAAGGTCCAGGCATATTGATATAAAATTTAAGCACGTGAGACAATTATCTCAAGATGGATTCATCAAAGCAATACATTGTGATACTTCTGAACAATTAGCTGACATATTAACGAAGCCTTTACCTTCTAAACAGCACAAATATTTAACTTCTAAATTGTATGTATTATATTGTCCTGAATCTGAATGTAATTGGTGTTGTATAGCGAACCGGCATTTAGAGGGGGATTTGTCAGATGTAAATGCCTTATTCTCTATTGTGTAAATAATGTATATATGGGACATCAGGGGTTAACTTATTCTTTGGATTTTAATGTATTCATAATTTACCACTCCCATTCCTGGCTCCACCCCTTGTATATATAAGGAGCCATCCTCCCCATTTTCATTGCTTCTATCTTGAATATTCAGCGAATATAGAATGCCTATTATTATTAAAGAGAAATATATTTAAATCTCTAATTCTTATTATCTTTATTGAGTCTGATCCTGAAAATATTGCAACACAGACAAATGGTTGTCCAATCTATTCTTAAAAGCCTCCTGTGGACAACGCAAGAACAACTTCTGGAGGGGGAGCCGTTCCACTGATTAATTGTTCTCACAACCAGGAAATTCCTCCTTAATTCTAGGTCGGATCGCTCCTTAATTAGTTTTCATCGGTTGCTTCTTGTCCTACCTTCGGGTGCTTTGGAGAATAGCTTGACTCCCTCTTCTTTGGGGCAGCCCCTGAGATATTGGAAGACTGTCACCCCAGTCCTTCTTTTCATTAAACTAGACATGCCCAGTTCCTGCAACCGTTCATCCTATGTTTTAGCCTCCAGTCCCCTAATCATTTTTGTTGCTCTTCTCTGCACTCTTTCCAGAGTCTCAACATCTTTTTTTATATCGTGGTGACCAAAACTGGACACAATATTCCATCTATGGGCTTACTGAGGCCTTATAAAGTGGTCTTAAGATTTCATATGATCTTGATTCTATCCCTCTGTGGCTGCAGCCTAGGAATGCCTTGCCAACCTCCAGTGAACATGAATTCCACGGTTGAACTCTGAGCTGCATCCAAAATTATTTCTCGTTTTGAGCCTGAGAAATTGCCCGAAGCTTAATGGCCTGAAGCTACCTCTGAAGTTGGAACTCTATACAGTAGTGGCCAAAATTGTGAAAACCTTTTGGGAAAAGTATATTTTCTAAAACTAGCTAATAACACTTTTTTTTTTTTTTTGGAGTAGTACCATCAAATTATATATCAGTGGAAAGATAATTTAATCAAGAATGTAATGCAATAATTTTTATGAAGGATTTGCTATTAGAAGAGTAGTTACAGTATAAAGAAGAAAAGTGAAACACGTAGAAAAAACGAGATATGCAAAAATGATCACCGTGTCAGTCAATACTTAGTTGGGTAACCTTTAGCATGAATTACGCCCTTACAACGTCTTCCCATGGAGGGAACCAACTCTTTGAGTTCTGCAGCTGTTCTAATGTGAAACCAAGATTGAACGATGGCTTCTATTAACTGGGTTTTATTGCTGGGTCGCTTCTGACTAACCAGTTTCTTGAGTCGGCTCCATAGATTTTCAATTGGGTGAAGGTCTGGGCTATTCCCAGGCCATTCCAGCAGTGGAATAGGATTAACTCCAAAAAAAAAGTGGTATTATTAGCCATCAAACCTCAAAAAAGCCTGAGTGGCATAGGAGGCTAATGCCTCCTACTAAGGCAGCATTTAACATCCAGCTGCCTGCAATTACTGCGAGTTCAATTCTCACCAGGCTTAAGGTCGACTCAGCCTTCCATCCTTTCTAAGGTGGGTAAAATGAGGACCCGGTTTGTGGGGGCAATAAGCTGACTTTGTATAAAATATACAAAAGTATGAAGGCTATTGCAATGGTCTTGCAAAACTAGTACAGGTAGCTCTCAAATTACAACAGTTTGCTTAGTGACCATTTGAAGTTACAAAAGCACTGAAAAATGACCATTTTCCACACTTATGACCATTGCAGCATCCTCATGGTCACCTGATCTACATTCAGATGCTTGACAATTGACTCACATTTATGACAGTGTCCCCTGATCCCTTTTTGCGACCTTCTGGCAAGCAAAGTCAAGGGGGAAACCAAATTCGCTTAACAACGGTGGCAAGAAAAGTCGTAAAACGGGACAAAACTCACTTTAAAAACATCATTTTTTAGGCTCAATTGTGGTCGCAAGTCCACCCTGTAAGGCCAAGGACAACCTAAATAGTCCTCAAATTACAGCTGTTCGTTTAACAACAGCCCAAAGTTACCATGGCCTCAGAACAAAAACTCCAGGTTCACTTAACAACCATTATAAAATTGGTCATAAAATCAGGTCCAGTCACGTGTGATGACTCGTGTTAGGATCAGGCTGATTTAGGATGGAAATTTTGGTGCTAATTGGAGTTGTAAGTCAAGGACTGCCTATAATTTTCTCCCTTGCTCTGATCTAAACAGGGATTAAGCTAAGAATGTAGGTTATTCCTGTCTGTTGCAATAGAGAAACAGATGTCCTTAACACAGCTCCTTTTGTTGATAATTATAACATAAGGCACAGTTTATAAATCTCACAACCATCGTTTCTCAGATCCAGGGCATAACCTCTCCTAAGCCTAGCATTTCTTAGCTTTCCAAGCCACATAATTAATGCAACTTCAGCCATTATTAATGCAACGTCATAACAAATGTGTGAGTCGCAGCCTGCAGCAAAGGGAACACCCCTCCACCCCCCCCCCACCCCCTCAGATGAGTTTGAAGCCACAAAAATGCAACTCTAAATCCAACCCAGTTTGCACCTAGTTTTGCAGGAAAGGTATGAAATCTCCAGAAAGGTGAATTTCAGTGCCTCACAACCGTTCCCACAAGAGCTGATGTTATGAGAATTGTGCAATAACACTTCATTCCTTTTTCTGGCTGACGTTTGGTTAGGAAAACAGGGGAAGAAACAAACATAGGTTAAATGGGAGGGGGGGGAAGGGCAGGTGGGTGAGATTATGATTACACCAAAGACGGAAGAGAAAAAGAAGATGGTTGGTTGAAGGGTCTTGTGTGGTTGCTGTCATGAGAGGTGGGGTGGGTATTGTTTAATGGGATCTTCTCATATGGTGGATTTTTAAATGTTTGTAAGCTGCCAGAGTCACCTATGTGTGAGTTGGATGGGAAGAAAGAAAGAAAGAAAGAAAGAAAGAAAGAAAGAAAGAAAGAAAGAAAGAAAGAAAGAAAGAAAGAAAGAAAGAAAGAAAGAAAGAAGGAAGGAAGGAAGGAAGGAAGGAAGGAAGGAAGGAAGGAAGGAAGGAAGGAAGGAAGGAAGGAGGGAGGGAGGGAGGGAGGGAGGGAGGGAGGGAGGGAGGGAGAGAGAGAGGGAGGGAGGAAAGAAGGAAAGAAGAAGAGAAAGAAAGAAAGAAAGAAAGAAAGAAAGAAAGAAAGAAAGAAAGAAAGAAAGGAGAGAAATAAAGAAAGAGGGAAGGAAGGAGGGAGGGAGAGAGGGAGGGAGTAAAGAAGGTAAGAAGAAGAGAAAAAGAAAGAAAGAAAGAAAGAAAGAAAGAAAGAAAGAAAGAAAGAAAGAAAGAAAGAAAGAAAGAAGAGAAAGAGAAATAAAGAAAGAGGAAGGGAAGGAAGGAAGGAAGGAAGAAGAGAAAGAGGGAAATAAAGAAAGAGGGAAGGAAGGTGGGAGAGTGGGAGGGAGGGAGGGAGGAAAGAAGGAAAGAAGAAGAGAAGAAAAAGAAAGAAAGAAAGAAGGAAGGAAGGAAAGAAGAAGGAAAGAAGAGAAAGAGAAATAAAAAAAGGAAGGGAAGGAAGGAAGGAAGAAGAGAAAGAAGAGAAAGAGGGAAATAAAGAAAGAGGGAAGGAGGGAAGAAAGAAAGAAAGAAGAGAAAGAAGAGAAAGAGAGAAATAAAGAAAGAGGGAAAGAAGAAGGAAAGAAAGAAAGAAGAAGGAAAGAAGAGAAAGAGAAATAAAGAAAGAGGAAGGGAAGGAAGGAAGGAAGGAAGAAAGAAGAGAAAGAGGGAAATAAAGAAAGAGGGAAGGAGGGAAGGAAGGAGGGAGGGAAGAAGGAAAGAAGAGAAAGAGAGAAATAAAGAAAGAGGGAGGGAAGGAAGAAAGAAAGAAAGAAAGAAAGAAAGAAGAAAGAAAGAAAGAAAGAAAGAAAGAAAGAAAGAAAGAAAGAAAGAAAGAAAGAAAGAAAGAAAGAAAGATATTGATTGATCTTGGGAGGCTGGGGGACCTGCAAAATTGACAGCTCTTGTGGCTTCTGTTCTAAGGGGAACAGGGAATTGTTTGTGCGGTGAGTTGCACAATTAAACCGAAGCAACTTACTAACTTAAGCCCCATTGCTCAATTCAGCCTCACTGGCATTCATGGAGAGCAATGTGGCCTCACTCAAGGAAAGACGCAGAAGAGCCCGGGGCCTCCGTGCAGACAGGACGATGCTGTCCTAGTAGGATCACGGGAACACCCAGAGTCCCTTGAGAGTGGGGCGGCATAGAAATGCGACAAAATAAAATAAATAAATTAAATAAATAAATATATAACACACACACGGGCATGAACCCAAACACACAGAAAGAGGGAGGGAGGGAGGGAGAGAAACCTTGTTTTATAGTTGAAGGAAAGAGAGAAAGCAGGGAAAACACTTTCTGGTTAGAGAAACACATCGTTTTCCCGACTGCTGAGGTCCAGCCAACATTGGTTCCAATCCAAGATTAAGGTGCAAACTTATTTATGTGGTCATCAAATTTGTATAACTGCCCCGTTTGACCCAAAGAATCTCTGGGCAGCGGACAACCACCCAATAGAAAACCACCTTATCATCTTATCTTTTATCATATGTCATCTCATCTCATCTTTCCTTTATATCCATTCGATAATGATTATTATTTTTTTTTATTTGATTTATATGCCACCCTTCTCCGGAGACTCAGGGCGGCTTACAATGCGCTAAGCAATAGCCTTCATACTTTTGTATATTCATACAAAGTCAGCTTATTGCCCCCACAAACTGGGTCCTCAATTTACCTACCTTAGAAAGGATGGAAGGCTGAGTCAACCTTGAGCCTGGGGAGATTCGAACTTACAGTAATTGCAGACAGCTGGTGTTAATCACAATGCTATCAGTCTGCTGAGCCACCAGGCCCGTTGATTAATTTTATTAATTCAAACATACATTATAAACTAATTTATCTTTTCTTTCTCTCCCACCTTCCTTATAATCAACCCAAGACACAATATATAAAAATCTGCATGAAGAAATTTCCTGACGATTAGAACAATGAATCTGTGGAACAGCCTGCCTCCAGAAGTTGTGAATTCTCCAACACTGGAAGTTTTTTGTTTTTATCGGCGGCATACAAGGAAAATCAGCTGAAGATATTTTACAGATGGCATCTGTCACTGACAAGATTTGCAAAGATACACCCGAACAATAGTGCAACATGTTGGAAATGTAAGAAATCAAAAGGAACATATTATCATCTATGGTGGACGTGCCCGGCAGCAAAAAAAAATTGGTCAAATATTAAGAAGTGGATAGAACAAATAACAGAACAGCAAATAGAAAGGAAGCCAGAAACATTCTTGTTAGGAATTTTTACAAAACCATATTCCAAAGAAATAAAATATTTAATGCTACACATCTTAATAGCAGCACGAATAACATATGCAAAAAAAAAATGAAAACAGGAAAGAACTCCAACTGAGGAAGAACTGATAGATAAGATTTTAGAATGCGCTGAGAGGGATAGATTAACAAAAGAAATTAAGGAAAAAGAAGAGACAGATTACTATAGAATATGGAATAAATGGTATTATTTATTTATTTATTTATTTATTTATTTATTTATTTATTTATTTATTTATTTATTTATTTATTAAATTTTTATACCGCCCTTCTCCTGAAGGACTCAGGGCGGTGTACAGTTAATAAATAAACAAATAAATATAGATCTCTATAGGGGGGAAGAAGGGAAAAAAAAGGAAAAGGAGGGGAAGAAGAAGGAGTAATAGATTAAGATATAGGGGAAGAAGAATAAAGTAGATGGAAGACCACTATGAAACAATGCTTAAAAGTTGTAAGATACTTTTATTTATTTATTTATTTATTTATTTATTGGTTCGATTTATATGCCGCCCTTCTCCGGAGACTCAGGGCGGCTTACAATGCTTTTTAAGCAATAGCCTTCATACTTTTGTATATACCTGCTTAGTAGGGCTTTCGGGCCCCCCTAAGCGGTGGGTTCTTTTTTATACAAAGTCAGCTTATTGCCCCCACAAACTGGGTCCTCATTTTACCTACCTCGAAAGGATGGAAGGCTGAGTCAACCTTGAGCCTGTTGAGATTTGAACTCGCAGTAATTGCAGGCAGCTGGCAGCTAAGTGCTACTTTAACAGCAGTTTTAGTCCACTGCACCACCAAGTCTCTGTCTGTTGTATGTTGTATGTTGTGTAAATGTCATATATGTGTTCTAATAAAATTCCAAATTTTTATTAAAAAAAAAAACACTGGAAGTTTTTAAGAAGAGATTGGACAACCATCTGTGTGGAATACTATAGGGCCGTGCTGGTGAACCTATGGCACGTGTGCTGGAAGTAGCACGCAGAGCCATTTTTCCGGGCACTCGAGCCGTCGCAAAGCTCACCTGAAACTGCGCATGACCGTGCGCCCCAGCTGGTGTTTAGGCTTCTGGTGCACATGCGCGCAATTCAGGGGACCTAGCTGGTCTTTGGAGCTCTCCTGCGCATGCGTGCATGTTTGCGCATAAGCATGAGATTGTGCGCACATGCGCAGACAGCGTTTATGTGTGTGCATTGTGCGTGTGAAAGCTGTGCCCATGCGCAGATGCGCGCGCAGCACATGGGGAGCAGCCGTGCATTACCGTGGATGGCACACGAGCACGCGCAGGGCGCGAAGCACATTCCTGTTCGGCACTCGGTTAGTTAAAGGTCCGCCACCACTGGTATAGGGTTTCTTGCCTGAGCAGGGGGTTGGACTAGAAGACCTCCAAGGTCCCTTCCAACTCTGTGATTCTATTCCAGTGATGGCTAACCTTTTTGCCATTGCGTGCCAAAAGCGGGGGGAGCACGGGGGGGGTCGTGCGTGAGAGTGCCCACACCCATAATTCTATGTGCCGTGCCCCCCTCCGCACATGCATGTGCAACCCCCCCACACTCCCCCCCGCTTTTTGGCACATGATGGCACAGTGGGCCCAGAAGGCCCGTTTTTTCACCCTCCCCAGGCTCCAGAGCCTTTCTAGGAGCCTGGGGAGGGTGAAAACAGCATTCCCCACCCCCTTAGAGGCCTCCCGGAGGCTGGAAATAGCCTGTTTCCCGACTTCCGGTGGGCCCAGAAGGCCCGAAAATCAGCTGGCCAGCATGCACATGTGCGCCAGAGCTGAGCTCACGTGCCCACTGATATGGCTCCGTGTGCCATCTGTGGCACGCGTGCTATAGGTTCGCCATCACGGTTCTATTCTATTCTATTCTATTCTATTCTATTCTATTCTATTCTATTCTATTCTATTCTATTCTATTCTATTCTATTCGGCAATAAACATGATAGGAAAAATAAGACCTCAAGAGTGGAGCATCTGAGCATATCTCCGAGTTCCCCAGTCTCACCAGTCCCAGTGTCATCATCTGATCTTGGGGGCCTTCAGGAACATCCAAAGAAATGGAGCTAATCTAAATTCAGGTGGGGGAAATACATTCCATATGGTGGCTTAGTGTGTTTGCAAGAACCCAGAAAATGTGGTTAGTTCACCATCCAGGGCATTTGGCAGACCCCCCCCCAACCGTAACCTGGTTAAAGATATTCCGGCACCCATGCAATTCCTATGCTTCTCACCTCCCATCAACCTGGGTTCCTTTTAAAATGTTGGACAAAATAAGGCAGTTCGGTCTGTAGCCTAAAGGGAGCCTCCAGCTTCAGGGGCAGTCTACTTTCGACTGAGAGAGGACTGTTTCTCCACGGCTTTTGGGGTTCTCAAAAAATTGGGGGGGGGGCTGGCCAGGATTTGTAAAAAAAAAAAAAAAAATGGGATGGAAGTTCAACCTGATCTTCGTAGACTGTGAGCGACCTCATTTTATGACCTTTGTTTTTTGCAATGGTTGTTAAGTGAATCTGTGGTAATTAAGCAAATGCAGTGGTCGTTCATGATGAGGGCATTTTTGCTAAAAACTGGAAATGCCATTTTTTTTAGCAAAACCGTCATAAAAGATGTGAACCCCCCCCCCCCGCAGGATGCTACAAACGGACATAAATCCCAGAGGCGACCAAAAATCCTTCCTGAGTTGGTTGTGGACGAGAGGTGGATTTCAGCAGGTTCTGACCAGTTCTGGAGAACCGGTAGTGGAAATTTTGAGTAGTTCGGAGAACTGGCAAATACCACCTCTGGCTGGCCCCAGAGTGGGGTGGGAATGGAGATTTTGGCAATATCGCTCCCCCAGACCTGGGGAGGGAATGGGGATTTTGCAGTATCCTTCCCCTGGAGTGGGGTGGGGATGGAGATTTTGCAGTCTCCTTCCCCTGCCACGCCCACCAAGCCACGCCCAGAGAACCGGTAGTAAAATATTTTGAAACCCACCACTGTTGTGGACCCAGGTCTGAAGAACATTTAGGTTTTCATTTTGGAGAGACTCATTTTCAATCCCTCCTTCCAGTAGTGAAATCCTCCGAGGTTTCCCACTGGTTTGCTGCGCACACATGCACAGGGCGCATCAAACACGCATTTCACGTGGAAAAAAAGGAGGCTTAAGAAGGTAAGTAGAACAGTGGGGGGGGGGGAAACACCTGTGCTGCACAATTTAGATTCACTACAAAGCAGGATTTCCTTCTTTTTAGCAAATATAAATCGTGCGGCACAGCTGATCATCGGAAATACCGGTTCAGACGAATCGGTAGCTTTTATTATTACTGGTTTCCCCGAACCGGTGCGAACCGGTAGCATTTCACCCCTCCCTCCTTCCCCCTTTTCCAGGAGAGAAGACAACCTGGAATTAAGGAGAAAACTTCCTAAGAGTGAGCACAATTAACCAGTGGAACAGCTTGCCACCAGAATGGATGGAAACTAATCAAGGAGAGAAGCACCTGTAGAAAAAGGATGGTGAGGAGCTAGAAAGAGTGCAGGGAACAGTGGTTCAAACAGGAGTTGAAAGAACTTGGTGTTCTAGCATGGATGATGTTATTTCATTGGGTCATAAAATGTCTGCAAGAGAACAACCCTAGTGTCAACTTGCAAAGCTTTCAAGTTGCCATGAGGAGGGAGGGAGAACTGAAGTGCATTCCATACATTCTTCCTGACCGCAATCAGAAGGAGGGTGTTAGGTTTCACAGCCAGCCAAAGTGGTTAATTGGAGAATGTGATTTATGACATGGCCAGAGAGGAGGGGAGAGACAGGGTCATAGGGGAACGTAAATCTACGGAGGATCAGTCCTAACTGCATCCCAGTATTGCCGAAATGTTGCTCCTAATAAATGACTATATTTCCTTTGAAGTTTGGATCATGGCTCATGAATTAATTAGGGCATCTTTCGGAAACTTGACATCTAGCACAGAGAGGACCCCACAGTCCTCCTCCTCCTCCTCCTCCTCCTCCTCCTCCTCCTCTTCTCCATAAACTTCACTTTCTTCTAGCCCTGTTGATGTTACCTAGTTGGGTCATGAAATGTCTGCAAGAATACAACCAAACTCAGAGAGCACCAAGGACCCCACAATCCTCCTCCTCCTCCTCCACTCAACAAACTCTACCTTTGAAAGCTGACTGGATGATTTTGGGGCAATCCCAAGAAGACCATCAGTTCTAGCCCCACTTTAGGCATGAAAGCTGCTGGGTGATTTTTGGCCAATCTCCAGGAGACGGTGAGTTCTAGTCCTGCCTTAGGCATGATACTTGGCTGGTAGGGAGGGAGAAAGGAAAGGAAAGGAAAGGAAAGGAAAGGAAAGGAAAGGAAAGGAAAGGAAAGGAAAGGAAAGGAAAGGAAAGGAAAGGAAAGGAAAGGAAGAAAGGAAGGGAGAGGGAGGGAGGGAGGGAGGGAGGGAAGGATGAGAAAGGGAAGGGAAGGGAGGGAAGGAAAGAAGGAAGGGGGAGGGAGGGAGGGAAGGGGAGAAAGGGAAGGGAAAGGAAGGGAAGGAAGGAAGGAAGGATGGAAAGAAAGAAAGAAAGAAAGAAAGAAAGAAAGAAAGAAAGAAAGAAAGAAAGAAAGAAAGAAAGAGGAAGGAAAGAAGGAAGATAGAAAGAAAGAGAGAGAGAAAGAGGAAGGAAGGAAGGTGGGAAGAAAATAAGAAAAAAGAAAGGGGGGGAGAAAGAAAGAGAGGGGGAGGAGAGAGAGATGGTACTATTTATCTTTTTGAAATCTGGAAGTCTAATTATTCCAGATATTGCTGGACAGACATCTCAGAAGCCAAGAAAAGTGTGAACTTATTAAAACAAACCAGTGAAAATGGAAAGTTACCACTATCAACTGAATCCTAAACATTATCTCTGTTATCCATTTGATCTCTTTAAGCAGCTCGGTTGTCCATTAAGAAGGGACAAGTGGATTGCAAAAAATACTAAGAAGGGGATTGTCGGCCCTTATCTTGGGTGTGCTTAGCGGAAGTTGGAAAGACGTCTGATGACTGCGGAGGGGAGGTTATGACATCAGCAACCTTCGTTGTGTGGGATATTTATCTCTGCTTTTATGGGATGAGCTATCTCTCTGTGTCCTTCGTGGTGTTGACCGAGTAGATCAGTTGAGTACCAAACCTAGGAGAGAGGATGGTTGCCGAGAAGGTTATCTCCTTGAGTCATTGTGCATTGTGTGGGTTGACCTTGTAAATTGCAAAAGAAAGAACAGAATAGAGTGGGAAGGGGTCTTTTAGTCCAACTCCCTGCTCGAGCAGAAGACCCTATACCATTTCAGACAAATGTCTGTCCAGTCTCTTTTTGAAAGCCTCCAGTCATGGAGCAACCACATCAACATCTACAACCATCTACATCAGAGGTCTTCAAACTTGGCAGCTTTAAGACTTGTGGACTTCAACTCCCAGAAGGTATGCTGGCTGGAGAATTCTGGCAGTTGAAGTCCACAAGTCTTAAAGCTGCCAAGTTTGAAGACCTCTGATCTACATCATCTACAAACATCTACAGATCTATAACCAGAGCTACGATCACCTATATTTAGGCAAATGTTCTGTGCTGTTGCATAGTTACTCAAAAATCCTCAAGATAATCCCACATCCCATGAGTCAAAAATATTGAGAAATAGGAGGAGTGTGATAGGGAGAAGGAAAAGTTTTCATAAATCTTCCTTCATACTTTCAACCTGGTACTTAAGATGTTCTAAATTATTCCCTTGGTATTGCTGGAAATGGAAGTGTTTCCAATCAGAATAGAGCTGGAAGGGATCTTGGAGGTCTTCTAGTCCAACCCCCTATTCTACACTATTTCAGACAAATGTTTGTCCAGTCTCTTCTTAAAAGCCTCCAGTGATGGAGCACCCACGATTTCTGGAGGCAAGTTGTTCCACTGATTAATTGTTCTAACTGTCAGGAAATTTCTCCTTACTTTTAGCTTGGATCTGTCTTTGATTAGTTTCCATCCCTTGCTTCTTGTGCTGCCTTCTGGTGCTTTGAAGAATAGCTTGACTCCCTCTTCTTTGTGGGCAGCCCCTGAGATATTGGAAGGCTGCTATCATGTCTCCCCTAGTCCTTCTTCTCATTAAACTAGACATACCCAGTTCCTACAACCGTTCGTCGTATATTTTACTCTCCAACCCGCTGAATCATTTTGTTGCTCTTCTCTGCGCTCTTTTATAGAGTCTCACATGACACAGGGACATTGCAACGGTCAACCATAATACATGCCAGTGGCCAAGTGACCGCATTTTGATCATGTGACTGAGGGAGATGCTACGACAGTTGTAACAGGGGTGAAATGCTCCCGGTTCGGACTGGATTGCCTGATCTGGTAGCGATGGAGGCGGGTGGTTCGGAGAACCGGTAGCAAAAATCCCTGCCCCCTCCCATGCCCAGCTGAGCCGTGCAAAGGAGCCTGGATAGCTCAGCAGACTAATGCATTGTAATTTAACTCCAGCTGTCTGCAATTAGTAAGTTTGAATCTCGCCAGGCTCAAGGTTGACTCAGCCTTCCATCCTTTCTAAGGTAGGTAAATTGAGGACCCAGATTGTGGGGGCAATAAACTGACTTTGTATAAAATATACAAAATTATGGAGGCTATGGCTTAACGCATTGTAAGCCGCCCTGAGTCTCCGGAGAAGGGCGGCATATAAATCAAATTTAAAAAAAAAAATCATCAGAGGCTTTTTTAAAAAAAAAACTTTTAAAAGCATTTTTTCTTTGGCCAAAAAAATGCTTTTAAAAGTTAAAAAAAAAAAGCCTCTGATGATCGCGCAGCTTAGCTGGGATTGTCAGAGCCTTTTAAAAGCATCTTTTCTACAACCTCTTCAGCCAAAGAAGTTGTAGAAAAAATGCTTTTAAAAGAAAAGTTAAAAAAAAAATGTTGGCCACGCCCACCCAGTCACATTACCCCTCCACCAAGCCACGCCCACAGAACCGGTAGTAACAAATTTTACATTTCACCACTGAGTTGTAAGTGTGAGGATTGGTGGGAAGTGACTTTTTTTTCCATCCGGTGTAACTTCAAACAGTCACTAAAGGATTGGCTGTAAATCAAAGACCACCTATCATTTCAGCCAAGTTCTTAGATTGACTTCCCTGGATCTGCCTCTCCTTGGGTAGCTTTGCCATCGGGTTTTCCAATTGGTTGCACAACCTGGAAATGTCTGTGGGATGTTTTATTATTTCTCGGGATGGCACCTGGCACGAAGCCAATCCCTTTGCCCCACATCCTCACCCAGACAGGAATCCCAGCATAATTACCTGCCAACATAAAAGAGCCAGGGCTAATTAACATGTATTTTTTCTTCTGCACAAAATGAGTGGCTCCATTTACCATCCCTGGAGTCCATAGGTTGACTTAGCAAGACCACAGCCTGTCTCCACCGAGATGCCTCATTTGTTTTCATTGTTGTCTGCTTTTTTTTCGAACAAACAAACTAGGAACCAACTTCACCGTTGATTTTTCCTCTCCCCCAAATTAAAGAGCCCTCCTTTGGCAGAGTCCTGTGCTGTTACTGAGATACTAATACCACTCTATAAAGCCTTAGTAAGGCCACACCTAGAATCCAGTTTTGGTAACAACACTATAAAATAGATGTTTAGACTCTAGAAAAAGTGCAAAGAAGAGCAAGCTGGATGATGCGGGGACTGGAGACTAAAATATATGAAGAACGGTTGCAGGAACTGAGCATGGCTAATCTAGTGAAGAGAAGGACCAGGGGAGACACGATAGCAGTCTTACAATATTTGAGGGGCTGCCACCGAGAGGAAGGGGTCAAGCTATTCTCCAAAGCACCCGAAGGCCAGACAAGGAATAATGGATGGAAACTGACCAAGGAGAGATTCAACCTGGAAATAAGGAGAAATTTTCTGACAGTGAGAAACAATCAACCGATGGAAGAGATGTTGCCTTCAAGAATTTGTGGGAGCTTCATCACTGGAGACTTTCAAGAAGAGATTGGATTGCCATCTGTCAGAAATGAGGTAGGGTCTCCTTCTTGTGTTGGTGGTTGGACTAGATGACCTACAAGGTCCCTTCCAACTCTGTTAATCTATATCTGTTCCTTCCCTAAAGGAATAAAGAAGGAGCCAAGCTATTCTCCAAAGCACCAGCAGGCAGGACAATGGATGGAAACTGATTAAGAAAAGAAGCAACCTGAAACTAAGAAGAAAAATCAAGGTCTAAAAATGAGATGGGTGGTGCCTAAACTTGGAATATTGCATCCAGTTCTGGTCACACCACAATATAAAAAGGATGTTAAGACTCTGGAAAGAGTGCAGAGAAGAGCAGCAAAAATGATTGGGGTGGGGGGGGGCTGGAAGCTAAAACATACCAAGAACGGTTGCAGGAATTGGGTACAACTAGTCTAATGAAAATAAGGACCAGGGGAGATATGATAGGGTTCCAGTATTTGAGGGGCTGCCTCAAAGAAGAGGGAGTTGTCCCCCTACTATTGTCCAAAGTACCTGAGGGTAGGAAAAAGAAGCAATGGGTGGAAATTAATCAAGGAGAGAAGCAACCTAGAACTCAGGAGAAATTTCCTGACAATTAACAATTAATTAGTGGAACAATTTAACTCCAGAAGTTGGGGTGCTCCATCACTGGAGGTCTTCAAGAAGGACTGGACAATCATTTACCTGAAACAGTATAGGGCCGTGATGGCGAACCTATGGCACGTGTGCCACAGGTGGCACATGTAACCATATCAGTGGGCACACAAGCTCAGCTTCCGATGGGACTGGAAGTTGTCAGACGGGCCATTTTTGGCCTCCGGAGGGGTGGGGAAGGCTGTTTTCGCCCTCCCCAGATGCCTAGAGAGGTCCTGGAGCCAGGTGAGAAAGAAAAATGGGCCTTCTGGTCCATTGCGTGCCAGAAGCGGGGTGAGTGGGGGGAGGGTGGGAGAGTTGCATAGAATTATGGGTGTGGGCATGTGCGCGTGCAACCCCCCTGCCCCCCCCCTTCCTGGCACACAATGGCAAAAAGGTTAACCATCACTGGTATAGGGTCTCCTGCTCCAGCAGGAGGTTGGATGAGAACACCTCCAAGGTCCTTTCCAACTCTTATTATTCTCTATTCTAAAAATGCAGTAAATAAATACAATTTGAAATGGTGTTTTTTTTCCCCTGAAGCATCACCTTCCAGACGTTGAAGAAAAAACATTTCACTGCTTAAGGTTCCCAAGAAACACACCCCACAGAAAGACAAGCCGTGGCTGTTGAAGGGGAGGCTTGGATGTGCTTTGCAAAGCTTGAGGTGACCCTCAAGGCCACAAGGCCTTAGGGTGGCCACCTTCCGTCTGGTGACTCCTGCATTTGTTGGGGTCACGACTCCCCCGAGTCAAGATGGTGACCACCACTGTGTGATCAGAGCCCCACTTATTTTTAGCATACCTGGGAGGTGGGACATGGATCATGGAACTTGGGGTGGCCATCAGAAGGTCTCTTTCAACTCTGGCTTCAGACATCCCTGATCCAGGGGCAGATAAGTCCTACGTCACTTGTTTCAGTGCTGATGTAACTTTAAATAGTCCCTTTGAACATCGCCAGGGCACAGGAATGGGGTCTGCAGAGAGGAGGAGGAGGAGGAGGAGGAAGAGGGGGATTGTGGGGTCCTTGGTGCTTTCTGAGCCTGGCTGTTTTCTTGCAGATGTTTCATTACTCAATTACGTAACATCTCCAGCACTGATGATGTTCCCTTGTTGGGTAATGAAACGTCTGCAAGAAAACCACCAAGCTCAGAGAGCACCAAGGACCCCACAGTTGTTGTTGTTGTTGTTGTTGTTTTTGTGTCTCCTCCTCCTCTTCTTTCTCCTCCTCCTCCTCCTCCCCCACTCTGCAAGCCCCACTCCCTTCTAGCACTGATGATATTTCATAGTTGGTTTATGAAATGTTTGCAAGAAAACTACCAAGCTCAGAGAGCACCAAGGACCCCACAGTCCTCCTCTTCCTCCTCTTCCTCTTCCTTCCCCTCTACCTCTCCTCCTCCTCTCCTATTCTGCAAACCCCCCTCCCTTCAAGCACTGATGAGATTATCTAGTTGGGTAATGAAACGTGTGCAAGAAAACTACCAAGCTCAGAGAGCACCAAGGACCCCACAGTTCTCTCCACCTCCTCCTCCTCCTCCTCTTCCGCCTCCTCCTCCTCTGCCTCCTTCCTTCAAGCACTGATGAGGTTACCTAGTTGGGTAATGAAACATCTGCAAGAAAACTACCAAGCTCAGAGAGCACCAAGGACCCCACAGTTCTCCCCCCCTCCTCCTCCTCCTCCTCCGCCTCCTTCCTTCAAGCACTGATGAGGTTACCTAGTTGGGTAATGAAACATCTGCAAGAAAACTACCAAGCTCAGAGAGCACCAAGGACCCCACAGTTCTCTCCTCCTCCTCCTCCTCTTCCTCCTCCTCTTTCCTTCAAGCATTGATGATGTTACCTAGTTTGGTAATGAAACGTCTACAAGAAAACTACCAAGCTCAGAGAGCATCCAGGACTCCCACAGTTCAACCCTGAGCTCTAAACCTCCTCTTCCATCAATCTGCAGGAGGTGTGCAATTTGTGCGTGCAGTTCCTGTTTCTCTCACTCACTCTGTGGGGGAAACACCTTGTGTTTTTGGACCTGCCCTTCCCTCTCTCCCTCTCTCCCTCTCCCAAAAGCTTCAAAACTGGAGAAGCTGGCTTCTCTTGGCCGCCTTCCCAACCCATTCTCCCTTCAACTTTCTCTTACTTGCAGTCTGACAGCTTGTTTACCGGTTGACCCAAGGGGTGGAGGAACAGGGCATGAAAGGGCTGGCTTCCCAATGCCAGGTGGGTTTTCAGAGAAGGGTGCAAAAAGACGGAAAGGCTGTCTGGAGATAGGCCTGGTCATGCCGGCTGGAGGGAGTTGGGCATCCGTGAATCATGATTGAATTGACAGGGGCAGCTCCAGATCAAACCTGCTTTGCCAGTGCTGGGTAACTCAGAGACAGAGGCTGATGAGTAAAGCTGGTGTTTGGGTCAACTTTGAAGTGCTTTCCCATGCATCTCCATACTCTGGAGACGAATGGAATGGAATAGAATGGAATAAATATAGAAGGGAAGGGAAGGGAAGGGGAGAGGAGAGGAGAGGAGAGGAGAGGAGAGGAGAGGAGAGGAGAGGAGAGGAGAGGAGAGGAGAGGAAAATAGAATGGAATGGAATGGAATGGAATGAAAGGGAAGGGAATGGAATGGAATAGAATAGAATAGAATAGAATAGAATAGAATAGAATAGAATAGAATAGAATAGAATGGAATGGAATGGAATGGAATGGAATGGAATGGAATGGAATGGAATGGAATGGAATCAATAGAGTAGAGTAGAATAGAATAGAATAGAATAGAATAGAATAGAATAGAATAGAATAGAATAGAATGGAATGGAATGGAATGGAATGGAATGGAATGGAATGGAATGGAATGGAATGGAATGGAATGGAATGGAATCAATAGAGTAGAATAGAATAGAATAGAATAGAATAGAATAGAATGGAATGGAATGGAATGGAATGGAATGGAATGGAATGGAAGGGAAGGGAAGGGAAGGGAAGGGGAGGAGAGGAGAGGAGAGGAGAGGAGAATGGAAGGGGAGGGGAGGGGAGGGGAGGAGGGGAGAGGAGAGGAGAGGAGAATGGAAGGGAAGGAAAGGGAAGGGAAGGGAAGGGAAGGGAAGAGAGGAGAGGAGAGGAGAGGAAATAGAATGGAATGGAATGGGATGGGATGGGATGGGATGGAATAGAATAAATACAGAAGGGAAGGGAAGGGAAGGGAAGGGAAGGGAAGGGAAGCGAAGGGAAGGGAAGAGAAGCGAAGGGAAGGGAAGCGAAGCGAAGAGGAGAGGAGGAGAGGAGAGGGGAGGGGAGGGGAGGGGAGGGGAGGATAGAATAGAATAGAATAGAATAGAATAGAATAGAATAGAATAGAATAGAATAGAATAGAACCTTGGAGGTCATCTAGTCCAGCCCCCTGCTCAAACAGGAAACCCCATACTATTTCAAACAAATGATTGTTCAGTCTCTTCTTAAAAAACTCCAGTGATGGAGCACCCACAACTTCTGGAGGCAACTTCCATTCCACTGGTTAATTGTCCTCACTGTTAGGAAATTTCTCCTTAATTCCAGGTTGCTTCTCTCCTTGATTAGTTTCCATCCGTTGCTTCTTCTTCTGCCTTCTGGTGCTTTGGAGAATAGCTTGGTTCCCCCCAACCCTTCTTTGTGGCAACCCTTCAAATGTTGGAAGACTGCTATCATGTCACCCCTAGTCCTTCTTTTTTCCAAACTGGCTTTCAATCAGTGCCTCTCATTTGTGTGGTCCCTTGCATGGGGAATCCATACTAAACAATTGTGGCTGGAAACATAAGGAATCAAATCAAAATAAGGAATCTTCAAAATCAAGCTGGTTTGATAACGTCAGGAGGATCGTGATACAGGCAGGCCTCGACTTACGACCAGGGGTGGGTTCTATTTACCTTTACCACTGGCTCGCAACGGGATCGCGCACGTGCTTTGCTTCTGCGAATGCGCAGATCGCTGATGACGACATCCAGGGCGGTGGGCGGGGCCTCCCTCCGGTTTTACTACCGGTTCTAGTGAACCGGACCGAACCGGGGGCAACCCACCACTGCTTACGACCATTCTTTAATTCAAAGTTATGACTTTAAAAGGTGATTTACAACCAACTTACAAGTGCCACAAGGTCCCTGTAGTCCATCATCAAAATTTGGACCCTTAGCAACCGCCATGGACTTACGATGCTTGCAATGCCCTGGAGTTGTGTGACTGCCATTTACAACCTGACCAGCCAACATTCGATAAGCAAAGCCAATGGGGGAAGCTGAATGCATTTAAGGGCCACGTGATCCTCTTAAGGACCAGAGCTAAAAAAGGTCATAAATCAGGCACGATTCACATAACTTCCTCGTTCACCCATAAAAGTTCTGGTTTCAATTGTGGTCGTAAGTCGACAATTACCTGGATAAACATAGACCCATCGGTGACTTCATTCATACCACAATGTCATTTGCGCAATTCATGTCACTTGTGTGTCACTTCCTGAAACGACATTCCAGGACTGTCGTTTCAGGAGCAAGGGGTGAGACTAGAAGACCTCCAAGGTCCCTTCCAACTCTGTTATCTTGTTATTCTGACCCCCGGCCTTTCCGTTTTGATTTTTCAAATTTTGCAAGCATGACACACACCGAACACATTTTCGGCACGTGATCCCTAAAAGATGCATTTATTTGATTGACAGGCTGCCCTAATCTGTACCAGCCTAGATTCTGCAAATCGTCCTTCCTGAAATATTTGGGTAGATTAGTTTGATAACAATCTGGTTTTTGTAAAGATGCTTCCTATGTGCGAGGGGCGGGGGGGGGGGGTGACACACAACTACACAGACCCAACTCTTGAGAAATGGTGTTGTGAAATTCACAGACCTGCAAATTTCCTACGGCAACTAACTAAAGAAGTGCATTTTGAAAAAGGCGAAAGCAGATGAATTTCTACCTGTTTTCATCCGTGGTTTGGGGAAGTAAATTTCCCCACATTTATAAGCAAGGCTGCATGAACCTTTGTGGCTAAAAAGGCAGCTCATGTCATTTATTTTATTTATATAAGCAAATGCATGTAAATAAATCCACCCAGCTCGAGAGATCAGATTGTTCTAGTCAGGATTTTCTATCGTTTAACAGACACAGGTTTATTGCCAGCTTACCTGTATTCAGGAATTCAGTCCATAACACAGAACAAAATTTTGGAACGCCTTTATTTATTTATTTGCATACAGGTAGTCCTCGGGGTACGACCACAATGGAGCCCCAAATTTCCCTTGTTAACTGAGACATTTATTAAGTGAGTTTTGCCCCATTTCACGATCTTTCGTGCCACGGCTGTTAAGTGAATCATTGCAGTTCTTAAGTTAGTAACATGGTTGTTAAGTGAATCTGGCTTCCTCGTTGACTTTCCTTGTCAGGAGGTCACAAAAGCAGGTCACATGACCCCAGAACATTGCATACATACGAGTCAGTTGCCAAGCCTCTGAATTTTATTCACGTGACCGGGGGAATGCTACAATGGTCATTGGAAGGGACCTTAGAGGTCTTCTAGTCTGACCCCCTGCTCAAGCAGGAAACCTTATTCCATTGTGAATAAATGATTGTCCAATCTTTTCTTCCAACTGTCCAGTATTGGAGCATCCACAACTTCTGGAGGCAAGTTGTTCCACCGATTAACAAAATAACACAGTTGGAAGAGACCTTGGAGGTATCAGATTAACAGAGTTGGAAGGGACCTTGCAGGTCATCTAGTCCAACCCCCTGTTCAAGCAGAAAACCCTACATCATTTCAGACAAGTGGTTGTCCAGTCTCTTCTTGAAAACCTCCAGTGATGGAGCATCCACAACTTCTGGAGGCAAATCGCTCCACTGATTAATTGTTCTACCTGTCTGGAAGTTCTTCCTTAGTTCTAGGTCGCTTCTCTCCATGATGAGTTTCCATCTGTTGCTTCTCGTCCTGCCCTCTGGTGCTTTGGAGAATAGGTTGACCCCCCTCTTCTTTGGGGCAGCCCCTGAGATATTGGCAATAGTTGTAAGTGTGAGAACCAGCTGGAAGTCACTGTTTCCAATCCCATGGAAGTTTGAATGGTTACTAAATGAATGGTTGTAATTGAAGGACTGCCTATAACATTAAAAAGGTGTTCAGGGTTCCAAGTAAAATACCCGTAGGAAACAAAACTCCGAGGCAAGTATATTCCTCAAAGAATAAGTTTATTTGATATGTCATATTGGCACAGTTCTGGTGAAATCCGACTCTGAATATTCCCGCGATTTTCACCTCATTAATAATAAGTTTTTCACTTTCTCAAAACAATCAGTCACATGGTCCAATCAGGGGGCTGTCCAGTTGCTAGGTGACTCCTGTCGCCTCCTTCCGAGCACCTGCAGGAATGTCCTTGGTTCCCAAGAGAAAGTATTTTGTTTTGGCTATGACAGGCCAACTATCTCTATTAGCAATAACACTTAGACTTATATACCACTTCACAGTGCTTTTACAGCCCTCTCTAAGCGCTTTACAGAGTCAGTTTCTTGCCCCCAACAATTTGGGTCCTCATTTTTACCCACCTCAGAAGGACGGAAGGCTGAGTCAACCTTGAGCCTGGTGAGATTCGAACTGCCAAATTGCAGGCAGCCGGCAGTCAGCAGAAGTAGCCTGCAGTCCTGCACTCTAACCACTGCGCCACAGCGGCTCCTATTCCCCCCCCTCCCTGACCCTCTTCTCCAATGTGTCAGCACTGAAGTCTCAAAATGCAACTCTACATGGGGCTCCCCTTGAAGAGCACCCGGAGGCTCCAACTGGTCCAGAATGCGGCCGCGTGGGTAATTACGGGAGCTGCATGGCGCTCCCACATAACACCGCTCCTGCGTGAGCTGCACTGGCTCTCAGTGGTCTTCCGGGTGCGCTTCAAGGTGTTGGTTACCACCTTCAAAGCGCTCCATGGCATAGGACCTAGTTATCTTCAAGACCGCCTGCTGCTACCAATGGCCTCCCACCGACCCGTGCGCTCCCACAGAGAGGGCCTCCTCGGGGTGCCATCAGCCAAACAATGTAGACTGGTGACCCCCAGGGGGAGGGCCTTCTCTGTGGGGGCACCCACCCTCTGGAATCAGTTGCCCCCAGAGATAAGGAGAATCCAAGACCTCGGTGCCTTCCGCCGTGCCCTTAAAACCTTCTTTTTTCAACAAGCCGGGCTGGCTTAACATATTTTTAAATTTTTAATTTTTAATTGGTTTGTCATTTTAAACTGGGGCCAAATTAATATATATTCTTTTAATTGTTTTTAATGTTTGTATTGTATGTTTTTATCTGGCTGTACACCGCCCTGAGTCCCTCGGGAGAAGGTGCGGTATATAAATTCGAAATAAAATAAAATAAATAAAATGGCCTCAGTCCGGCCAGCTTCAGGGTTGAGAAAAGGATTGATGGATAAGATACTTTTGCAATGCAGTGTGAGCTCAGGAAATGTTTCCAGTTCTTTGCTGGAGTCCAGTCATCCAGCCAGCTTGCTTTCCCCCGCACCAGGGGTTACCAAATACGCCAGAAAATGTCCTGACATGAACCACGGATAGCTTACAACCTTCCCCGTGGATTTGTGCTGCACCTATGGGAAATAAGAGCCTTCGGACCGGTCCGGCAACTACGCAGAGCTTGTGTAGGATCAACAGGAGATTTAAAAATCTGGCGCTCTGAACACCCCACCCTGAGGCTGTTTGCAAGTTTCTCCTGCTTTTCTCCCCCCCACCACTTGTGGGTTTTACAAGCTGCAGCGTCCTGGGGGCAGGTGAGCACAGGTGTGCAGGCAATGAAATTCTGCAGCTTTCACCTGGAGGCCTGGTTGACGTGGCCCAGGCAGCATTAACCCGTTGCTGGAGGGTGAAAGGAAATATTTCCACCCTTACTTGGGAAAGGTTTTGGTGCCGCTCAACGCCGGATCGAATCCTGCTCTTTGGCAAGAGTTCCACTGGGCATGTGCAAAATGTGGACTGCTGAATCAAAGTTGAGGGCCAGGGGAGGCTCCATGCCATGAAGGTTGTTAGATCTGGATGTTTTTTTCCCCCCATAATTACAGACATGCAACTTCATGGTTGCAGATACATGCAACTGTATCTCCGCTCCAGGGAACTTGGCCACTTTACAGCAAAAGTGGACGAAAAATGGAGAAAATACAGTATTACTCTGTATACTGCTACAAAATATAATACATTTGTAAATCTTAGAAGTTGAAATTTTATTATGTATATCTAAACAGTATTTGTCAGGTTTCGAGGTCGTCTCAAATAAATTGCATTTCAAACAAGTCTTTGAAGAAAAACTCCTATTTATTTATTAAGCACGACATTCTAAATCCGACTCCATCGAAGCCAACACTGACTTCCAGACCCAAAACCCTCCCTTTCCGTTCCCCACTCCCCTGCACTCATTGGCCATCTTCCAAGTCATTCTACCCCTAATCTACTGCTCCAGCTCAAAGGAATTTCCCCCCTCCCATCCCATCTCCTAGGGGATATTATCTCCAGGGAAAATAAGTAGGTGAAAAGTCAAACGTCCCTTTCCAGACGCCTACGCTTCTCCTTCTTATGTCAGCACTAGAGTAAATGCAGCTTGGAGTGCTGACAGTATTATTATTGTTACTAGTATTTTGTATAAAGTAAATTGACCAGGGGTGAAATCCAAAATTTTTTCCTACCGGTTCTGTGGGCATGGCTTGGTGGTCGTGGCAGGAGAAGGATATTGCAAAATCTCCATTCCCTCCCCTCCTGGGGGAAGGATAGTGCAAAATCTCCATTCCCACCCCACTCTGGGGCCAGCCAGAGGTGGTATTTGCTGGTTCTCCAAACTACTCAAAATTTCTGCTACCGGTTCTCCAGAACCTGTTAGAACCTGCTGGATTTCACCCCTGAAATTGACCCAGACAATGTACTGTTCACTAAATACTTATATATTGTCAGCCTCTATGATGCTTGCTTGCTATCGGCTGCCATAGTAACGGAGAGGGGGAGATTTATATGTATTTGGGAGGGGGAAGAAAAAAACCCATAAATAAAATTATTTTTTAAAAGAAGACTTGTGGACTTCAATTCCCAGAATTCCTCCACTGGCTGAGGAATTCTGGGAGTTGAAGTTCACAAGTCTTAAAGGGGCCAAGTTTGGAAACCCCTGGTTTAGTCTAACCAAGAGAAGAACTAAGAGTGATACCATAGCAGTATTTAACAGTAACAGTAACAGAGTTGGAAGGGACCTTGGAGGTCCTCTAGTCCCAGCCCCTGCTCACGCAGGAGATCTGTACTGGGGATTCGAACTGCCGAATTGCCAAATCGACAAGCTCAGTATCTTAGCCACTGAGCCATCTAGCTAACAAATTTGAGGGGCTGCCCCAAAGAAGAGGGGGTCAGCCTATTCTCCAAAGCACCTGAAGGCAGGACAAGAAGCAATGGATGGAAACCAATCAAGGACAGAAGCAACCCAGAACGAAGGAGAAACTTCCTGACGGTGAGAACAATTAACCAGTGGAACTTCTGCTTTCAGAAGTTGTGGGTGCTTCATCCTGTGGAATTCATGGCTTCCAGTAGTAGGGAGATCAGTGTCACTCAACCTCAACTATGGAAAGTAGTTATGGACTAAAACAGGCGTCCCCAAACCCCCGATTGTGCCCGGCCACTTGGCCTCCAGCTTGAGCAGAGGGTACAAGAGCTCCAAGGTCTCTACCAGCTCTATTCAGATTGAAGCAGAAGCTTAGAATGGAAGACCTCCAAAGTCACTTCTGACCTGTTGCTCTGTTGGTTCTGGTACTTCTTGTTTTAGATAAGAGGTGTGTGAAATATGTGTTTGATCCCTTCCAACCAGGGGTGAAATCCAGCAGGTTCTGGAGAACCGGTAGTGGAAATTTTGAGTAGTTTGGAGAACCAGCAAATACCACCTCTGGCTGGCTCCCGAGTGGGGTGGGAATGGGGTTTTTGCAGTATCCTTCCCCTGGAATGGGGTAGGAATGGAGATTTTGCAGTGTCCTTCGCCTGGAGTGGGGTGGGAATGGAGATTTTGCAGTGTCCTTCGCCTGGAATGGGGTGGGAATGGAGATTTTGCAGTATCCTTCCCCTGCCACGCCCATCAAGCCATGCCCACCATGCACACAGAACTGGTAGTTAAAAAAAAAAATGGATTTCACCACTGCTTCCAACTCTTGTTATTCTGTTAATTAATCAGTGGAACAGCTTGCCTTCAGAAGTGCTCCATCACTGGAGGCTTTCAAAAAGAGACCGGACAGCCATTTCTCTGGGATGATCTAGGCTAGGGGGTCTCCTGTTTGAGCAAGGGGTTGGACTAAATGACCTCGAAGGTCCTTTCCAACTCTCGTTATTCTTTACTCCGCATTCTGAATTAACTCAGCCAAGGAGATGGATCTCCATCTCAGGAGGAAAGAACAAAGGGAATCAACGAGCTTTTCTGGGAGTTGATGTCCCAGCATCTTCAAGTTGTTGAGCTTGAAAAACGCTGCTCTAGAGAATTGCACACAGTATGTGCTTATTGTGTGGATGTGTCATACAAGCCCAGAAAATGGGTTAGGGAAGTAATCATTATTACAATTAGCCCAATAAGCATTTATGCAAATACAACCTCAGACAGTCAAGTCAGCAGTCAACCAGACTTTCCTGGTCTTAGATTTCCAGCTTCCCAACCCAAAACATCTTAAGAGAAGATGTCCCTCAGATGGATTAGATGCCCTGGATCAGAAGAACCAAACTTCTAACTTGACATCAAGATGTTTGCTAGATCCAGACTTGGTTCTCCTGCCTAGTCCTCCAGCCAAAGTGGCTTCTTGCTGCGTTCTTTTGACTCCATCTCATCATCTTGACTACTTCCTGTTGGTGACTCATCTTGGGCCCTTGAATACTGTAGAGCTGTTCACCAAATGCTCATTATATAACTATCAGCCGTCCTGGTGATTGCGTAACTGAGTTTGTTCAATCATGTATGTAAAGCACAGGGCAGGGCTCACTGCTGGAGCAGGTGGGAGAGGGGAGGATTATGTAAAGCACGGAAGACTCCGGAAGGAGATAACTGAACCGGTCTGAGGGCCAAAAAGGGAGGCAGGAATGAATAGCAGCGCAGTCTACATGAATATCAGAATAGAATCTACGGCAGTGTTTCTCAACTTTAGCTGTGTGGACTTCAACTCCCAGAAGCTGTGTGGACTTCAACACACAGAACTGAAGTTGGGTGGACTTCAGCTCCCAGATTATTATTATTATTATTATTATTTATTTTATTTCTATACCGCCCTTCTCCCGCAGGACTCAGGGCGGTGCACAGCCAAAATAAAACATTGTATACAAAATTTAAAAAACAATTTAAAAACAATTAAATAATTTTGAATAAGATTGAACCTATGTGGACCAACTCCCAGTTGTGTAGACTTCAACTTCCAGAGTTGTGGTGGACTTCAACTCCCAGAAGCTGTGTGGACTTCAACACCCAGAATTAAAGCTGTGTGGACCAACGCTGAGTTCTGTGAACTTCAACTCCCAGAAGCTGTGTGGACTTCAACACACAGAACTGAAGTTGGGTGGACTTCAGCTCCCAGATCGAACCTGTGTGGACCAACTCCCAATTGTGTAGACTTCAACTTCCAGAGTTGTGGTGGACTTCAACTCCCAGAAACTGTGTGGACTTCAACATCCAGAATTAAAGCTGTGTGGACCAACGCTGAGTTGTGTGGACTTCAACTCCCAGAGGAAATTTGGTGGACTTCAGCTCCTAGAATTGAAGCTGTGTGGATTTCAACACCCAAACTGAAGCTCTCTGGGGGAATTCTGGGATTTGAAGTCCACCCATCTTGAAGTTGTTGAGGTTGAGGAACAATGGCCTCCAGTGTTGCAGTTGGAGACCTAGCTATGGAGTCTTCTCCAACCAACACACCTGAAAGATTGTGATGTTGAGCTCAGACCCATGGGTATCCTATTTATTTATTCCCAGACAACCCATGAGTCCCTGGGTCATCGTTTCAGAAGTATTTCCTTAACAGACTTGCCATGGAGCCATTTTCTCAAAACCTGGAAATGTGGGTTTTCAGCAAACCCATCATAAAACACAGTCACAGAGATTGAGAATGGCCATAAATGCCAGCTGCCAGGGGATTCCGATTCTGGACGGCATCGTGACCTCAGCCCTCACCAGATTTAACCCAAGCCTTGCTTCTTACATCCAATCCAGGGGTGAAATTCAGCAGGTTCTGACAGATTCTGGAGAACCGGTAGCGGAAATTTTGAGTAGTTCAGAGAACCGGCAAATACCAACTCTGGCTGGCCCGAGTGGGGTGGGAATGGGGATTTTGCAGTTTCCTTCCCCCTGGAGGGAATGGGGATTTTGCAATATCCTTCCCCCAGGAGTGAGGTGGGAATGGGGATTTTGCAGTTTCCTTCCCCCTGGAGGGAATGGGGATTTTGCAATATCCTTCCCCCAGGAGTGAGGTGGGAATGGGGACTTTGCAGTTTCCTTCCCCCTGGAAGGAATGGGGATTTTGTAATATCCTTTCCCCAGGAGTGGGGAGGGAATGGGGATTTTGCAGTAACCTTTCCCCTGGAGTGGGGAGGGAATGGAGATTTTGCAGTGTCCTTCCCCTGCCACGCCCACCAAGCCACACCACACCCATCAAGCCACGCCTACAGAACCGGTAGTAAAGAAATTTGAATTTCACCACTGATGCAATCCCCATCCAACATTTCAGAGTTGGCTGCAATGGCAAACTTGCCCACTTTGCTTAAAGAAAAAAACATAAGTACCTTTGTCTCCACATGGAAACTGCTTCTGAACTTCGTGCTTGATGTGGAAAAGAATGAAACTTTGATTCTGGGTTTTACAGATTGAACTGATAGATTATTGTAGAAATGATTGGTTTGTACGATTGTGGTAAACCAAAAAGTTGTGATTGTTGTTAATGCCCTATCCTACTATAACTGATCGAATCAGAAGTCAATGCTTCTTTTTCTTTTTCTTTCCTTACCCTTCCTCACTTTTCTTTGCCCCTTCCCCTTCGCTCTCCCTGCCCCCTTATTTGCTTTCATATTTTGTGTTTTATAACACTTTGTAACCTAATAAAACGTATTCTGGGAAAAAACCCTAACCAATCCCACTCTTTTTTTCCTCTTCTACAGTAGTGGCCAAAATTGGGGAAACCTTTTGGGAAAAGTGTATTTTTGAGGTTTGATGGCTAATAACACCACTTTCGTTTGGAGTTTGAAGATAATCCTATTCCACTGCTGGAATGGCCTGGGAACAGCCCAGACCTTCACCCAACTGAAAATCTATGGAGCCGACTAAAGAAACTGGTTAGTCAGAAGTGACCCAGCATTAAAACCCAGTTAAGAGAAGCCATCGTTCAATCTTGGTTTCACATGATAACAGGTGCAGAACTAAAAGACTTGGTTCACTCCATGGGAAGACGTTGTAAGGCCGTCATTCATGCTGAAGGTTACCCAACTAAGTATTAACTGACATGGGGATATTTATTTTTTTTTAATTTGATTTATATGCCACCCTTCTCCGGAGACTCAGGGCGGCTTACAATGCGTTAAGCAATAGCCTTCATTCTTTTGTATATTTATACAAAGTCAGCTTATTGCCCCCACAAACTGGGTCCTCATTTAACCTACCTTAGAAAGGATGGAAGGCTGAGTCAACCTTGAGCCTTGGCGAGATTCGAACCTGCAGTAATTGCAGGCATCTGGTCTTAATAACCAGCTTAATAACAGGGTGCCTTAGACCACTGTACTACCAAGGCTCCTTTGTATCTTGTATCTTTTGTGTATCTTGTTTTTTCTATGGTGATAATTTTTGTATATCTCATTTTTTCTACGTGTTTCACTTTTCTTCTTTATACTGTAACTGCTATTCTAATAGCAAATCCTTCATAAAAGTTATTGCATTACATTCTTGATTAAATTATCTTTCCATTGATATATAGTTTTACGGTGTTACTCCAAAACAACTTTTCCCAAAAGATTTCCACAATTTTGGCCACTGCTGTAATCTTCTTTTTCCTTCCAGGAAGTGGGAAAGTGGGAGGAAGCGAAGTGATGCTTGATTTGAATAGAATAGAATAACAGAGCTGGAAGGGACCTTGGAGGTCCATTTGATTTCAACTCAATGAACGAAGAGACATTTTCCAGGGTTTCTTTCTTTGACCAGAAGGCACAAAGATTGAATAAAAGTCCTTTAATGGAGGCTCATCTGAACTGAATGCATCTTTTGGAAGGAGACTAGGATGGAAAGAGTTTCCAATCACAATGTAATAAAAAAATCTAGGAAAAATCTAAAGAAAAAAAAAGTTACGGGTGAGAAGAACCCACCCTCAACGTTTCCAAATCCAAGGAGGGCTCCAGGTGATTCTAGATGGACCATTTCTCTGTCCGAGCTTCCAACATTTTGACCAGGCCTTCCCCCAAGATCTTGAAGTCTTCCAAAATAGCCTCCACGTTTGGAACTACGGTTGGCTGAGAACTTACTCTGGATATCATCCTTCCTTTAACATTTGATACCTGGTGGAATTAAGAGAAGAACATTAAACCAGGGGTCACCGACCTTTCGGACCTCAGGGACCACTAAATTCATAATTTTAAATCCCACAGACCACTAATATGATCTGCCGAATGACCAGCTGGGTGGGCGTGGCTAGGTGGTCATGTGACTGGGTGGGCATGGCCAACTCAATGTCACTCATGTGGAGGAGCGCCTTGCTGGTCTCTACTCGCCCCTCCCCTCCCCTCCCAGCCCCTCCTCGCCTGCCCACCTGGGCTCCTTAGGGCCCCAATAGGAAGCAGTTGTTGGAGCTAAGCAGCCACCACGAGGAAGAGTTGGCAAAACAGCTCAGTTCAAATTGGATCTGGCCGAGGAGGAGGCTCAGCAGAAGCACCTCACTGAGGACTAGGAGCATAGGCTTTCCAAGCAGAGGGAAGACCTGCGGGAGTGCAAGGCCAGGTACCGGCGCCTGGAGGCTCAGTGGGCTGAGATGGTCAGCCAGTTCCAGGCCATGATGCAGTCCCACTGGAACGAGGTCCTCCGGCTCTTTGCCACCAGCAGCGCTTCCCTCCAGCCTTCGCCCAAAGCCCCACACCAGGAGGCTGAAGCAGACCCCGAGTCAGAATTTCTGCCCCCCACTCCAACCCACACAAAAAGACCCCGAAGGGGGAGACTCTCTGCAGCAACACAAACGTTCATTGCACGTATCCGGCCCAGGGGGCGTAGTTTGAGGACCCCTGATTTAGTGCCATATAAAAAAATGCAAATAATTTTTCTGCGGACCACCAAAATTGTCATGCAGACCACCAGTGGTCCACGGACCACCAGTTGGTGACCACTGCATTAAATGATTGCCGATAATCCATCAATTTTTACACATGGGATCCTTAGTGCTTTCTGAGCTCGATTGTTGCCATCACAAGCATTTTTGATGGCATTTTGGTTACAGAAACTAAGGATCTGCTTATCCATAGGTTTATCCGCATAGACAGATAGCCCTCGACTTACAACAATTCATTTAGTGACTGCTTGAAGTTACCACGGCATTGAAAAAAGTGACATATGACTGTTTTTCCCAGTTACAAGCTTTGCGGCCTCCCGCTGGGGGGTCACATGATCAGAATATGGATGCCTGGCTCATATTTACGACAGTTGCAGGGTCCCCCGGGGGGGGGGTGTCACGTGATCCCTTTTTGTGACCTTCTGACAAGCTACGTCAACACGGAAGCCCGATTCACTTAACAACTGTGTTGCTAACTTAACAGCTGCAAGTGATTCAATTAACAGCAGTGGCAGGGAAGGTCGTACAAATGGGGTAAAATTCAATTAAGAAATGTCTCACTTAGCAACAGAAATGTCGGGCTCATCTGCAGTCGTATATGGGAGATAAGCATGCTTTAAAAATTACTGTATATACTGTACTTGCAGATAAGCCTATCCACAGATGTAGTTGATCACAATTTTGGAGGTAACTTTTTAGCACCTAAAATTCTTGGCTTATCTTTGAGTATATTTTTTTAGTTTATTTTTTTATTTTAATTTTAATTTTTTGGATTTATATACCGCCCTACTCCCGAAGGACTCAGGGCGGTGAACAGCCAAAAAGATAAAACACACAAACTGCAAAATTTAAAAGACAATATAAAAACCCATTAAATAATTTGGCCCAAAAACAAATTAAACCACCCCTAATGTTTTAAAACAATTTAAAATTTACAATTAAAAAGGGAAGTTAGGCCAGGCCAGCCTGTTGAAATAAAAAGGTCTTGAGGGCACGGCGGAAGGTGCGTAAATCCGGGATCCTCCGTATCTCCATATACAGTAGTGGCCAAAATTGTGGAAACCTTTTGGGAAAAGTGTATTTTCTAAAACTAGCTAATAGCACCACTTTTTTTTTTTTTTTGGAGTAGTATCATAAAATTATATATCAGTGGAAAGATAATTGAATCAAGAACGTAATGCAATAACTTGTATGAAGGATTTGCTATTAGAATAGCAGTTACAGGATAAAGAAGAAAAGTGAAACACATAGAAAAAATGAGATGTACAAAAATGATCATGATAGAAAAAAATGAGATATGCAAATATCATCCCCATGTCAGTTAATCCTTAGTTGGGTAACCTTTAGCATGAATTACAGCCTTACAACGTCTTCCCATGGAGGGAACCAAGTCTTTTAGTTCTGCAGCTGTTCTAATGGGAAACCAAGATTGAAGGATGGCTTCTATTAACTGGGTTTTATTGCTGGGTCGCTTCTGACTAACCAGTTTCTTCTCCATAGATTTTCAATTGGGTGAAGGTCTGGGCTATTCCCAGGCCATTCCAGCAACGGAATTAGATTATCTTGAAACTCCAAAAAAAAGGGGGTGTTATTAGCCATGAAAACCTCAAAAATACACTTTTCCCAAAAGATTTCCACAATTTTGGCCACTACTGTATGAGGTATCTTTTTAATATGGATACACAACCATTTCTCTTTTTTTACAAAATGAGGGAATTCTCACGAGAACTCCAAACTTCCCCAAGAGTTAGATAAAGTTAAAATGTTGTTTGCGAACAGTAGAAACTGGGGACAATGAGTCAAATCTCAGAGTTGAGGGCTCACCTTGAAGGGCTGGGGTTCGAAGGCCGAGGGCTTCCAGAGGACCCCAATAACGTCTCCTCCGTATTTGTCGTAGAAGAACAGGGCGAAGTCACTGAAGGCTTCCTGCAATGAGAAAGGCTCCATTAAAGGGAAATGCCAACATCTACAAGTCTACTCCAGCTTCATGATTCCAAGCTCACAACTGCCATCTTGGCACCCACACACACAGAGGGTGACCCTGCCTGAAAGTGTTTCAGCTTGCAACAGGGACAAGTGAAGGTGTCTCTTTTAACTCCTAGAATGGAGGTGGTTGGCCAAGGCTTTCTTCTAGGGCCTTTGACTCTAAAGGTCAACAACTCTTTGGTTGTTTCCTTGCTGCAGACGTTTTATGACCCAGCTAGGGAACATCATCAGGGCTAGAAGGGAGTGAGGTTGGTTCAGTTTACATACTGTGGCTTGCCCTATGAGCGATGGTGGAAGTTGGAAGTTGGTAGTAACTTGGTATTCCTTAATTAGGGTGTTGGATGGAGGGGGGGGAGAGAGATGAGAGAGAGGGGGAGGAAGAGGAGGAAGAAGAAGGAAGAAGAGGAGGAGGAGGAGGGGAAGGAAGGAAGGAAGGAAGGAAGGAAGGAAGGAAGGAAGGAAGGAAGGAAGGAAGGAAGGAAGGAAGGGGAAAAGGAGGAGGAGAAGAAGAAGAGGAGGAGGAGGATATTTGCAATCAGGGTTGAATTGTGGGCTCCTTGATGCTCCCTGAACTTGGTAGTTTTCTTGTGGATGTTTCATGACCCAACTAGCTAACATCATCAGTGCTAGGAGATGGGGCTTGTGGAGGACAAGGAGGAGGAGGTCGACAACAACAACAACAACAACAACAACTTTAGGGTCCTTGGTGCTCTCTAAGCTTTCTGAGTTGGCGATTTCCTTGCAGACATTTCATGACCCAACTAGGTAACATCATCACTTCTACAAAGAAGGAGAGTTGGCTTTCTATTTATATACAGTGGCTTGCCCTGTCTGTTCTGTCCCCGTACCACACACGTACCCCCACTGATGGCCCAGAGTTAATAAGCCACACGACAAAACTCTGAAGATAAAGCTGGCAGCAACCCAGTGGCTAGCTGCCAATTCAGACTTTACTCGCACAAAACAAAGATTAGACTGCAAGCATTCTGATAAAACAGGCAGAGTTTCAACAATACAAGGATTAATCCAAATGCAGTCCGATAAAGTCAAAGGCAAAGTCCAGCAGAGATCATGGAGTATTACCAGTTTTTGCTCGTCACAAATTGAACCGGCCACCACACCCACATTTATACCCTGTGGGGTGTGGTCCAGTGACTCAGATAATCTCTGGCACGCCTTCCCCTCTGCTGTGCACGCTTCTCCCTGCGCCTCTGCTGAGGGTCCAGCCAGCACTTATCTCCTTCGTCGCTGTCTGCCTGTGGCTGCGGGGACGTGCTTGGCTCTGAGCCTATCTTTTGGCCTTCGGTGTCCTCCGGAGGCATTGCCAGAGAGGAGCGTCCTGGAGAGGGAGGCCTTGCCAACTCCTCTCCCTCACTCTCAGAGTCTGCATCTGTCAATAGCCCAGGCTCAGGCAACGGAGCCACAACACTGTGAGTGATGATGGGTCTGTTATTTTCTATCTTGGTGGTTCTAGGAATTCTTGATGTCTTGATGTCCACCTGTCTTAAATTTGCCAAGGTTGAGAAACACTGAATTAGAGTGCGAAAGGGAGACCACCAGGAAACCCACAAGCTGTTACCTGAAATGGGAAACTGATCTCTCTACTCACAAGACACTAAGCTCAGCCTAAGGAACAATTAACCTTGTGGTACTCAGAAGAAAGCCATAAATTGGGGTTAAGAGTCTTTTCAGCAACAAGCTGAAGGAAGTATCTTACTAACCGGGTTTAGTTGGGTTATGTTGGGTTTACTCTTGGTTATTTCCAACAGCATTAAAAAAAAAACAACAACAGGCATGGCTGCCATCTTGACATGGAATGACCATACCCTGTACAGGTAATCCTCAATTTACAACCGTTCCTTTAGTGACCGCTCGAAGTTACAACAGTGATTTATGACCGCTTTTCACATTTATGACCATCACATGATCAAAATTCAGCGGCTTGGCAACTGGCATGTCCTTATGACAGTTTCAGTGTCCCATGGTTACGTTTTGCGACCTTCTGACAAGCAAAGTCAAGGGGGAAGCTAGATTCGCTTTACAACCGTGTGACTCACTTAACAATTGAAGTGATTCACTTAACAGCGATGGTTGTAAAATAGGGCAAAATTCCCTTAACAACTGTCTGGCTTAGTAATGGAAATTTGTGGTCGTAAGTTGAGAATCGCCTCCTTCTTATAAGCTTCTTGTTTTTAGAATATTTTTTTGACTTTTCCTACAAGATTCGACGTATGTTTTACAAGTCACGCGGAACGCCTCAGGCGAAGGAGTCCTGTCAGGGCACACCCATCCAACCTGGGTGGTACCTTTTGTTAATTCTTTTAAAATGATTAAAAAAGAAAATAAGATCCCGAAATCCTGGGGAGGAGCATTCACGCCTAGCCAACATCACTGAAGGGCAACCATCAATACCACGGATGAAACACGCTCCATCTGGCAGCTGAATTAGCCCCGTTTTGGTGTCCAAAAGGGCAAGTTTCTGGCACAAAAAGCTAAAATGGTTTCCACTATCCTACATCTCTCTCTCTCTCTCTCTCTCTCTCTCTCAATCTATCTATCCATCTATCTATATCTATGAGGTTTATCTATTTTTTATCTATCAATCATCTCTATCTATCTCTACCTATCTGTTTGTCTATCTATGTATCTATCTATATCCATCCATCGCTCTCTCCCACCCTCTCTCATCTATCTATCTATCTATCTATCTATCTATCTATCTATCTATCTATCTATCTATCATCTATCACCATCTACTGTTCATTCATTCATCCCACCTTTATTACTTTTACAAATAAGACAGCAAACGTATCAAGAAAGAAAATATCCTATCTATCATCTATCATCTATACCCATTGATCCATCCATCGATCCATCTATCTATCATCCATCCATTTCTATCATCAATCCCTGTCATCTATCTATCATCCATATCCATCATCTATCTATCTACCTTCCTATCATCTATCTATCTATCTATCTATCTATCTATCTATCTATCTATCTATCATCCGTCCATATTTATATATATATTATCCATCAGTACGCTGATGATACTCAGCTGTACATTTCCACCCCAGACCATCCCAATGATGCCTTGGAAGTGATGTCCCAGTGCCTGGAGGCCGTGCGGGTCTGGATGGGGAGAAACAGGCTTCGACTCAACCCTTCCAAGACCGAGTGGCTGTGGCTGCCGGCGTCCCGGTATAGCCAGCTGACGCCATCGCTGGTTATTGGGGGCGAATCATTGGCCCCCACGGAGAGGGCCCACAACTTGGGTGTCCTCCTGGATGCGCGGCTGTCTTTAGAAGGGCATATGACAGCCGTGGCCAGGGGGGCTTTTTGTCAGGTTCGCCTGATACGCCAGTTGCGCCCCTTTCTGGACCGGGACTCCCTACGCACGGTCACTCAAGCACTCGTCACTTCTCGTCTGGACTATTGTAACGCTCTCTACATGGGGCTCCCCTTGGGGTACACCCGGAGGCTCCAACTGGTGCAGAATGCGGCTGCGCGGGGGATTATGGGAGCGACGGGGCGCTCCCATGTGACTCCTCTCTGCGTGAGCTGCATTGGCTTCCAGTGGACTTCCGGGTGCGCTTCAAAGTGTTGGTGATCACCTTTAAAGCGCTCCATGGCTTAGGGCCAGGGTACTTACGGGACCGCCTTCTGCCACCAATAGCCTCCCACCGGCCGGTTCGCTCCCACAGAGAGGGCCTCCTCAGGGTGCCGTCGGCCAGACAATGCCGGCTGACGACCCCCAGGAGGAGAGCCTTCTCTGTGGTGGCACCTACCCTATGGAACAATCTACCCCCAGAGATACGAGTGATCTCCGACCTTCGGATTTTTCGTCGGGCCCTAAAAACTCATTTTTTCCAGTTAGCCGGTCTGTCTTGATTTTAGGGTTAGTTTTTAAAATTTTAATATTGATTTTAATTGACAAGTTTTAAATTATGGGCCAAATTATAAATTATTTTAACTTTATTTTTAAACTGTGATGTTTTGTATAGATGTTTTTATCTTGGCTGTTCACCGCCCTGAGTCCGAAAGGAGAAGGGCGGTATAGAAATTTGAATAAATAAATAAATAAAATAAATATATAATCTATCTATCATCCATATCCATCCGTCCATCCTTATCTATCTATCTACCTACTTACCTACCTATCATCCATCCTTCCATCCCATCTGTATTATTTTTATTTTTAGAAATAAGGCAGCAAACATATTAGGAAAGAAAATCTCCAAATTAATAATCTAGCGGTATCCATCAAATCCATCCTACCATTATTATTTTTACAAATAAAGAGGCATACATATCCAACATACCTTCCTCCTCCTATTTTCCCCACAACAACCCTGTGGGGTGGGATGGGCTGAGAGAGAGTGTGATTGGCCCAAAATCACCCAGCTGGCTTTCGTGCCTAAAATGGTACTAGAAGTCACTGTCTCCTGGTGATTGGCCCAAAGTCACCCAGCTGGCTTTCATGGCTAAGCCAGAACTAGAACTCTGTCTCCTTATGATTGTCCCAAAATTGCCCAGTTGGTTTTCGTGCCTAAGAGGGGACTATAAAAATTGACTGGGTAACTTAGGGCCAGCTCTCTCTCTCTCAGCTCAATCCGGGCCTGAGTGGCTCAGCAGACTAATAGCATTGTAATTAACACCAGCTGTCTGCAATTTACTGCTGGTTCGAATCTCTCCAAGGCTCAAGGTTGACTCAGCCTTCCATCCTTTCTAAGGTAGGTGAAATGAGGACCCAGTTTGTGGGGGCAATAAGTTGACTTTGTATAAATATACAAAAGTATGAAGGCTATTGCTTAGCGCACTGTAAGCCGCCCTGAGTCTCCGGAGAAGGGCGGCATATAAATCAAATTTAAAAAAAAAAAAAAATCCACCTCACAGGGGTGGTTTTTGTAGGGAAAATCAGGGAGACAATTTAAGTATGTCTGCTACCTTGAGTTATTTATAACAATAACAAAGGCGGGTTATAGATAAATATAAATATCGGGACACCCAAATGAGAAAATGGGAGTGCGTGTGTCTCAATCTCCCCGCCCGTCAAAAACGATTTGTATTTTTTTTTAAAAAAAATCATCTCTATTTTTGTTTATGGAGACTCCAAGACAGGGAGAAAGTTCCTTTGGTGTCAAAATGAGTGAGTTGTAGGTTACTCAATCCAGACCACACACACAGAGAGACAATTGCCTCAGAGGCGTTGTCATCACAAACCCGGGCACAAGGGATTGATCAAGGCCCCGCCACGGAGAAGCCAGGGACATGCAAAGGGGTTGTTGCGTCCTCTCTTACAAAAGACGGACAATCCTGCAAGAACTGCATAAAACAGGTTCGTTCCTGATCTGTTTCCTTCTCGGGAGGAGAGAGTTTCTCGCGGATGGCTTTCCCCCATTTCTACAAAGCTTCTGCACTGGGTTGCTTCAACATCTGACGGCTGTAGCCAGGGGGACCTTTTGTCAGGTTCGCCTGATTCGCCAGTTGCGGCCCTTTCTTGATCGGGATTCCCTGTGTACAGTCACTCATGCCCTCGTCACCTCTCGCCTGGACTACGGCAATGCTCTCTACATGGGGCTCCCCTTGAAGAGCACCCGGAGGCTCCAACTGGTCCAGAATGCGGCTGCGCGGTTAGTGACGGGAGCCGCCTGGCACTCCCATGTATCACCGCTCCTGCGTGAGCTGCACTGGCTCCCAGTGGTCTTCCGGGTGCGCTTCAAGGTGTTGGTTATCACCTTTAAAGCGCTCCATGGCATAGGGCCTAGCTATCTCCGAGACCGCCTTCTGCCACCGACGACCTCCCACCGACCCGTGCGCTCCCACAGAGAGGGCCTCCTCGGGGGTGCCATCAGCCAAACAGTGCAGGCTGGTGACCCCCAGGGGGAGGGCCTTCTCTGTGGGGGCTCCCACCCTCTGGAATCAGCTGCCCCCAGAGATAAGGAGAATCCAAGACCTCGGTGCCTTCCGCCGTGCCCTTAAAACCTTCTTTTTTCAGCAAGCTGGGCTGGCCTAACAGTTTTTAAAATGTTTTTAATTGTTTTGCCATTGCTTTTAATTATGGGGCCAAATGTGTATATATATATATCTTTTTAATCGTATTTTAATGTTTGTAGTTTATGTTTTTACTTCGGCTGTACACCGCCCTGAGTCCTCAGGGAGAAGGGCGGTATATAAATTTGATATAAAATAAAAAATAAAAAATAAAACAGCTTCTGAATCACCCGGCTGGCTTTAATGGGGGTGATTAAGAAGGTGTCATCTGACTAGATGCAGAGCACAACAAACAAACAAACAAGCCGGATGTCCACCAGCCAGCTACTTACTCGGAGCTCCTGCAGGTAGCACTGCACGGGGTCGTAATCCACCACTGGGAAAGAAATGGTTTTTGTAGTACTGCTGCTCTTCAACATCCCCCGGTAGAAGGACATGGTGGGCCGGTCCACGGCCTCCAGGTACCTGGGAACCTGCTTGGGGTTCAGGTGGATGAGGACATCGTAAAGGTCCAAGGGAGGCCGGAAGGCCATCTGCAAGGGAGAAGCCATGGTGTTATGGTCAGCAGATAAGAATCACAGGGCTGGGCGGAACCTCAGAGGCCTTCTAGTCCAACCCTCCGCCCACTGGAGTAGTGTTTGCTTCTTGATTGTGGGCCTGATGAGTAATCTTGGTGTTAATCTCTGTTTATCTGGGTTTTGATTGCTGGTGCTGGTTTTTTCTAAGTGACCATCCTAGACCAAGGCAAGTTCAAATACACTAGAGCAGTGATGGCTAACCTTTTTGCCATCGTGTGCCAGGGAGAAGGGCGGCGGGGAAGGTTCGCGCATGCTCGTGCCCACACCCATAATTCTATGCGCCCCACCCCATGCATGTGTGAGCGACCCCCCCCTCCCCCCCGCTCCTGGCACGCGATGGCCCAGTAGGCCCGTTTTTCTTTCTCACCTGGCTCCAGATCCTCTCTATGCATCTGGGGAGGGCGAAAACAGCCTTCCCCACCCCCTTGGAGGCCCGAAACGGCCCGTTTTCCAACTTTCCATTGGACAGGAAGTGACTTTTTTGCTGTCCCCAGCCTCCAGAGGCCTCCAAGGGGGTAGGGAAGGCTGTATTTGCCCTCTCCAGATGCATAGAGAAGATCTGGAGCCAGGTGAGAAAGAAAAACGGGCCTTCCCCACTCCCCCAGGCCCTCTGGAGGCAGGAAACAGCCTATTTCCCTATTTCTGTTGGGTCCAGAAGGCGCATGCCAGAGCTGAGCTGGTGTGCCAGGTGACATGGCTCCGTGTGCCACCTGTGGCACACGTGCCATAGGTTCGCCATTACGGCACTAGAGAATTCCTGGAAGCCTGGCACTCCGACAAATTGGCCATCAACAGACCCACAGACATAAACAACATCTACATGCTGTGCAAGAGACAATCAACAAGCCGAAAAGGTAACAAACATATAACTCAATCAAGGAACTGGCAAACAAGCTAAAAGTAAACAGCCCAAACAAAAAACCTCCAAGACCACTCCCACCAACATTGACAGAGCGAGTATAAATTGAGTGCAAATCCCACTCCCTACTAGCACGTATGATGTTACCTAGTTGGGTCATGAAATGTTTGCAAGAAAACAACCAAGCTCAGAGAGCACCAATTGATGCTCAATTGATTGAGCATCAATCCTGAGCTACAAATATTCTCTTCTATCCTGTTGTGACCTAGGCTTACTGAGTCATTACAATACACAATTAGTCCCCAAAAAACCCATTTTATTGTAACAGCTGAGAATTACATTCATTCCCAGCTGAGTCCCAATTAGTTGCAAAACAAGACCTTCGGAAGAAGTTCTTCGGGATAATCACCAACCTTTATCTTCTTTGACACCCTGCCAAAGGCCTTACTTGGCAAAGCCCCACGGAGTTCAGAAACAAACAAGAGATGCTGACTGGAAAACAGAGTTAGCAACGTTGCTTTCCTGCAAAAAGGCCCAAGTGCCTTTGTTTCTCTTTTAAGCCTTAAGGAAGGGGCCAATCATCTCCTGGCCTTCCTCCTGAGTCGTCCCTTTTGCTTTAGCTGCTCTTGCCTTTCGCAGCTCTGCGCATGTGTGCACTAGGAACAGGCTCCTCTCTGCTGTCTGATTCTGGGGCTCCAGAGTCTGCGCATCACTCCCAGATGGCCCTGGCTCCATCTCTGCCTCCGACGCAGAGCCCACGTCTGGGCCTTCCCCAGACTCCAGGACTGGTCCATGGTCCTCCCCAGCCTCCTCACTGTCTGACTCCGCTGTCAGCTCCGCAGGCTCCTGGTGGACCACAACATATCCAATCTGCTTGTAAATAAACAAGAGAGCAAACCCCATTCCCTTCTCCCACTGATGATGTTACCTAGTAGGGTCCTGAAACGTCTACAAGAAAACAACCAAACTCAGAGAGCACCGTGGACCCCATAGTTCAACCCTGAGCTACAAAGATTCTCCTTTATATGAATATCCTAAGATTACAACAGCCAGATATTTAACTATGGCTATTAGAAAGAAAAGACTTTAGTTGGGGTTTTAAGTTGATTCTATAATACATCTTATCTTCAGCTTATAACTGCAATGGAGACCAGAGCAAGCCAGTTATTAAGTGAGTTTTGCTCCACTTTATGACATTTCTTGCCAGAGTTGTTAAGTGAACCATGGCAGTTAGTCTAGTAACCCAGTTGTTAAGTGAATCTGGTTTCCCCCATTGACGTTGCTTGTCAGAAGGTCGCAAAAGGGAATCACTTGATCCCCAGGGACACTGCAGCCGTCATAAATACAAGTCAGTCCGTTGTCAAGCACCACTGTGGGGATACTGCAACGGTCGTAAGTGTGAAAAACTGCAGTTCTTATGGTAGTCACATGATTGTTAAGTGAATCTGGCTTGCCCCTAGAGTTTGCTCGTCAGAAGGTCGCAAAAGCGGATCCACGTGCCCCCAGGACACTGCAACCGTCATAAATACAAGTCAGCGTGCCAAAGCTCTGAATTTTGATCACGTGACCAAGGAGAGGCCACGACGGCCGTAAGAGTGAAAAACGGTCACAAGTCACTTTTTTCCAAGGCTGTTGTAACTTTGATCGGTCACTAAATGAAACTGTTGTAAGTCGAGGAATATATATATATATATATATAGAGAGAGAGAGAGAGAGAGAGAAATGGGAGGCACCGGAGCTAAATTTCACGTATGATTGCAAAGGGTCTGAATACTTATGCCGAATGTGATACTTCAGTTTTTTTTCTTTTTAATAAATTCACAGACATTTCTAAAATTCTGTTTCCACTGTGTCGTTACGAAGTACTGAATGTAGATTAATGAGAGAGGGGGGAAAAATTGAATTATAACAACTGTAGAAATCAGGCTGCAAAATTACAAATCCCCCATATTTCCAAAGTTCACGGCCATAGACTTCAACCACGAGCTGATCTTTTTCTCCTGCCAAATCCGCTCTGGACGTTGATGGGATTTCAGAGGAACATACCATAAGAAACACAACGCAATGAAAACAACGTTATGCACCAGCCTTTAACAACCATAAGATTAAAAGTTGCAAGGCGTTAGCAAAAGGGCCTGATCTGAAAGGCTTAAGGCTTTAAATAAATAGACATCTACCCAGGTGCTGAAAGCACCTGCCCACAGCCACTGACAAACACAAGCTCTCTTGGGGATATGCCGCCATGCTCAGGGTCATCACAATATATATATAAATAAATAAATTAAAATGGGTCTTTGGTTATTCGGGTCTTCTCCCACGTAAAATTGGAAGTGTCTTGGCGACATTTCGACGAAGTCTCATTTGTCATCTTCAGGCTGGTGTTCTCGGCTTCGTGCTTCCAAGAGCAATGAAGCTCCTGGAAGCCGAGAACACCAGTCTGAAGATGACGAATGAGACTTCGTCGAAACGTCGCCAAGACACTTCCAATTTTACGTGGGAGAAGACCCGAATAACCAAAGACCTACATACAAACACCCGCAAAAACCTGAGAAAATCATCGTGGAATTCTATGGCTGGAAGGGGCCTTGGGGGGGGGGGGGGTCTTCTAGCCCAACCCAGGGGTGAAATGCTCCCGATCCGGTAGCGATGGAGGCGGGTGGTTCGGAGAACCGGTAGCAAAAATCCCTGCCCCCCCCCTCCCCAATACCCAGCTGAGCCGCACGATCATCAGAGGCTTTTTTTTACTTTTAAAAGCATTTTTTCTACAACCTCTTTGGGTGAAAAAATGCTTTTAAAAGTTAAAAAAAAAAAAGCCTCTGATGATTGCGCGGCTCAGCTGGGATCATCAGAGGCTTTTAAAAGCATTTTTTCTACAACCTCTTGTAGAAAAAATGGTTTTAAAAGAGCCTTGGTAGTACAGTGGTCTAAAGCACCCTGTTATTAAGACCAGCTGCCTGCAATTACTGCAGGTTCGAATCTCGCCAGGCTCAAGGTTGACTCAGCCTTCCATCCTTTCTAAGGTAGGTTAAATGAGGACCCAGTTTGTGGGGGCAATAAGCTGACTTTGTATAAAAATATACAAAAGTATGAAGGCTATTGCTTAACGCATTGTAAGCCGCCCTGAGTCTCCGGAGAAGGGCGGCATATAAATCAAATTTAAATAATAATAATAATAATAATAATAATAATAATAATAATAATAATAATAACAACAACAACAACAACAACAACAACAACAACAACAACAACACTGAAAGAGCCATTTGGACTCATTTCCCACAGAAAAGAAAACACCGGGAGCCACAAAAGTCTTCCCGTGCCTGACTATTTCCTGAGCAGCCACAAAACTAGCAGATGTAGTTGAATGAAACGTTCTGTTTTCTTCTGAAACTTTTCTTGTCTTGGATTTATCCATGGCTGGTGTTCTGGGGGTTGAAAAGCTCAATAAATCATGTGCCGGTGGGTGTCGCACATTGGCGGTTGTGACGCATATTTTGAGTGACAGGGAGCCGCAGCAGAGGGGTGAAAGAGCCACATGCGGCTCCAGAGCCACAGGTTGCTGACCCCTGCCCTATACTATATCACACAAATAGTTGTCCAATCTCTTCTTGAAAACCTCCAGGGATGGAGCATTCACAACTTCTTGTGACAAGCTGTTCCACTGGTGAATTGTTTTCACTGTCAGGAAATTTCTCTTTAGTTCTGCACTGCTTCTCTCCTTGATTAGTTTCCACCTGTTGCTTCTTCTGCCGTCAGGTGCTTTGGAGAATAGGATGACCCCACCCTCTTCTTTAACAGAATATGGAGTTGGAAGGGACCTTGAAGGTCTTCTAGTCCAACCCCCTGCTCAGGCAGGAAACCGTATACCATTTTAGACAAATAGTTGTCTATTCTCTTCTTAAAAACTTCCAATGATGGAGCACCTCAACTTCTGGAGGAAAGCCCATTCTACTGATTAATTGTTCTCACTGTTGGGAAATGTCTCCTTAATTTTAGGTTGCTTCTCTCCTTGATTAGTTTCCATCTGTTGCTTCTTGCCCTGCCTTTACATGCTTTGGAGAACAGATTTATTTATTTGTTTGTTTGTTTGTTTGTTTGTTTGTTAGTTAGATTTATATTTAATTTAATTTAATTTAATTAATTAAATTTATATGCCACCCCTCTCCGAAGACTCAGGGCGGCTCACAATACATTTAAAAAATCATTATAAAAAGACACTGAAAAATTAAAAACATTAAAAACTCATTCACCACCCTCATATGCTGCCCTTCTCCGGAGACTCAAGGCGGCTTACAATGCTTTTAAGCAATAGCCTTCATACTTTTGTATATACCTGCTTAGTAGGGCTTTTGCCCCCCCCAAACGGTGTTCTTTTTTATACAAAGTCACCTTATTGCCCCCACAAACCGGGTCCTCATTTTACCTACCTGGAAAGGATGGAAGGCTGAGTCAACCTTGAGCCTGGTGAGATTTGAACTTGCAATAATTGCAGGCAGCTGAAACTTAAGTGCTACTTTAACAGCACTTAGTCCACTGCGCCACCAGGCTTTTCTTTGTAGCAGCCCCTCGTATATTGGAAGGCTGCTGTCATATCACCCCTAGTCCTTCTTTTCATTAAATTAGACATACCCAATTCCTGCAACTATTCTTCATATGACATCTCCTAAACTCTGTAGACTCCACTCCCTTCTAGCACTGATGAGATTATCTAGTCTGGTCATGAAACGTCTGCAAGAAAATAACCCAGCTCAGCGAGCACCAAGGACTCCACACTTCAACCCTGAGCAACAAAGGCTCTCTTCTATCCAAACCCCTTATATGTGAACAGAGAATAAACCACACTTCCTTCAAGCACTGATGAAATTAGCTAGCTGGGTCATGAAACGTCTTGCAAGAAAACAACAAAGCTCAGAGAGCACCAAGAACCTCATAATTCAACACCCCCAGCTACAAAATGCTCTTTTTCTTACTATACATCTGGAAATTCAAGATGGGCCACCTCCACTTAAGAGCAACCACAATTCAGAGCTTGAATGCTGCAGTCGCCCAAGGCACAAGCGAGAATCAAAAGCTGGCCACGATAAAACTTTGATCAAGGTTCCAAGCCGCGTAAAAGTTGCCATCAAACTGTAATTTGTTGCACGCCAGAAGGGGAAAAAAAATGACTACGTAAATAATAGGAGAGATGAATGAATTAGACCGAATAATAATTTCACGCCGCTTTAATCGCACTTAAGTTTTTGTTTTAACACCTCCACACGCACACGCAAAAATAGGCCATGTACACCTGATCTCTCCCAAAAAGAGCATCACAGAAGACGATGAACCCTCTGGGTCTGGGTTGAAGGGGAGACTTCAGATCCAACCGAAGAGAATATCTGCAGCTTCAGGATTGAACGCAGAGCCCATGGTGCTCTCTGTGTTTGGGTGTTTCCTTGCAGACGTTTCATGACTCAACTAGGTAGCATCATCAGTGCAAGGGAGGGTGCTTAGATACAGTAACTCGCTCTGCCATTTTGGTGGAGTGAGTTCTCCTCCTTGATAACTCCTTGATCAGGGTGCCGTTTTCTGCCTGATCGTTTGCCTGGTATCGATCCAAGAGAATCTCCGTAGCTCAGGGTTGAAATGAGGGGTTCTTGGTGGTCTCTGAGCTTGGCTGTTTTCTTGCAGACGTTTCATGGCCCAACTAGGGAACATCATCAGTTTAGAAAGGAGAGGGGTTTGTCAAGAGGAGAAGGAGGAGGAGGATTGTGGGGTCCTTGCTGCTCTCTGAGCTTGGCTGTTTTCTTGCAGACGTTTCATGACCCAACTAGGGAACATCATCAGTGCTAGGAGGAAGTGGGGCTTGTGGAAAAGGGGGAGGAGGAGGAGGAGGAGGAGGAGGAGGAGGAGGAGGAGGAGGAGGAGGAGGAGGAGGAGGAGGAGGAGGAGGAGGAGGAGGAGGAGGAGGAGGAAGAGAATGATTGTAGGGGTCCTTGGTGCTCTCTAAGTTTGCTTGTTTACTTGCAGGCATTTCATTACCCAGCTAAGGAACATCATCAGTTCTAGAAAAGAGTGGGGATTGCCCACTCTTACCCTAAACCTTCCAGCACTGATGATGTTCCCTAGTTTGGTAACGAAACATCTGCAAGAAAATTATCAAGCTCAGCGAGCACCGAGGACCCCACAGCCGTCTTTCTCCTCCTCCTCTCCACAAACCCAACTCCCTTCTAGCACTGATGATGTTCCCTAGTTTGATAATGAAACATCTGCAAGAAAACTACCAGGCTCAGAAAGCATCAAGGACCCCACATTCTTCTTCTTTCTCCTCCTCCTCCTCTCCACAAACCCAACTCACTTCTAATACTGATGACGTTCCCTAGTTGGGTAATGAAAAGTCTGCCAAAAAAAAAACAAAAAACTATCAACCGAGCTCAGAGAGCACCCAGGACCCCACAGTCATCTTCCTCCTCTTCCTCTTCTCCATAAACCCCACTCCCTTCTAACACTGACGATGTTACTTAGTTGGGTCAGGAAATGTCTGCAAGAAAACAACAAAGATTAGAGAGTGCTAAGGACCCCACAGTTCTCCTCCTCCTCCTCTTCTTCCTCTCCACAAACCCAACTCCCTTCTAGCATTGATGACGTTCCCTAGTTGGGCAACGAAAGGTCTGCAAAAAAAAAAACAACCCAACCAAGCTCAGAGAGCACCAAGGACTCCCGAACTTGAGATCAGTACAAACCCAGCCACGTTCCTTCTGCTGATGGGGCTGACAATTTCCCCTCCCCACAAGCTTTTAAAGATTAATTTTGCTTAATTGACGTCGGGCAGGAAAGGAAAAAAAAAAAAAAAAAAAAACCAATCCCTCCCAATTGCCATTAAGCAATTCTCCTGGGAAAGGAAGAAAAAAAAAGAAAGAAAATCAAATATGAGACCAGCTCATCAATGACCACAAATCACATTTGCACACAAACGCCAGGGCTGAGTCACACACTGCTGGTGTTCACAGGTTCAGATACCGCCACCCCCCTCGGCCCCCGAAGCGACCGTCTGCGCAATTTTCTCGGGCTCCCGATTCGGCCGCAAAGAGTTTGGAAAAAAGGGAACCGTGCAAAAGATTTCCTGGCGTAGAGCAGCAAGAGGAAGCAGCTGTCGGGCTTAATCCGGCTTTAAATAAAATTAAGGCAGGCTCAAAAAAAAAAAAAAAAAAACACAACAAAACAAAAAAAATCACAAAAATCACACAATTTTATTGATTATTTTATATTATTTTAAATTTTATATTATTTTACATTCATTTTGCATTTTAAATTTTATATTATTTCATATTTTATATTCATTTTGCATTTTAAATTTTATATTATTTCATATTTTATCTTTATTTTACATTTTATTTTATTTTACATTTTATATTATTTTGTATTATTTCATATTTTATATTTATTTCATATTTATAATATATATATAATTATATATATTTATATATTATTTATATATTATTTACTGTGTTTCCCTGAAAATAAGACCCTGCCTTATATTTTTTTGAACCCCGAAATAAGCGCTTGGCCTTATTTTCGGGGAGGTCTTATTATTTTGGGGGGCGTGGAGCAAAATGGGGCTCCTTTTGCCGTCTTACCTGATTTCCAGTTCTAAGTTTAAATATTTTCAGGGAGGGCTTATTTTCGGGGGAGAGGCTTATTTTAGCGCATGCGCTCAAATGCCCGATTGGGCTTATTATCAGGGGAGGTCTTATTTTCGGGGAAACAGGGGATATAAAAGAATTTATATAAATGTATTTATATTATTATTTTATATTATTTTATATTTTATTCTATTATTTTACTGATTCCTGACTATCTGAAAAGAGTATCGCGCACCGGGCGAATTCAATGCAGGTAGTCCTTGACTTACGACAGTTCGCTTAGTGACTGTTCGAAGTTACAACGGCACTGAAAAAGGTGACTCAGGGCCGTTTTTCACAGCTCCCTTTGCAGCATCCCCGCAGTCACGTGATCAAAATTCAGACACTTGGCAACTGACTCGTACTTACGACGGTTCTAATGTCCCCGGGGGGGGGGGGTTCAGGTGATCCGTTTTTGCGACCTTCCGGTAAGCAAAGTCAAGGGGGAAGCCAGATTCGCTTAACAACCGGGGTGCTAACTTATCAACTGCGGTGACTGACTTAACGACAGGGGCAAGAAAGGTCGGAAAAAATGGGGCGAGACTCACTTAATGCTTTTGTCTAATGGTTTATGCTACTACTTACCTGCAACAGAATGCAGCCGCATGACCAGGGGGGATGCTGCAAAGGTCGTAAGTGTGAACAAATGGTCATAAGTCACTCTTGTCAGTGCTGCTGTAACTTTGAACGGTTACTAAATGAACCGTTGTAAGTCGAGGAGCGCCTGTATGAGCTGTTACTGCACATAGTTTTGGTCACCACATTACAAAAAAGAGGCTGAGACTTTGAAAAAAAATGCAGAGAAGAGCAACTAAGATGATTAAAGGCCTGGAGTCTAAAACCTACGAAGAACCGTTGCAGGATTTGGGTATGTCTAGTTTAATGAAAAGAAGGACTGGGGGAGACATGATAGCAGTTTTGCAGTATTTGAGGGGCTGCCCCAAAGAAGAGGGAGTCAAGCTATTCTCCAAAAAACCAGAAGGCAGAAAAAAGAAGCAACGGATGGAAACTAACCAAGGAGAGAAGCAATCTGGAATTAAGAAGAAATTTCCTAACAGTAAGGACAGTTAAACCAGTGGAACAGCTTGCCACCAGAAGTTGTGGGTGCTCCATCATTGGAGGGCTTTAAGAAGAGACACAAACAACCACTCGTCTGAAATGGGATCTCCTCCTCGAGCAGAGGGTTGGGCTAGAAGACCTCCAAGGTCCCTCCCAATTCTGTCATTTTGGAAATTAATCAGAGGGATGGAAGTTGCCTTCCGAAGTTGTGGGTGCTCCATCACTGGAAGTTTTTAAGAAGAGACACAAACAACCATTTGTCTCAAATGGAGCCTGAGTGGCGCAGCAGGCTAATGCTACTGTTAAAAGGTAGTATTTAGCTTCCAGCTGCCTGCAATTACTGCGAGTTCGAATCTCACCAGGCTCAAGGTTGACTCAGCCTTCCATCCTTTCTAAGATAGGTAAATTGAAGACCCAGTTTGTGGGGGCAATAAGCTGACTTTGTATAAATATACAAAAGTATGAAGGCTATTGCTTAACGCCTTGTAAGCCACCCTGAGTCTCTGGAGAAGGGCGGCATATAAATCAAAATAAATAAATCAAAATAAAAAAAATAAAAATAGTATATGTGGCCTCCTGCTCGAGCAGGGGGTTGGACTAGAAGACCTCCAAGGTCCCTTCCAGCTCTATTCTCTCTTCTGACCTGAATCTTTATGCCAACAGCTGAAATGGACTTACGGTAGAAGACGTAAAAAAAACCCAAAAAAACAGCAGCTTCTGAGATATAATTAAGCCATGAAAAACAGCCACCTTAACCGAGATGGGAAGCAGAGATTATGGTTAATATCACTGGCCTCTTTGCATGGCAAGAAAGTACAGTCTGGGTTTCCAGAAGGGAAGCTACGAAGAGCATCCAACTCCAGGTTACTATTTAATAAGTCAGCGGAAATAAACAAACATCGTCATCGCTGTAATCTGATTTTAATTAACTTTAAATTAAATCAAATCAAGGCTCGTTTGCTGCGTGTTTGCTTTTTCCATCCCTTCTGTTTGGGGAACATTTACACACACAAACGAACCGTTTGGCTCTGCCCCGCCCGCCCGACGTCATCACGGACACTTTGCGCGTGCACAGAAGCACCGCACGCAAGCAAAGCAAGCGTGCGCACACACACGCTCCCAAATTCCGATCTGGTAGCCGAGGTAACTGGAACCCAGTACTGCACTTCGTGAAGAAATACATGTATAAACGTCTCCCAAATGATAAAAGATCCTTATAAAAATCTTCACCCCTAATTTCGCCGAGAAAATTCTCCGAGTGGATCGCATGGCAGGCGGTCCTCGACCTACAACTGCAATGGAACCCAAAATTTCATGTTGCTAAGCGGGACAGTCGTTCAGTGAGTTTTGCCCCATTTTAACGACCTTTCCTTTCCTTGCCGCAGATGTGAAGTGAATTGTTGCAGTTGTTAAGCAAATCCTGGGGTCATTAAGCGAATCCGGCTTCGCCCTGGACTTGGCTTGTCAGAAGGTCGCAAAAGGGAATCACTTGACCCCGGGACACTACAACCGTCATAAGTACAAGCCAGTTGCCAAGTGCCTGAATTTTGATTATATGATCATTTAGGGAAGAAAAACAAAATGCACAGCTACTGTATATGTGGTACCTTGCTCAATAGTAGTAACTCTGAGAGGGATCTTGGAGTCCTAGTGGACAACCATTTAGATATGAGCCAGCCGTGTGCAGCAGCTGCCAAAAAAGCCAACACAGTTCTGGGCTGCATAAACAGAGGGATAGAATCAAGATCACGTTAAAAGTGTTAATGCCACTTTATAATGCCTTGGTAAGGCCACACTTGGAATGCTGCATACAGGTTTGGTGGCCATGACATAAAAAAGAGGCTCTAGAAAGACTGCAGAGAAGAGCAATGAAGAGGATTAGGGGATTGGAGGCTAACACATTTGAAGAACGGTTGCAGGAACTGGGTATGTCTAGTAAGGACTAGGGGAGACATGATAGCAGGGTTCCAGTATTTGAGGGGCTGCCCCAAAGAAGAGGGAGTCAAGCTATTCTCCAAAGCACCTGAGGGCAGGACAAGAAGCAATGGGTGGAAACTAATCAAGGAGAGAAGCAACTTAGAACTAAGGGGAAATTTCCTGACAGTTAGAACAATTCATCAGTGGAACAACTTGCCTCCAAAAGCTGTGAATGCTCCAACACTGGAAGTTTTTAAGAAGATGTTAGATAACCATTTGTCTGAAGTGGTGTAAGGTTTCCTGCCTAAGCAGGGAGTTGGACTAGAAGACCTCCAAAGTCCCTTCCAACTCTGTTATTCTAAACTGAAGATTGTCCACCAGGACTTCCAGATTCTTCTCCTAGTTACTACTATTGCGCCAGGTACCACCTATTTTCTACCTGTGCATTTGGTTTTTCCGGCCGAAGTGTAGAGCCTTGCTTTTTTCACCAATGAACTGTATTTTATTCGATAGGGCCCAATGCTCAGATCTGTCAAAAACCTTTTGAATCTTGAGTCGATCTTCTGAAGGATTTCCCCTGGGGTCTAGGACAATTTGCCCATGGCCAACTCCCCACGGCCAACGTGCGTGGACAACTTGACACGGCCAACTCGCTGCGGGACAATAATTACGCTAATATCAATGAAACGGTGGAACAGAACAATTAAAGAAGAGATGCAAAAGGAGAGGCAGAATGAAAGGTGAATGACACAAAAATGAAAAAATGATTTTTTTTGTATATTTTAAATAATTAAATTGAATTCTCCAATTGTCCTGTGGGGAGTTGACCGTGGGGAGTTGCCCATGGAGAGTTGACCGTGGTGAGTTGTCTGTGGTGAGTTGACCATGGGGAGTTGACTGTGAGGAGTTGACTTTGGTGAAATGGCTATAGTGAATTGGCCATGGTGAGTTGGCCATGGGGAGTTGACCTTGGTGAAATGGCTATGGTGAGTTGGCCATGGTGAGTTGACTGTGGTGAATTGACTGTGGGGAGTTGACTGTGGGGAGTTGACCATGGGGAGTTGACCATAGGGAGTTGGCCATGGAGAATTGGCCTTGGTGAGTTGGCCGTGGTGAGTTGACCATGGTGAGTTGGCCATGGAGAGTTGACCGTGGGGAGTTGACCGTGGGGAGTTGTTTGTGGTGAGCTGACCATGGTGAGTTGACTGTGGGGAGTTGACCTTGGTGAAATGGCTATGGTGAGTTGGCCATGGTGAGTTGACTGTGGTGAATTGACTGTGGGGAGTTGACTGTGGGGAGTTGACCTTGGTGAAATGGCTATGGTGAGTTGGCCATGGTGAGTTGACTGTGGTGAATTGACTGTGGGGAGCTGACTGTGGGGAGTTGACCATGGGGAGTTGACCATAGGGAGTTGGCCATGGAGAATTGGCCTTGGTGAGTTGGCCGTGGTGAGTTGACCGTGGTGAGTTGGCCATGGAGATTTGGCCGTGGGGAGTTGACCTTGGTGAAATGGCTATGGTGAGTTGGCCATGGTGAATAGACTGTGGGGAGTTGGCCATGGGGAGTTCACTAGGGAGCTGGCCATGGTGAGCCAGCTTTGGTGAGTTGGCCATGGCAAGTTGCCCCATTCCGATTTCTTCCAGCTTGAGCGATAAGAAGGGCATTCAAAGTAGGACATGGCCATCCTGGGGTGGTCCACCTCTGGTGAAAAGGACCTCTGGCCTCCTCTTGAAGAACTCACCTTCACATCCTGGGTTTCCAGAGGGTCCATCAGCTGCTTGTCCAACACCTGAAGGGCCTCTTGGGCCAGTACAAGGAGGCGCTGAAGGATCTGCGGAAGGGAAGAGGAAGAGCACTTAAGGAGAGGTCAACCAGGCAGGGTGAGTAGAACTGAAAGAAAGGTGACTGATGGCTGATTTTCACACTTACGACCATTGCAGCATCCTTATGATCACGGTTGTTAAATGGTCATTAAATCACTTTTTTTCAGTACAGGTAGACCTCGACTTATAACAGTTCATTTAGTGACTATTCAAAGTGACAACAGCACTGAGAAAAGTGACTTAGGACCATTTTCCACAGTTGTGACCTTTCTGGCATCCCTGGTGATAGAAATTTCAGTCCCAATTACCGTCGTAACCTGAGGACTATCTGTATCTTATTTCTCAGCTCTGAGTGGTGGATTGAAAGCTTGGTGGTGACAAGAGAATATCTGTAGCTCAGGGTTCAACTGTGGGGTCCCTGATGCTCTCCGAGCTTGGAAGGTTTTCTTTTAGATGTTTCATGACCCAACTAGGTAACAGCATCAGTGCAAGAAGGGAGTGAGGTTTGCTGTTTTTAGTTGATTATCAACTCAATAAATAACAGAACTACCAAGAAGTTCTCCACCAACACTGACAGGCAAGTCACGACTACATAAACCTAGAGCAAACCCCATCCCCTTGTAGCCCTGATGATATTATGTAGTTTGGTAATGAAACTTCTGCAAGGAAATCACCAAGAACCCAAGTCCTCCTCCTCCTCCTCTCCATAAATCCCACACTCAGTAGCACTGATGATGTGACCTAGTTGGGTCATGAAATGTCTACAAGAAAACCACCAAGCTCAGGACCTCGTAGTCCTCCTCCTCCTCCTCTCCACAAACTCCTGTCCCTTCTAGCACTGAGGATGTCGCCTAGTTGGGTCATGAAACGTCTACCATAGAACCACCAAGCTGAGAGACCACCAAGGACTCCACAAGGCTGAGTGGGCAATGAGATTTCACCAGTTCTCTTGCAACCAAGTTGCAAGCCTACCAAAGAGCCTTGGTAGTACAGTGGTCTAAAGCACCTGTTATTAAGAACAGCTGCCTGCAATTTCTGCTGGTTCGAATCTCGCCAAGGCTCATGGTTGACTCAGCCTTCCATCCTTTCTAAGGTAGGTAAATTGAGGACCCAGTTTGTGGGGGCAATAAGCTGACTTTGTATAAATATACAAAAAGGATGAAGGCTATTGCTTAACGCATTGTAAGCCGCCCTGAGTCTCCGGAGAAGGGCGGCATATAAATCAAATTTAAAAAAAAAAAAAAAACCAAGTGAGAACAACAGAGTTGGGCCACGTGAAGGACAGGCCTTCATACCGGACCTTTCATTCATCTGTGCCAACGGAAAGCTCCAGCAGCTGATCTCATTCCGCAATGAGAAGTAGAGAAAAGAAGACACTGCCCAGGTAAGGGGGCCACAGTTGGACGTACCTGAGGTGATGGCTTCTCTCTGGTCCACACTGATAATTTCTGGTCTTTCGGGGGTAGCAATGAACATGGCCGGGAGACGAGGCCGATTTTCCAAGAAGTGGCTTCTGATGGCTACACAATCTGCCTCTGGATGAAAGAAAACCCAAAATGTCACCATGTCAGAAGACAGTTGCCCATCCCTGAATTGCTTTTGTATTTAACCATTTATTCGCAATCATATTTTTAGGAAAATTCAAAGGGAGAGAGAGAGAGAGAGAGAGAGAGAGAGAGAGAGAGAGAGAGACTTTGGTCTACTGCAGAGATGTCAAACTTGGGTCGTCATGGCAGTGTCACGTGACGTATCGGGACTTCCCTCCTCCCTTTGCTAAACTGGGAAGGGGCGGGCCAGCAGGTGACAGTCGGGCTGCGGGCGGTGAGTTTGACACCCCTGATCTACTGGTTAAGGCACCAAGCTAAAAAGAGGGAGACGGTGAGTTCTAGTCCCCCCTTAGGCACGAAAGCTGGCTGGGTGACTTTGGGCCAATCACCAGGAGACAGTGAGTTCTAGTCCAGAAAGATAGCTGGGCGACTTTGATCCAATCACCAGGAGACGATGAATTCTAGTCCCGTCTTATGCACGAAAGACAGCTGGGTTACTTTGGGCCAATCACCAGGAGCCAGTGAGTTCTAGTCCCACTTTAGGCATGAAAGCCAGATGGGTGACTTTGGGCCAATCACCAGGAGACGTTAAGTTCTAGTCCTGCCTTAGGCACAAAGGACGGTTGGGTGACTTTGGGCCAATCACCAGGAGACGGTGATTTCTAGTCCCGCCTTATGCACGAAAGATAGTTGGGCGACTTTGATCCAATCACCAGGAGGCGGTGAATTCTAGTCCCGCCTTAGGCATTTAAGACATCTGGGTGACTTTGGGCCAATCACCAGGAGCCAGTGAGTTCTAGTCCCACTTTAGGCATGAAAACCAGATGGTTGAGTGACCTTGGGCCAATCATCAGGAAACGTTGAGTTCTAGTCCCGCCTTATGCACGAAAGCCAGCTGGGTGACTTTGTGCCAATCACCATAACTTTTCATTGTACTGACACTGCTGCCTTGTTCTATGTTTGTCTGTCACAATATACTGCACTAATTAAAAAAAGAGAATGACAAGGCAAACGTGTTGGGAGGGGTAAATCCCCCCCCCCACAGGATGGAAAGAAAACAGGTTTTTCTGGCATAAATTTTGCATTTCAAGGCAGCAAAAACTTAATGGGGTGATTTAATCAAAGGGCTTGCATTTCGTTAAGAACCAAGCTGACCCAGCCAAGATCTGCCTTTGATGTATCCCTCACGTAGACGCACAACGCAGATTTTCATACACCCGTCTAGGAGGGCAGTTTTTGTTAACTTGACTGCCCCGGGTTCCAAAACTGATGATCGCATTTAGCTGAGTTTTAATAATGCCTCCTGACTGAGCCTCTTGACTCTCTGGGCCCCAAGAAGGCAGAATCATCATTTTGAGAAAGAGATGTTTTATTAAGGGGCACGAAGTGGGGTGTTTTTGATACTCATTTATAACAACAGAGAATATTTGTAGCTCAGGGTTGAACGGTGGGGTCCTTGGTGCTCTCTGAGCTGGGAGGTTTTGTTGCAGACGTTTCGTGACCCAGCCAGGGAACATCATCAGTGCTAGAAATGAGTGGGGTTGGAGGAGGAGGAGGAAGAAAAGGACGGTGTGGTTTCTGGTGCTTTCTGAGGTTGGAAGTTTTCTTGCAGACGTTTCATTACCTAACTGTAGGTAATGAACTTATATACAAGTTGCTTGCCCTGACAATGTTACTGTGAATGTTCTTGGTGGTTCTTTATTAATGTCAACTTGCAAAGCTTTCCAGTTGCCATGAGCAGGAGGGAGGGAGAACTGAAGTGAATTCCATACATTCTTCCTGACCGCAATCAGAAGGAGGGTGTTAGGTTTCACAGCCAGCCAAAGTGGTTAATTGGAGAATGTGATTTATGACATGGCCAGGGAGGAGGGGAGAGAAAGGGTCATAGGGGGACGTAAATCTGCGTGGGGTGAGTCCTGACTGCATCCCAGTATTGCCGGAATGGTGCTCCTAATAAATCACTGTATTTCCTTTGAAGTTTGGATCATGGCTCATGAATTAATTAGGGCATCTTTCGGAAACTTGACAATTAAGCTGTTGTTTAGTTTTTGACCTTTGGTCTAGCATTAATTTAGAGAGAGAGAGAGAGAGAGAGAGAGAGAGAGAGAGAGAGACAGAGAGAGAGAGAGAGAGAGAGAGAGAGACGATGAGAGAGAGAGAGAGAGAGAGAGAGAGAGAGAGAGAGAGAGAGAGAGAGAGAGAGAGAGAGGGATGGATGGATGTGTTGTGACCCCAACTCCCGAGCCTGTCCTAACAGAGGAAGAGGACTCAGAAGGTGATGGGGAGGAACTGCCAAGGCCTCCCTCTCCAGGACCCTCCTCTCTGGCAATGCCTCAGGTTCCATCCGAAGGCCAGGAGGAACAGCCTGGGATGTGCCAGGAAGAAGGCATATCGGAGCACCAATTGATAGGGAGTGAGGAGGATGAATCCTGGCTTGATCCCAGGCAGCGTCGGAGGGAGAAGCGTGCGCAGCAACGGAAGAGGCGTGGGAGGGCCAGAGATTGAGCTGAGTCACGGAGCCACGCCCCACCGGGAAATAAAAGTGGGTGGGATTGCTCTTCAGGCTTTGTGACGGACAAAGTTAAAAACCTGAATGTCACACCGTGATCTCTGAAATTCGGCTTGGATATATTTTGGACCGAACATTGACTGAACTCTTGTCTGGTGGATAATTTGTTGCTCCTGGAACGGACTGAAGATAAGTCCTCTTCTGCTTTATGGGAGCGAAAACGGTCTTGGCAGGCATTCAGCAGTTTGCTGCCAAAACCTTGGTCTGCCAAGAATTCTAATCTGTTTACCTAATAAAATATTGGCAGGCATGCTTGGTATTACGTTTGCCTGTGTGAGGAAGGGGGACAGAACAGGATAATAGATAGATAGATAGATAGATAGATAGATAGATAGATAGATAGATAGATAGATAGATAGATGATGGATGGAGATAAATAGATAGATATGATAGAGATAAGTGATAGATAGACAGACAGAGACAGACAAATAGATGATAAACAGATAGACAAATAGATATAGACAGACAGACAGACACCAATAGAGGAGAATATTTGTTCTGCAGGGTTGAAATATGGAGTTCTTGGTGTTCTCTGAGATTGCTTGTTTTCTTACAGACGTTTCTTGACCCAACTAGGTAACGTCATCAGCACTAGACTTGCCCATGCTAAACCCAACATTTCTAGCACTGAAGATGCTACCTAAATTGGGTAACGAAAAGTCTGCAAGAAAACACCCAAGATCAGAGGACACCAAGAACCCCACCCTCCTCCTCCTCCTCCTATCCCCCCTCCTTTCTAGAACTGATGAGGTTACTTCTGAAAGGAAAACAAGGGCAGTCTCCAAGGGCAGTCCCCGCGTGGACCTCTTCAAAGTGGCCTAATTTTGTAACCCGCTTGGGTTGAGGTCCCTTAGCTCATCCACCTTCTTTTCTTTCAGCATAAATCCTGTTTTTCACAGGTTGATACTGCAAAGGGAGCCTGTTTCAGCTTGAAAAGCAGGGGCTGTTCTTTCCGAAATCGAATCCGGTTAATTTTCGGGATAATTTCTCAGCCAGGATTTATTTTCTTTCTTCTGCAAAGCAAGTGGCCAAACAGGATTTTGAGCTGGAAAAGGGCCTCCGCCCTTTAAAAGGAAGTGGGGGGAATACTCTTTTAGTCAAAAGTACACAAACTAGGACGGAGCTGCCAGAAATGCAAAATTGGGTGCTTTTAATTAGAGAAAAGAACAGATTCGGGTTTTGTTTTCAGCTTCTGCTCTTCTCCAGAAAACAGGAAAAAAAAAATAAATGGAGTTTTTTGAGTCCTGGTTTGATCGATTCAACCCACGGGTAGTTCCTCGGCTTACAAACCACAATTGAGCCCAAAATTTCTGTTGCCGAGCCAGGCAGTTGTTAAAGTGAATTTTGTCCCATTTTATGAACTTTCTTGCCGCCGTTGTTAAGTGAATCACTGCAGTTGTTAAACGAGTCACATGGTTGTTAAGGAAATCTGCCTTCCCTTGTCGACTCTCTGCAGGCTGGAAGGTCGCAAAAGGGGATCAAAAGTGACCCTGGGACGCTGCAACCGTCATAAATACAAGTCAGTTGCCACACGTCTGAATTTTGATCGCCCTGACTGCAGTGGACGCTGCAATGGACATAGTATGAAAAAACGGTCCTAAGTCCATTTTTTTCAGGCACTGCTGTAACTTTGGACGGTCACTAAAGGAACGGGTCATAAGTCAAGGACTACCTATAATTTCTAAAATCATAGAAATGGCTATGTGATTATTAAGCATGTAAAAGGAAAAAAAAAAGTCAAAAAAAAAGTTTATTCTGTATTTTATTCTGGCACTGAAATCTATTTTTTAACCTTCTTTTATAAAACCTTTCCACCTGTATCTTATATTTCTCTTCCTTTCTTATCCTTTCCAATTGCCCTACTCTTTTTACTTTACGTTTGTATATATTACATTATTATAATTTCAAGGAAATTATTTTAAAATAAATTTTATTGACAGGCAGGGCTGGTCAATATAATAATTTTAAATTGGGGTATTTTAATTTTTGGGGTTTTAAATCGGCCAAATCTATTTAATTATTTCAATTTTAATTATTGTTGTGTCTTGTGTTTTTAAATTGGCTGTATACCGCCCTGAGTCCTTCGGGGAGAAGGGCAGTATAGAAATAAAATTATTATTATTATTATTATTATTATTATTATTATTATTATTATTATTATTATTATTATTATTAAAAAACAACATACGCTTCTTGCGGACGTTTCCTGACCCAAGTAGGTAACAACCTCAGTGCCAGAAGGGAGTGGGGTTTGTGAGAGGAGAGGAGGAGGAGGAGGAGGAGGAGGAGGAGGAGGAGGAGGAGGAGGAGGAGGAGAGGAGGAGGAGGAGGAGGAGGAGGAGGAGGAGGAGGATGGGGTCCTCAATGCTCTCTGTGCTTGGTTGTTCCTTGCTGACCTTTTACAACCCAACTACTTAACAACCTCAGTGCCAGAAGGGAGTGAGATTTTTCTCCCTATTTATGTACAAGTAGCTTGCCCTTGTAAATAACATGAAAAAAGCAGCAACAGGAGGACAAGGACAAAGAAATTTATATGCCACCTTACCGATTTGCAGACATGTTCTCCTAGCCAGAGCCTCTAGAAATGCTTCAGTGTTTAACTCTGAAACGCCTCTTAGGAAATTAACGCAGGAGTTCCCTTGAAAAAGGCTGACATCTATGCCACCTAGTGCACTATATTTGAACTAGGCGCTAATTTCAATTCTAGCATTAATTATCTCCAGGCCCGGATATTCTAAAGAACTAAAGATCCCACTCCAAAAACTAAGGAGGAGGCCACAAAATGGCACCTTTTAAAAAAACGATTCTTTTAATTATTATTTTTTTTAATTTGATTTATATGCCGCCCTTCTCCGGAGTCTCAGGGCGGCTTACAGTGCGTTAAGCAATAGCCTTCATCCTTTTGTATATTTATACAAAGTCAGCCTTATTGCCCCCACAAACTGGGTCCTCATTTAACCTACCTTAGAAAGGATGGAAGGCTGAGTCAACCTTGAGCCTGGGGAGATTTGAACCTGCAGTAATTGCAGGCAGCTGGTCTTAATAACAGGGTGCTTTAGACCACTGTTCTACCAAGGCTCTAAATTATTTTAGTTCTATCTAAATCTGCTGTTTTAAGCTTAAGCCTCTTATACAGGCAGCTTCGACTTATCAACAGTTTATTTAGTGACCATTCAAAGCTACGACGACACTGAAAAAAGTGACTTACGGCCGTTTTTTCACACTTACGACCGCTGCAGTATCCCCCCACAGGTGACGCTTGGCAACGGACTGACTCGTATTTATGACGGCTGCAGGGTCTCCTTTTGTGACCTACCGACAAGCAACGTCAATTGGGGGGAAACCAGATTTCACTTAACAACCGGTGTTACTAGACTAACTGCCGTGATTCACTTAACAACCGTGGCATGGAAGGTCGTAAAATGGGGCAAAACTCACTGAACAAATGTCTCACCTAACCATGTAAAATCTTGAGCTCCTTTGTCGACGTAAGCCCCTAAAGCTGTATTTTTTTTTTTAATTTTAATTTTTAATTTTTATTCATTTTTATATGCCGCCCTTCTCCGGAGACTCAGGGCGGCTTACAATGCGTTAAGCAATAGCCTTTATACTTTTGTATATTTTTACATAAGTACGTTATACATACGTACATATATACGTATGTATATTTTTATACAAAAGTTAGCTTATTGCCCCCCCACAAATTGGGTCCTCATTTAACCTACCTTAGAAAGGATGGAAGGCTGAGTCGACCTTGAGCCTGGTGAGTTATTGAACTCGCAGTAATTGCAGGCAGCTGGATGTTAAATGCTGCCTTAGTAGGAGGCATTAGCCTCCTACGCCACTCAGGCTCCTTTGTTTATGTGCCATTGTGTGTGAGTTGCCAAGAGCCCAAATTTTGATCACGAGACCGTGGGAATGCTGCAATGGTCATAAAGTGCGAGAACCGGACATACCTCACTTATTTAAAGTGCCATTGTTAATTTTGAAGGGCCACAAAAGAACGGTTGTTAAGTTGTCGGACTGTCCGTATATGATTGAAAACACGCAATGCCTCGCCTGACCTCAGAGAGGGGTGAGAAGGGAGGTGGGAAATAGGGGGTGGGGGGTGGGAGAAACCCTATCATTTTGCAACCTTTTCAGGTTTACGCCCCGGTCAGGTAAACAGGTCTACGCAGAAATACCTAGGCGCCCTACTCAGGATGTGGCATGTCAAGGTTGTGCGTTTTGACAAGTGTGGAAAAGAACTGAGCAGGTCTCACCCCTTCTGCAGTCTTTCTCCCCGGCGCTTCAAAACTATTTAATTCAGGGTTTCTCAACCTTGGTAGCTTCCAACTCTGTTTTTCCATTAAAACGTAACCACGGCACTCAAAAAAAGTGACTTCTGACTGTTTTTCATTCTTAGATTTAGAAGAGTTAGAATAACTTTATTGTCACTTTGAATGTCCACTAATCGGCACACGTTAAAATGAAATTATGTTGCACGCAGTTCTCAAAGGGTCTCTACCTCTAACATAAACATAAACACGACAAGAGAAAGAAGGAAAGAAAGAAAGAAAGAAGAAGAAAGAGAAAGAAGATAAGAAGAAAGAAAGAAAGAAAGAAAGAAAGAAAGAAAGGGAAGGGACAGGGAAGGAAGGGGAAGGGAAGGGAAGGGAGGGGAAGGGAAGGGAAGGGAAGGGAAGGAAAGGAAAGGAAAGGAAAAGGAAAAGAAAAGAAAAGAAAAAGAAAAGAAAAGAAAAAAAGAAGAAAAGAAAAGAAAAGAAAAGAGAAAAGAAAGAAGAAAAGAAAAGAAAAAGAAGAAGAAAAGAAAAGAAAAGAAAAAAGTTTCGGATGTATACATGTACATGGCGAGAAGAGAGACGGAATCTTGCGAGTTTACCAGACGGATGCCCTAGAGAACAAAACTGTCACAGAATCTGGAAGTCCTGCTAGAGATACTTCGAGACCTCCTCCCAGAGGGGAGCAACAGAAACAGACTGTGGAGGGGCGGTGTGGGGTCTCTAACAATGCTTTGAGCTTTTATGCACATAGCACTAATAAGCGGTATTCTGAATAACGGGAAGCAAGCTTCCTATAATCTTCTCCGCTGTCCTCACCTCTCTCTATAGGGACTTTCTATTTCAGGCACTGCGGCCACCAAACCAAACAGGGATGCGGTTTGTTAAAACGCTCTCAATTGTGGCTCTGTAAAAAGTGACCAGGACAGAAGGAAAAAGACTCAAGGCACAGCCCTGTGGAGAACCTGTACTCAAAGCTCTCTTAACGACCGTTGCATCCAGTATCTTCCTGGTTACGTGATCAAAATTTGCGAGGGGCGATCATGCGATCCCCCCTTTGGTGACTTCTGATAATCCCAGTCAACAGGGAAGCCAAATTCACTTAACAACCGTGTCACTAACTGAACAAGTGCCAGCGATTTCACTTGCCAACGGCGGCAAGGAACGTTGTAGAAAGGAGCAACATTCACTTAGGAGCAACGTCTCGCTTAGCAACAGAAATTTTGAGCTCTATTGTGGTCGTACGTTGAGGATACCTGTACAAATAACCTAGAGGAGTTGGAAGATCCATCTACCTCAGGCCAGCACCCAACCTGGCTGGAAAATTCCAGAAACGCTGGGCTGACAATTGTTGGAAACAGCAACAACAAAAATCCAGCAAGCCTCAACTTATATTCGACAATGTGATTTAGTACATTTATATTGGGGGGGGGGAGGGATTTGGAACAAAAGGTTCGGGATGGTCTTTAAGCTGCCGTGTCAATTGGATTACAACCACCTGCCCTGCGGCCCAGATCAGATGACAACATCCCTTACAACAAGGTGTAAAGAAAGCAGGGATGATTAAATCCTTGTGTTTGCAGTGCCGCTTTCCATCTTTTGTGTCTTCGGAGACATCCCTGGGCCAGGCAATCTTTCGGGGGAAAGAATTTTCTCACCTCCATCCAACCGCCTCTTGAGCCGTTGGATCTACCCCCAAAAAAATTAAGGACAAATGGAAATTTCATCCCCTCCGCTGGCTCACTTTAAGGTCACCGTTGAGGTTCACCAACAGAAGGCTGTTCTTCCAGTCAAAGGTGGCGAGCAGGTGAAGGAAGCGAAGGAAGCCCACCTGGGGAGAGCTGCGGGCGGAGGAAAACAATCGGAAGCAGGTGAGAAGTATTATATCTCAACACCAGATTGAAACAAAGCCTCTAACGACAGAGAATAGAAAAGGAAAGCTTTGGGCTGCGAGTAGAAAAAGCAAACACACAAATCGCTCCATCAGAATAGAGCTGGAAGGGACCTTGGAGGTCTTCTAGTCCAACCCCGTTCAAGCAGGAGACCCTCTACTATTTCAGACAAAATGGCGGTCCTATTTCTTCTTAAAAACATCCAGTGTTGAAACACCCACAACTTCTGGTGGCAAGCTGTCCCACTGGTTAATTTTCATTTCATTTCATTTTCATTTCATTTGATTTATATACCGCCCTACTCCCGAAGGACTCAGGGCGGTGAACAGGCACAGATAAAACACATAGAATGCAAAAATTTAGAGCAGAAGTAAAATCGGATTAAATCAATTGTTCTGTCAGGAAATTTTTCCTTAGTTCTAGGGTTGCTTTTCTCCTCGATTTCATCTCCATCGTTTCTTGTCTTGCCTTCTGGTGCTTTGAAAAGTAAGTTGAGCCCCCTCTTCTTTGTGGCAGCCCCTCAAATACTGGAATATTGCTATCGCGTGGTCTCCCCCCCCCCCACTCCTCCTTTTCTCTAGACTAGCCAAACCCAAATCCTGCAATTGTTCTTCGTATGTTTTAGTCTCCAGGCCTTTAATCATCTTAGTGTTGCTCCTCTCTGCGCTTTTTTTTTCCACAAGAGAAAACTTGATTTATTGAGAAGTTAAATAAAATTAAAGAAGTTAAATAAAATAAATAAGTAAGTAAGTAAGTAAGTAGGGTAGGTAGGTAGGTAAGTAAGTAAAGTAAGTAAGTAAAGTAAGTAAGTAAGTAAGTAAGTAAGTAAGTAAGTAAATAAATGTTAAGCGGAGTTGGGTTCTACCGTACTTAATTCTTGGTAAGGAACATGAAATTGCAGTTGTTCCTTGCAAAAGAATCCAAAAAAGGAGCTACTGCAGTAGCCCCTTGTCCTGCTAACAAATTTTATACAGGTAGCCCTCAACCTAAGACCAGAATTGAGCCCAAAATTTAGGTTGCTAAGTGAGACATTTGTTTAAGTGAGCCTTGCCCCATTTTACGAACTTTCTTGCCCCGTTTGTTAAGTGAATCACTGCCGTTGTTAAATTAGTCACACAGTTGTTAAATGAATCTGGCTTTCCATCGACTTGGCCTGTTTTGTTGTTGTTAGTTGTGAAGTGGTGTCCGACCCATTGCGACCCCCATGGACAACGTTCCTCCAGGCCTTCCTGTCCTCTACCATCTCCCGGAGTCCATTTAAGCTCACGCGGACTGCTTCAGTGACTTCATCCAGCCACCTCGTTCTCTGCCGTCCCCTTCTTCTCCTTTTGCCCTCCATCGTTCCCAGCATTAGGCTCTTCTCCAGGGAGTCCTTCCTTCTCATTAGGTGGCCAAAGTATTTGAGTTTCATCTTCAGGATCTGGCCTTCTAGAGAGCAGTCAGGGTTGATCTCCTCTAGGACTGACCCATTGGATCACCTTGCAGTCCAAGGGACTCGCCGGAGTCTTCCTCCAGCACACCAGAGTTCAATAGGCCTCCATTCTTTGGCCTTCTCAGCCTTCCTTATGGTCCAACTTTCACAGCCATCCATTGCAAACTGGGAAAATTATCACCTTGACTATATGCACTTTTGTTGGCAGGGTGATGTCTCTGCTTTTTAGTATGCTGTCTAGATTTGCCATGGCTTCCCTCCCCAGGAGCAAGCACCTTTTAATTTCCTGGCTGCAGTCCCCATCTGCAGTGATCTTGGAGACCAGGAAAATAAAATCAGTCACTACCTGTCATTTCTTCCCCATCTATTTGCCAGAAATTGAGAGGGCCGGATGCCATGATCTTAAAGTTTTCTTCATGTTGAGTTTCAAGCCAACCTTTGCACTCGCCTCCTCCTTCACCCGCGTCAAGAGGCTCTTGAGTTCCCTCTTCTCTTTCTGCCATTAGAGTGGCATCATCTGCGTATCTGAGGTTGTTGATATTTCTCCCCGGCAATCTTAATTCCAATTTTTGATTCATCTAGCCCCGCCTTTCTCATGATGTGCTCTGCATATAAGTTAAATAGGCAGGGCGACAGGATACCTGTTAGACTGTCGTAAAAGGGGGGGGGGCTCACATGACCCCTGTGACGCTATAACCGTCGTAAATTGAGTCAGTTGTCCAGCATCTGAATGTAAATTACATGACCACGGAGATGGTGCAACGGTCATAAGTATGAAAAATAGTCCTAAGTCATTTTTTTTTCAGTGCAGTTGTAACTTTGAATGGACACTAAGTGAACTGTGGTAAATCGAGGACTACCCGCAATAAGGCCTAAGCTCGTGAGGCTGTGCCTTTTAATCAAATTTCTTAGCAGAAAAGGGTTAGCTACCAGTTTTCCTAAGGATTTTTAGCCACTGTAAGTAATTCTCAATTACAACCATTTACGTGGTGACTGTTTTGAAGTTACAACGGCACCGAAAAAAGTGACTTACGACCGTTTTTCACATCTACGGACTGTTGCAGCATTTCCCCCCATGCTCACAGTGATTTACATTTGGATACTGGAAAACTGGTTCATACTTATGATAGTTGCAGAGTCCTGGGGTCACGTGATCCCTTTTGCGACCGTCTGGCAAGCCAAGTCAACGTTGAAGCCAGATTCACTTAACAACTGTGTCACTAATTTGACAACTGCAGTGATTCACTTAACAACGGTGACAAAAAAGCTCGTAAAATGGGGCAAGACTCACTTAACAAATGTCTTGCTTAGGAACATAGGTCAACTGAGGTCGTAAGCCGAGGACTACCTGTAATAAAATTTATCAGGAGTAAAGAGAGGGCTACCTATTTTCTGAGGATTTTTAGCTACTACAGGTTAATTAACACAGTTCTCACTGCTAATTAATGGCATTGGTTGATTACGGGAAAAGCACCAAAGAGATTCTCTGCAGAATAAGGTAGCCCTCGAATTACGGCCACAATTGAGCCCAACATTTCCGTCGTTAAGTGAGACATTGGTGAAAGTAAACTTTGCCCCATTTAACCACCTTTCTTGCCCCAGTTGCTAAGTGAATCACTGCAGTGGACACGTTAGTAATCCGGTTGTTAAGTGAATCTGGCTTCCCCGTGGATTTTGCTCCTCACAAAAGGTCACAAAAGGGGATCAGCTGACCTTGGGACACAGCAACGGTCGTAAGTATGAGTCAGTTGCCAAGCCTCTGAATTTTGATCCCGTGATCACGGGGCAGCTTACAAAGGCCATTAAGAGTGAAAAAATGGTCCTAAATTATTTTTTTCAGTGCCTTTGTAACTTTGAAGGGTCATTAAATGAGCTGTTGCAAGTTGAGGACTACCTGGAATGCTAATTTTGCCAGTGGTGGAAAGATTTACCCAACAGCAGTCGTTAAGGATTAGCATTTACCTGTCTGCTTTCATCACCTTCTAGACGTATTATGACTTCTGGAATTTTGTAATTGCAGACAGATCAAACAAACAGGATGGGAAAAAAATATTTTGCTTTGCACACTCCAGTTCACCTGTTTGTGAGACAGACTTGCCATATTTATCCAAGTGGGATCAAAATGAATCATAAATCCCAAGACATTGATAGTTGAAAAAGTGGGATTTAAGATAACGACAAGAGAATCCCAAAGATGCTTTTTCAAGAGGCAGTTGGACTTTCTGGTTTTTCTTTTGAAGTCGTTTCGCTCTTCATCCAAGAAGCTTCTTCAGCTCTGACAGGATGGTGGGGAATGGAAGGATTCTGACCTGTCAGAGCTGAAGAAGCTTCTTGGATGAAAAGCGAAACGTCTTCAAAGAAAAAACAAGAAAGTCCAGTTTTATTGAGGGTTCGTAGAACTGAACCTGGATAATACTTCAAAGGAGGATAAGGGAAGGGACAAACCATGATCTGGAGGACTGAGAATCTCCATTGGCATTTAGCTACGACAGAGTTGAAGAAGCTTCCTGGAGGAGAAGCGAAACGTCTTCAAAGAAAAACCGAGAAAGTCCAATTGCCTCTTGAAAAAGCACCTTTGGGACAACCAGGACCTGGAGGACTGAGAATCTCCATAGACAGAGAACAATTAGTAAGTGAAGGATTTGCTTGTGATTGGTTTAATTGTTATAGAATTTTTTCAAATTTCGATTTGAAAAATTTTGGTTTCACAGGAACTAAATCTGAACTGGACCGGAGATTTACGTTCCGGAGATGACCACTTGATTTCTAAAGTATATAAAATGTTACTCAAGATAAAGATAAAACTTTGTGGTGTGCAGAATGTGATGGATTAACATACATACTTAAAGATAGACAAGAATCAATTTTCAATCAAAGCTGGGATAAATGGTACCAATGGATAGAAGTAAAAATGTCATGAGGTAGATCATAGGGAAGCATGTAGTAAATAGCAAGCTAAATATAAATAAGGGAACATTCGATATAAGAAGATTTAACAAATGCAAGATGCAGTATGATAAACCAAATTGAAGCTGTAGTATGATATGTAATGTTATTTAGAAACTGTATATATATGGGGGTTGAATCAACCTCAGTTGTATGTATGTGATTGTGTTTCGTTATAGTCTATTCTGTTTTTTGTTTCTAATTTATAATAAAATTTTACAAAAAAAAAAAAAAGATAAATCTAGAAGATGAATACCAAGAGCTTTGGTAGTACAGTGGTTTAAAGCACCCTGTTATTAACACAGCTGCCTGCAATTACTGCAGGTTCGAATCTCACCAGGCTCAAGGTTGACTCAGCCTTCCATCCTTTCTAAGGTAGGTGAAATGTGGACCCAGTTTGTGGGGGCAATAAGCTGACTTTGTATAAAATATACAAAAGTCTGAAGGCTATTGCTTAACGCATTGTAAGCCGCCCTGAGTCTCCAGAGAAGGGCGGCATATAAATCAAATTAAAAAAAAAAAATACGTTAAAGAGTATATGGTAAAACGGGCAAAAAAATGTGGGTGTAATATAACGGAGAAGGTATGGACGAATGGACTAAAACTTACATTACATTATAGTTTGAAAGAAAACTTTTATAAAATGATGTATCACTGGTACTTGACCCCAGATAAGACTAGCAAAGTGGTACAAAGGGATTTCTAACAAGTGCTGGAACTGTAGTCGAAATCCAGGTTCATTTGGTCCTATGTGGTCTTGCAAATATGTGAAAAACAATTGGATAAACATGAACAATGACAGTCTGTAGAGATTCTCCATCATCCAGGTCCTGGTTGTCCCAAAGGCGATCTTTTCAGGAGGCAACTGGACTTTCTGGTTTTTTTCTTCTGAAGACGTTTCGCTTCTCATCCAAGAAGCTTCTTCAACTCTGACTGGATGGCAGGGAATGGAAGGATTGATACTCCTTGCAGACAGCTGGTCATTTGCATCTTTTTAGAGGGTCTTTGAAGCACTTGGAGGTTTCTCTGTGTCCTCAGGGTCACCTGAATGGTGCAAATGGTTCCTGTAGTCTGCATTTTTTTCCTCTGGAAATCCATTCCTACTCCCACACCGTTCCAAGGGTGTCCATCCCAAATTCTATAGCTAAACGTCAGTAGAGATTCTCAGTCCTCCAGGTCATGGTTGTCCCAAAAGCGTTTTTTTTAAATCCTTCCATTCCCCACCATCCAGTCAGAGTTGAGGAAGCTCCTTGGATGAGAAGCGAAACGTCTTCAAAAGAAAAAAACCAGAAAGTCCCGTTGCCCCCTGAAAAAGCATCTTTGGGACATGAACAATGACAATGCAAAAAAAAAAAAATATTTTTACCAATATTAATGAAACCTGAAGCTGTTTTTTTTTTTTTCCTTTTAGGTGTGATGGACAAGTCAATTGAGAAACAATTTGGGGTGGTGACGGCTGCGAGGACTGCACTTGCCACACACTGGAAAAGAAAAAGGGTTGCCGACAGTTGGAAGAGTGGATTTTGAAATTGACTAAATTAGCAGAGATGGTGAAATTAACTGCTTTGTTTAGAGATGATGGGCTAGACAGCTTTATAAGAGACTGGAAACCGTTTGTGGACTTTCTACGCGCCAAAAGAATAACAGTTGCTTAACAGAGAGATTTGAAGATTAGGGTAATGCTTAGCTTAAACTGTTTACTTCTTTTTCTTCTTTCTTCGTGTGTGTGTGTGTGTGTGTGTGTATTAGAATAGAACAGAACAGAACAGAATAGAATAGAACAGAATAGAATGAGAATAAGAGAATTATGGTAGGGAAGGGAAGGAGGAGAGGAGAGGAGAGGAGAGGAGAGGAGAGGAGAGGAGAGGAGAGGAGAGGAGAGGAGAGGAGAGGAGAGGAGAGAGTTATGGAAGGGAAGGGAAGGAGGAAAAAGGAGAGGAGAGGAGAGAAGAGGAGAGGAGAGAGTTATGAAAGGGAAGGAGAAAGGAGAGTAGAGTAGAGTAGAGGAGAGGAGAGGAGAGGAGAGGAGAGGAGAGGAGAGAGTTATGGAAGGGAAGGGAAGGAGGAAGGAGAGGAGAGGAGAGGAGAGGAGAGGAGAGGAGAGGAGAAGAGAGAGGAGAGAGTTATAGAAGGGAAGGAAAGGAGGAAGAAGGGGAGGAGAGGAGAGGAGAGGAGAGGAGAGGAGAGGAGAGGAGAGGAGAGGAGAGGAGAGAGTTATGAAAGGGAAGGAGAAAGAAGGAGAGTAGAGTAGAGTAGAGTAGAGTAGAGGAGAGGAGAGGAGAGGAGAGGAGAGGAGAGGAGAGAGTTATGGAAGGGAAGGGAAGGAGGAAGGAGAGGAGAGGAGAGGAGAGGAGAGGAGAGGAGAGGAGAGGAGAGGAGAGGAGAGAGGAGAGAGTTATAGAAGGGAAGGGAAGGAGGAAGGAGAGGAGAGGAGAGGAGAGGAGAGGAGAGGAGAGGAGAGGAGAGGAGAGGAGAGGAGAGGAGAGGAGAGAGGAGAGAGTTATAGAAGGGAAGGAAAGGAGGAAGAAGGGGAGGAGAGGAGAGGAGAGGAGAGGAGAGTGTTATTGAAGGGAAGGCAAGGAGGAGAGGAGAGGAGAGGAGAGGAGAGGCCCAACGAGTTGCCTCCTCACCTGGGTGTCGTGAAGGGAGCTGGAGAGAGGAAAAGGAAGGCCGCTAATAAATCCACGGCCTCCTCCGTGAGGCTGTCGCTGAGTAACTGAGCGTTGATCCATCGCTTGGCGAGACGGCAGCTGCCGCTAAAAGCCGGATATTGTTGCTGCAGCCTGTTTGGGAAGAGAAGTGAAGGAATCAGGACTAGGATCTTTTGAGGATCAAAGATCCTAAGAGGATGGAATGGCCAATGAGTTCTTGCTGGAAGAGATTCTGCTCTCTAGACAGAGGAGATGATGAGAAGGGGTCTCAAGTTAGTTCTTGATTTACAACAGTTCATTTAGTGACCGAAGTTACAACGGCACTAACAAAAGTGACACGACCGTGTTTCACACTTACAACCGTTGGCAGCATCCCCGCGGTCAAAATTCAGACGCACGGCAATCGACTCATATTTATGACGGGTTGCAGTGTCCCGGGGTCATGTGATCCCCTTTTGTGACCTTCTTGACAAAGATGGGGGGGGGGGGAGAGCCAAATTCACTTAGCAACCATGTTACTAACTTAAGAACCGCAGGGATTCGCATGGCAAGAAAAGTCGTAAAATGGGACGAAAGTAACACCTGTCTCACTTAGCAAGAGAAATTTTGAGCTCTATCGTGGTCGTAAGTTGAGGACTCCAATCCTCCGCAACTATGGAAATGCAAAGGCCCAAGCAGGAAGTAGATGGACCTCAGGAGCTGAATCTTGGCCGGGGATCAGCTGCCCTGGGAAAGGAAGAGATTGGTGGTTGAAGCTTCCATCAAGGATAGGAGAAGGAAGTTGGCAATCACACCCAAGGGTTGACTCATGGAGAGCTTGGAAGGGCTCAGGGAGTTGGGGCCTACAAAGACTTATTGGGCTGAAAACATGGAGGACTTCTCTTGGTGTTCACAAAGGACCTTCTCTACCATAACTGCATGGGAGAGGAGACACCAAATACTGGCTAGAAGAGAATGTTTATAGCTCAGGGTTGAGCCTGGATAGCTCAACAGACTAAAAACCTGTTATTAACATTCAGCTGTCTGCAATTATTGCATGTTCGAATCTCCCCAGGCTCAAGGTTGACTCAGCCTTCCATCCTTTCTAAGGTAGGTGAAATGAGGACCCAGATTGTGGGGGCAATAAGCTGACTTTGTATAAATATACAAAAGGATGAAGGCTGTTGCTTAACGCATTGTAAGCTGCCCTGAGTCTCCGGAGAAGGGCGGCATGTAAATCTAATTTAAAAACAAAACAAAACTGTGGGGTCTTCTCTGAGCTTGGTGGTTTTCTTGCAGACGTTTCATGACCCAACTAGGGAACATCATCAGCGCAAGGAAGAGAAGGAGGAGGAGGACGATGACGACGATTATGGGGTCCTTGGTGCCCTCTGAGCTTGGTGGTTTTCTTGCAGATGTTTCATGACCCAACTAGGGAACATCATCAGTGCAAGAAGGAGGAGGAGGAGAAGGACTGTGTGGTCCTTGGTGCCCTCTGAGCTTCGTGGTTCTCTTGCAGACTTTTCATGACCCAACTAGGGAACATCATCAGTGCTAGCTGGGTTATGAAACGTCAGTAAGAAAACCACCAAGCTTAGACAGCACCAAGGACCCCAGGCCAAATACCCCCTTCTTCCTTCATTCCCCCTAAAAAGAACATGCAGGTAGTCCTTGACCTACGACCACCATCGAGCCTAAAATTTCTGTTGCTAAGTGAGACATTTGTTAAATGAGTTTTGCCCCATTTTACAACCTTTCCTGCCACAGCTGTTAAGTGAATCCGGCTTCCCTCTTGACTTTGCCCGGTCGCAAAAGGGGATTGCATGTCCTCGGGACACGGCAACGGTCATACGTACGAAACAGATGCCGAGCGTCTTGAATTTTGATCCTGTCGTCATGGGGACGCTGCATAGGTCGTAAATGTGAAAACCGGTCCTAAGTCACTTTTTTCAGTGCCGTTGTAACTTTGAACGGTCACTAAATGAACTGTTGTAAGTTGAGGACTACCTGTGTATCCAAAGGTGGATTTTGCATAATTTTACCACCGGTTCGCCCCACACCAAAAATGCTCACTTTGCACATACATGTGGCTTTCATGCATGCGCACAGCTTCGAAAACGTGGCTAAATAGGACGAGGGCATAGCGCCAGGGCGAGTGGGTGGGTCCACCCACAAATAGCCACTACCGGTTCGCCCGAATCAGTTCGCCCGAACCGGCTAAATACCACCTCTGTGTATATCCCCCGAAAGAGCACAAGAGGACTGGATCCAAGCAGGGCTCTTCCCTCTTACCCATGGAGCGAGCTAGTCAAGACAGGCAGATGTATGGTCTCAAGTTCCAGCTGCTGAGATTCTGGGGTGTCCTGGTACTTCAGCATCCCTTCTGGGGTGACCAACTCCTTCAGGATCTGGGGCTCCCGGTGGTAGGCCACTTGAAGGCGGAAGACGTAGCCATCCTACAGAAATACACCAAATTAGAAATTACAACCGTCTTTCTCTGCTTCTCCATCCCAACTTTGCTGGGAAGCCTCTGTATCCCCGACGGGTAGTCCTCAACTTACGACCACAGTTGAGCCCAACATTTCCGTTGCTAAGCAAGACAGTTGGGTTCTGCCCCTTTGTAGGACTTCTCTTACGACCGTTGTTAAGCCCGTCACTGCAATTTCAGTGGGTAATCTGGTTGTAAAGTGAATCTGGCTCCCCCTTTTGACTTTTGCTTGTCAGGAGATCACGTGACCTGAGATGCTGAAACCGACGTAAGTACATGCCAGTTGCCAAGCATCTGAATTTCGATCACGTGACAAGGGGAAATGCCGCAACGGTCGTCAGTGTGGAAAACGGTGATCGGTCTCTGTTTTTCATTGCTGCTGTTAACTTCAAATGATCACTAAATGAATGGATATATGTCAAGGACTGCCTATATTTTCTCTAGGGCTGGAAAGGAGAAAAGAGATGGGTAGAAGGAGGGAGGGATGGAGGAAGGATGGGTGGATGGAAAGGAAGAGAGGGAGGGAGGGAGGATGGGTGGAAGGAAGGAAAGGGAGGAAGGAAGGAAGGATGGAAAGAAGAAAGGAAGGAAGGGAGAGAGCATGGATGGAAGGAAGAATAGAGAACGAAGGAAGATAGTACAGAAGGGAGGGAGGATAGTACAGAAGGGAGGGAGGAAGATAATATAGATGGAAGGAAATAAGGAAAGAGAGGGAGGAAGGAAGGGGAGAGGGAGAGAGGAAGGATGGATGGAAGATAATAGAGAAGGGAGGGAAGGAGAGAGGAAGGAAGATAATATAGATGGATAGATGGGTGGGTGGGTGGATGGATGGATGGAGATAGATGGGAAGGAGGGAGGGAAGGAGGATGGATGGAAGGAAGATAATAGAATGAAGGAGGGTAGTAGAGAAGGAAGGGAGGAAGATAATATAGACGGAAGGAAATAAGGAAAGAGAGGGAGGGAGGGAGAGAGGAAGGATGGATGGAAGATAATAGAAAAGGAAGGGAGGGAAGGAAGGAGAGAGAAAGAAAGATAATATAGATGGATAGATGGGTGGGTGGAAGGAGATAATAGATAGATGGAAGGGAAGGAGGGGGGGAAGGTGCCCCAGGACTATCACCTTATGTATATCGGTGTAGGTGGCGGATGGCCGGCACAGCAGGTGGTGTTGCTGGTTCAGGATTTCCGCCAGCTGCAACTGGAAAGCAGCTTTGATGCGCTGAATGGCCTCCTTGTTCCGAGGCCACTGACCGCTTCCCTCCATCTGGCAAATCACTGGAACGAGAGAAGGAAGCTCAGCAAGAGAGCAATGGTCAACCAAGGAGCCACAGAGCGGCCATCCGTGAGCCCTGCTGAAGAAGCATCAGCCCAAGGACCAGCCTTTCCTCCTCCACCTGGTAGGCAGCTGGGCAGCTGCCTCTGGAAGGTCAGCAACTTTAGGGACACTAGCTGGGGTTGCCAGGGTGACAGAGATGGTCCTTGGGACTGGCAGTTTTGAATGGCCTTCTCCTCCCGTGTACAGGTCGTCCTCGGGTTACGACTGTAACGGAGCTGGCCATCCCAGCAGTAACTCAGGATGGCCATAAAATACGTTGATTACATGACTGATCGGATGTTATGATCCGTTCCCTTCCCTTCCCTTCCCTTCCATTCTATTCTATATTTATACTATTCTGTTCTGTTCTATATTCTCTTCTATATTTCCCTTCTATATCTATATCTATATCTATATCTATATCTATATCTATATCTATATCTATATCTATATCTATATCTATATCTATTCCATTCCATTCCATTCCATTCCATTCTATATTTATACTATTCTATTCTATTCTATTCTATTCCATTCCATTATTCTATTCCATTCTATATTTATACTATTCTGTTCTGTTCTATATTCTCTTCTATAACTCCCTTCTATATCTATATCTATATCTATATCTATATCTATATCTATATCTATATCTATATCTATATCTATATCTATTCCATTCCATTCTATATTTATACTATTCTATTCTATTCCATTCCATTCCATTCCATTATTCTATTCCATTCTATATTTATACTATTCTGTTCTGTTCTATATTCTCTTCTATATCTCCCTTCTATATCTATATCTATATCTATATCTATATCTATTCCATTCCATTCTATATTTATACTATTCTGTTCTGTTCTATATTCTCTTCCCTTCTCTTCCCTCCCTCCCATTCTATTCTATTCTATTCTATTCTATTCTATTCTATTCTATTCTATTCTATTCTATTCTATTCTATTCTATTCTATTCTTCTATTCCATTCCATTCCATTCCATTCCATTCCATTCCATTCCATTCCATTCCATTTTTATACTATTCTGTTCTGTTCTATATTTCTTATTCTATTCTAATTTCTTATTCTATTCCTATTCCTATTCTATTCCTATTCTATTCTATTCTAATTTCTTATTCCATTCCATTCTAAGTTCCTTATTCATATTCATGTTCTGGTCTGTTCTAATCCTAATTCTACTCTATTTTTCAACATCAACACAAAAACTCAGAAACACACCCAGAAACAGTGTCTACCCAACAACGGTAACTAAGTGAAGAAAAAGCTGAGTTAGGTGGCTTCTTATCAAACCTGCAGAGTTAGAAGAGGCCTCAAAGTCCAACTCTCTGTTCAACGCAGGTATCCGAATCAAAGCAACTCAAATTAACCCACCCAGCTGTACCACAATCTCTCTAGATAATAGGTGTTAAGCGTCAAACTCTCCTTATCTTTAGATGTTTTTACCTCTCTAGATAATAGGGGTTGAGCGTCAAAACTGTTCTTGTCTTTAGATAATTTTTCTAACGTTCAACTTGAATCCGTGTTCCTGTAACGTGGGATTATTAACCCATGCGCTGAAAACTGAGCCTCTGATCCCAAAGTCTACATGGCCACTTTCAATCGCCTCCTTTCCTTCCAGGATCTTCAAAACCAGAAGTCATCCCTTTTCAAAACTTACTGGAACTCAACCCAAGAAAGACTCGAATTTCCTTCCCACCCATCCTGGTGAGAAAATCCTTACCTTTTATTGGGGCCACGTAAGCAGGACATGGTTTTTCCGCCACGGGGAGAAAGGATGCTCGGTCTTTGATCTTGCCGTGGAACGTATAATCTGGTTTCACAGGGACTGGAGGAAAAGTCTAGGAAAGAATCAGAAAAAAAAGACATATATGCCAAAATAAAAATGAAAGTCTTGGGGGGGGGAGTAGAGAAAACTCCTAAAAATCACTCCAAAATTGATAGCACTTTCTATGTTATAGAATAGAATAACAGAGTCGGAAGGGACCTTGGAGGTCTTCTAGTCCAACCCTCTGTTCAGGCAGGAAATCCTATACCATTTCAAAGGTTGTCCAATCTCTTCTTAAAAACTTCCAGTATTGGAGCACCCACAACTTCTGGTGGCAAGCTGTTCCACTGGTTAATTGTTCTCCTTGTCAGGAAATTTCTCCTTAATTCTAGGTTGCTTCACTCTTTGATTAGTTTCCATCCGTTGCTTCTTTTTTCTGCCTTCTGGTGTCTTGGAGAATAGCTTGACTCCCTCTTCTTTGTTGCATCCTCTGAGATATTGGAACACTGCTATCATGTCTCCCCTAGTCCTTCTTTTCATCAAACTAGACATACTCAATTCCAGCAACCGTTCTTCATATGTTTTAGCCTCCAGGCCCCTAATCCTCTTTGTTGCTCTTCTCTGCATTCTTTCTAGAGTCTCCACAACTTTTTGTACATCGTGGCAACCAAAAGTGGATGCAGGATTCCAAGTGTGGCCTTACCAAGGCATTAGAAAGCAGCATTAACATTTCACGTGATCTTGATTCTATCGCTCTGTTAATGCAGCCTAGAACACATTTAAGGTAGGTTCTCTAGAACATCATAACTCCTAGAATCGTAAGGCTGGAAGGGACTCTGGAGGTCTTCTGCTCCAACCCTTTGCTCAAGGCATAAATCCTTATACCATCCCTACCAAAGGGTTGTCCAATCTTTTCTTGAAAACTTCCAGTGATGGAACATCTACAACCCTGTGAGTCGTTGTATTAGTTGGTTCCTCCTTATTTCTAGCTTGGATCTCCTCCAAAGAGTTTCCACCCATTGCTTCTGATCCTACCTTCAGGGGCTTTGGAGAATAGCTTGACTCCCTCTTCTTTGGGGCAGCCCCTCAAATATTGGAAGACTGCTCTCATGTCTCTCTTAAGCCTTCTCTTTGTTAGGCTACATATACCGAGCTCCGATGGCGGTTCATCATACGATGTAGCCTCCAGGCCCCTGATCATCCAGGTTGCTCTTCCCTGCAAATCCTCAGATTTTCAATCAACCAAGAGTGTTGGGGTTGGTACCTCTACAAGAAAGCTCTGCCCTCATTTTTGGTCACCCCAGAAACAGTGACATCCCAAATAATCTAGGTAGGACAGCCTACCTGAGAACTTCAGCCTGGGCAGAATGTAGCTCAGTGTTTCTCAACCTTGGAAGCTTGAAGATAAGTGGACTTCAACTCCCAGAATCCCCCAGCCAGCGCTGCTGGCTGGGGGATTCTGGGAGTTGAAGTCCACCCATCTTCAAGCTACCAAGGTTGAGAAACACTGATGTAGTTGTTTGATAGCTTCAGCCTGATGCAAAGTTTCCTGAGACCCCTTCCTTCCACCACCACCACCCACTCCCCAGAATACAGGTAATCCTCAATTTACAACAGCTCATTTAACGACCATTCAAAGTTACAATGGCCCTGAAAATGAATTATGGCCGTTTTTCACACTTAACGACCGTTGCAGTATCCCCAGGGACACGTAATCAAAATTCAGACGCTACTGGCTCATATTCATGAGGATCGCAGGGTCCCTGAATCATGTGATCCCTTTTTGCAACCTTTTGACAAGCCAAGGTTCACTTAACAACCGGGTTACGCGATTCACTTAACAACAGTGGCAAGAAAGGTCATAAAATGGGGCAAAACTCACGTAACTATCGTCTCTGTTAGGAACAGAAATCTGGGATTCAATTGGGGTCGTAAGTCGAGGACTACCTGTGCCCCCAAAGGTTTCTTTCCTGGGTTGCCACCCCTTCTCCCGGCACCTTCCGTTCATTGCACTCAACTCACATCTGTGTAGCGAAGGGCAGGGTGAGCTCCTTGTACCGCCGTCACCGTTAAGGGCATCCCCTCCAGGTGCCAGAGCTTGCGGCTCAGGTCGTCGTAGGAACGGATCAAGCTGACCATGTCTTCCTCGCCAGTCCCTGCAGGCTGCGGACACCCCAGAGAAACCAGGGGGCCAAGAAGGAATAACAGCACAGAGTCAATCCACCTTTTTCCAAAATCAGGAGGAAAAGGAATAGCAAAGGAAAAGGGGCTTTTGACAGAGAGGGGGTGGGTGGGGCTGAGAAGTTGATACGCCCCTTCTAAGTACTAAACCACAAGGATGCAGCTTAATATAAATTTAATAAATAGTAAACATAAAAAGTATTGCTTGGTTGTTCCCTTGTAGACGTTTCACTACCCAACCAGGTTACAACATCAGTGCGAGAAGGGAGTGGGGTTTAAGCAGGGGTCAAATGTAAAAAAGAGCCTTGGTAGTACAGTGGTCTAAGGCACCCTGTTATTAAGTTAGTTATTAAGACCAGCTGCCTGCAATTACTGCAGGTTCGAATCTCTCCAAGGCTCAAGGTTGACTCAGCCTTCCATCCTTTCTAAGGTAGGTAAACTGAGGACCCAGTTTGTGGGGGCAATAAGCTGACTTTGTATAAATATACAAAAGGATGAGGGCTATTGCTTAGTGCGTTGTAAGCCACCCTGAGTCTCCGGAGAAGGGCGGCATATAAATCTAAATTAAAAATTAAAAAATAAAAAATAAATTGTTATTACTGGTTCTGTGGGCGTGGCTTGGTGGTGGGGGGTAATGTGACTGGGTGGGCGTGGCCAACTTTTAACTTTTCTGCGTCCCTTTCTGGATCGGGACTCCTTACACACAGTCACTCATGCCCTAGTCACTTCCCGCCTGGACTACTGTAACGCTCTCTACATGGGGCTCCCCTTGAGGAGGACACGGAGGCTCCAACTGGCGCAGAGTGAGGCCGCGCGAGTGGTAATGGTGCTCCCGTGTAACACCTCTCCTGCGCGAGCTGCACTGGCTCCCGGTGGTCTTCCAGGTGCGCTTCAAGGTTTTGGTTACCACTTTTAAAGCGCTCCATGGCTTAGGACCTGGTTATTTACAGGACCGCCTACTACCACAAATAGCCTCCCACCGGCCGGTACGCTCTCATAGAGAGGGGCTCCTCCGGGTGCCATCAGCCAAGCAGTGTCGACTGGCGGCCCACAGGGGGAGGGCCTTCTCTGTGGGGGCACCTACCGTCTGGAATGAGCTCCCCCTGGAGATACGGAGGATCCCGGATCTGCGTACCTTCCACCGCGCTGTGAAGACTTTTTTATTCCATCAAGCAGGCTTGGCCTAATCTCCTCCCTCTTTTAATATGTAAATTTTAATCTGTTTTTAAATTATTGGGGTGTTTTAATTTGTCTGGGCCAAAATGATTTAATTTGATTTTAACTGGTTTTTAACTTTTGTATTTCTGTATTTTATCCTGTGCCTGTTCACCGCCCTGAGTCCTTCGGGAGTAGGGCGGTATACAAATTTAATAAAACTAAACTAAACTTGGGCAAATATCTCAAGAGACGTGCAGGGATGGCAAAGAAGAAGACAAGGAAGAAGGTGGAAAGGGACCTCACCTCACGCCCCAATTTAATTAGGGGTTCCAGCAGGGCCCCCGTGTACGAAATAGAAGTCTCTGGAATGTCCAGGTGCCTGGAAAGAAGAGAAAACAAAGGAGACAAAGCAGCATTATAAATATCTCTTCTTCTTCAAAGTCCGTTTGCATTCTTCCTGTCTCTTAAACAACTTCTGAAGCTGCCAAGAATTAGGGTTGCATTCAGGCATCTCCCCCCAAAACAAAGGTATCGTTGGCTTAAGGCCAGCTTGGGGCAACGTCTAAAACCAGCCAAGATGGTTTGTAAACCACGGTTTACAGCTGCACACAATGATCATTGTTGCTTTTTCAGTAAACAGTGGTGAAAACGAGCCACGGTTTAGTACAATGGGTGAATAGGGTGAAACTCTGCTGGGATTTCAAGGAGATAAAAGTGGTCAATAGGATGTTTGGTCCCTCTTGAGCTTAGTTGTATACTGATGACGTTGTCTAGTTGGGTCATGAAACGTCTACAAGAAAACCACCAAGCTCAGAGAACCCCAAGGACTTTAGAGTCCTCCTCCTCCTCCCCACACACACCCCTCCCTTCTAACACTGATGATGTTACCTAGTTGGGTCATGAAACGTCTGCAAAAAAACCACCAAGCTCGGAGAGTACCAAGGACTGTACAGCCCAACCTGGAGCTATAAATATTCTCTTCAAACCTGTTGCATTTAAACAGAATCAAAACCCCCCTCTCTTCTAGCACTGATGATGTTCCCTAGTTGGGCCATGAAACGTCTGCAAGGAAACAACCAAGCTTAGAGAGCACCAAAAACGTCACTTTTCAACCCTGAGCTACAAATATTCTCTATTTTTAAGAAAGGTGGAATACAGCCTGCATTCCACCTCAAGCCTCTGTTTCTGTAAAAAGGGTTTGCTTGTGGGATTTTGCTCACTCCTACATTATCCTTTTGGAGAAGAACGGCATACAAATCCAATAAATAAATAATACAATAAATAAATTATCCAGTTAGGGTTCTAGTCAGATTTCCAAATAAAAGAGAGAATATACGTAGCTCAGGAGGAGTCCTCGGTGCTCTCTGAGCTTGCCTTTTTTTCTTGCAGACGTTTCATTACCTAATTAAGTAACATCATCAGTGCTAGTGATGTTACCTAGTTAGAATAATGAAACATCTGCAAGAAAACAAGCCAAGATCAGAGAGAATTAAAAATGAAAATCAAGATGCTCCTGACAAGATAAGCCCCCCATTCCATCTTCCTGTTCTCTTACACGGAAGGATTATCTTACTCTACTCACAGTTTCAAAATATGACGTATTATTTGCTCCGGAACAAGACGTTTCTGGCACAGATTTGCAGCATCCCACAAAACGGCCTCGCAGATGACGCCATCTTGGAAACGCCTCAGCTCCGACCGCTCTCCCCAAAATTGCCGAAACTCCATGGCCTACAGGAACAGACGCAAGAGAGATATTTTCCAACCCTTTTCGGCACATTATCCTTCAACAACTATAAGGCAATTCAAGTATTTTAACAATTGGAGATTCCATGGGGATTTTAGCAGAATAACAGAGTTGGAAGGGAACTTAGAGGTCTTCCTAGTCCAACCCACTGCTCAAGCAGGAGACCCTCTACCATTTCAGACAAATGGTTGTCCAATCTCTTCTTAAAAACCTCCAATGATGAATCACCCATAACTTCTGGTGGCAAGTTGTTCCACTGATGAATTGTTTTCCCTGTCAGGAAATTTCTCCTTAGTTCCAGGTTGTTTCTCTTCTTGATTAGTTTCCACCCGTTGCTTCTTGTCCTGAGTGCTTTGGAGAATAGCTTGACTCCATCTTTTTTGTGGCAGTCCCTCAAATATTGGAAGACTGCTGTCATGTGGAGACATGATAGACCAGACATACCCAGTTCCTGCAACCGTTCTTCCTATGTTTTAGCCTCCAGTCCCCTCATTATCCTGGTTGCTCTTCTCTGCACACTTTCTAGAGTCTCCACATCTTTTTTACATCATGGCAACCAAAACTGGATGCAATATTCCAAGTGTGCTCCTAGAAAGGCGTTATAAAGTGGTATTTTGTTTTGTTTTTTTATCCTGCCTTTCTTATTATAAATAATTCAAGGTAGTATCGATGCATAATATTCCTTTCTTTTGCTATTTTCCCCAGAACAACAACCCTGTGAGGTGGGCTGGGCTGAAAGAGACCGACTAGTCCAAAGTCACCCAGCTAGCTTTCATGACTAAGACAAGACTAGAACTCACCATCTGTTGGTGATTGGCCCAAAGTCACTCAGCTAGCTTTTATGCCTAGGGTGGATCTAAAACACACTGTCTCCTGGTGAGTTGGCCCAAAGTCATCCAAGTGACTTTCACGCCCAAGGCAAAACTAGAACTCACTTTCTCCTGCTGATTGCTTAAGGCAGGACTAGAACTCATAATCTCCTGGTTTCTAGACCAGCACCTGAACCCCTGCACCAAACTGGCCCCTAAAAAGAGGAACTGATTCCAATATTCTTTGGAAGAGTCCCATCACCTTTGAGAGCTGTATGGAACAAAATTTCATTTTAATGTATGCCAATTAATGTAGAAAGTAAAAATAAAGTTATTGTATTGTATTGCATTGCATTGCATTGCATTGCATTGCATTGCATTCTTCTCTTTTCTCCTCTCCTCTCCTCTCCTCTCCTCTCCTCTACTCTACTCTACCCTACTCTATTTTCTGTTCTGTTCTGTTCCCTTCCCTTCCATTATTCTATTCTATTCTATTCTATTCTATTCTGTTCTGTTCTGTTCTGTTCTGTTCTGTTCTGTTCTGTTCTGTTCTATTCTATTCTATTCTATTCTATTCTATTCTATTCTATTCTATTATTCTATTCTATTCTATTCCTGTGATGGCGGGGGGGGGCGTGCGTGGGGGGCATTGTATAATGGGTGTGAGCACGCATGGAAGCACTATCACACGCTCTTTTGGCATCCGAGGAAAAAAGGTTAGCCATCACTGTTCTACTCTATTCTATTATTATTCTATTACTATATTCTATTCTATTCTATTACTATATTGTATTCTATTATTTTTCTATTCTATTCCCATATTCTATTCTATAATCTCTTCTATAATTCTATTCTATTCCTATTTATTCTATTTCTATATTCTATTCTGTTCTGTTCTGTTCTGTTCTATACATGCTGTCCAATAAAGACTTCAGTAAGCCGTGATTATTTGCTCTGGGTCCTGCATTTGATTCCGCAACATGTTCTGAATTAGATGGACATGCCTGTCCAGTGTGCCAGGCACATTCTTCACGAAGCATCCTCTAACCTGGTGGGCTATGAGAACTAAAGTTTTTGTGGTCAAATCTTGCACTGGCTGAAGTTTTCCATCCAGAGAGAAGAAACGGTAAATCAGCAGCCTAATCTGGTCCTCACCTCGTCTTGATCTGCTTCTGGTCCTCGCTCCAAAACACTGTTTGCGAAGTCAAGATTTAGCAACAGTCCGAAGGATAAGGAACCGACGTCTTTGTGCTTTGGGGGGTCGACGTGAATCGGCCACTGGAAGAAAAGACAGCAGGAGAAAAATTAGCGAGGGCAGCTAGGAAAAACCAACCACCACCTGCCATCTTTAGACTGGAGGGTAAAACATACAAACAATGATTGCAGGAACTGGGTATGTCTAGTTTAATGAAAAGAAGGACCAGGGGTGACATGAGAGCAGTCTTCCAATATCTCAGGGGCTTCCCCAAAGAAGAGGGAGTCAAGCTGTTCTCCAAAGCACCAGAAGGCGGCACAAGAAGCAAAGGATGGAAACTAATCAAGGAGAGAAGCAACGTGGAATTAAGGAAAAACTTCTTAACAGTGAGAAAAATTCATCAGTGGAACAACTTGCCTCCAGAAGTTGTAAATCCTCCAACACTGGAAGTTTTTAAGAAGAGATTGGACAACCATTTCTCTGAAGTGGTGTAGGGTTTCCTGCCTAAAGCAGGGGGTTGGACTAGAAGACCTCCAAGGTCCCTTCCAACTCTCTTATGACCCAGATTTGGAGTTCTGAGAGGCATTTCTTTCTCAGCAATCAATAAGATCATATCTTGGTCACTTGGCAACCAGCCTGCATTTATGGCAATTTGAAGTGTCCCCGTCAGGGGTGGGTAACTATGGCCTCTTTATGACCTGTGAACTTCAACTCCCAGAATTCCTGAAGGCTGGAGTATTCTGGGAGCTGAATCCACAGCTGTTAAAATTGCCAAGGTTGGACACTTCTGCCCTATACCATTCTGGACATTGGCTGTGTAGTTTCTTCTTGAAAACCTCCAGTGATGGAGCACCCACAGCTTCTGGAATTAAACGGTCCTACTGGGACCTCAAGTCTTTTGAGTAGGACAAATGTCCTGTTAGCACAACACAAAAATCTGGTGGCTTTGTCCGGAAATCAAGAAATATTGGAGGAAAATAAAAATATGGATAGTAGAAATAATAGAGCAAGAAATTGAATTGGAACCAGAAATCTTTTTATTAGGCATGATTAAAGGGAATATTAGAAAAGACATAAAATATTTAACACTACATATAATCACGGCGGCTAGACTGGCATTAGCACAATTGTGGAAAACAGATCGTTTGCCAATGGATCAGGAGGTAATTCAAAAAAATTATACATATGCAGAAATGGACAAATTAACTTTAGAACTGAAAGACGAGGAAGACTCAAAGTATTTTAAAGTATGGAATAGATGGTATAAGTGGATAAATCAAAAGAAAAGAGGATAAAGATAAAATTTAGTAAAAAATTAAAAGTAATAAATAGGCACCGTCATTTAGATAGAATAGGTAATAAGTCACTGTCTATATATGTGTGTATATATAATTACATATATTTAGTCTGTTTGTGGTGATTTGTATTGTATATGTAATTTTATGATTGAGAATAATTTGTATATTTTTATCTTTTTAAGCGTAATAAAGTTTGTTTTTTTTTAAATAAAAAAAAATAAATTAATAAAACAACAGAAAAATCTTTTCCAAAGCACCAGAGGGCAAAACAAGAAGCAAAGGATGGAAACTAATCAAGGAGAGAAGCAACCTGGAATTAAGGAGAAACTTCCAACAGTGAGAAAAATTAACCAGTGGAACAGCTTGCCACCAGAAGTTGTGGCTGCTCCAACACTGGAAGTTTTTAAGAAGAAGAGACTGGACAACCATTTGTCTGAAATGGAATACAGTTTCCTGCCTGAGCAGGGGGTTGGACTAGATGACCTCCAAGGTGCCTTCCAACTCTTGTTATTCTGTTCTATTCTATTTTAAGTCATTTTGAGGACTGTGCTGTCATCTTCAGACTCTAGATATGGCAACTGACTGCAATTTTAGATAACCCAGAAAGTATAATACTCTGAACCCTTAGAAGGCAGGAGTTTTGGGGTTAAGTGAAATCTGGCTTCCCCATTGACTTTTGCTTGTCAGAAAGTCACAAAAGGAGACCACCTGAACCCAGGACACTGCGGCCGTCATAAATACAGGTAGTCCTCGATTTACGACCACAATCGAGCCCAGAATTTATGTTGTTAAATGAGAAATTTGTTCAGTTTCTGTTTGTTTGCCCCATTTTATGATTTTTCTTGCCACTGTCGCTAAGTGAATTGCTACAGCAGTAAAATGAGCAACACGGTTGTTAAGTGAATCCGGCTTCCCTGTTGACTTTGCCTGCCAGAAGGTCGCAAAAGGGGATCACGTGACCCCCAGGGACACAACCTCCGTCATGTTGTCGAGCATCCAAGTGTCAATCACGCGACTGTGGGGATGCTGGAATGGTCGTAAGGGTGAAAAACGGTTGTAAGTCATTTTTTCCAGTGCTGTTGTAACTTTGAATGGTCACTAAACGAACTGTGGTAAGTCGAGGTCTACCTGTATGAACCACTTGCCAAGTGTCTGAATTCTGATCAGGTGGCTATGAGGAAAGCTGTCACAGCTGTAAATCTGAAAATTACTCATAAATTTGTAAATATGAATGAGTCAGTAAATGAATCATCGTTAGTCAAGGACAACCTATATCTCTGACCGTGTGACACTTTGGCCCTGATAGATGGCCAATATCTGAACAGCCACAAATTGAGTACCTGTGTTTCCCCGAAAATAAGACCTGGTCCAGTGGTGAAATTCTACCAGTTCACACCAGTTCGTGCGAACCGGTAGTGATAAAAGCTACCAGTTTGACGAACCGGCAGTAAAAAAAAAAAGCTACTGGTTGGTCTGAACTAGTATTTCTGACAATCAGCTGTACCGCGCGATTTATAGTCGCTAGAAAGCAGGAAAGCAGAATGCGTTTGGCGCGCAACATGCATGCGCGGGAAGCAAACTGGTGGCAAACTGTGGAGGATTTCACCACTGACCTGGTCTTATATTTTTGGGGCCCGCAAGTACAAGGGCTTATTTTGGGGGAAACGCGATTTCAGGGTGATCAGTCCGGCTGGACACCACACCCCCCCAGCGCGCACACAACAGCCAGCAAGCACGCAGGAACCGACAGTATCCGGGAGCAGCTGCAGCCTGCTGGCCCCCTTGGTCAACGCACTCTGGGGCTGCGCAACCTGCACAGCGCAGGTGAGTTGATTACCTGTCCAAGCAGCAGAAGAAAGCAGAGACACAGGGTGGAGGGTGGCAGGAGGCAGGCGATCCAGATGCACCTACCGGGCCGCGGGAAAGCCGAGAGACATAAAGATGAGTCTCCCGTAGCCAGCTGCCCGCTCCAGCCCACCAACACTTGGCTTTCCCGCGGCGTGTCCGGATCGCCTGCCTTCCCCTCCCCCGCCTCTGCCTTCATCTGCTGCCAGTGCCACCACACACAGACAAGCCTTCCGCAACCGTCCACAGCTCCAGTTCAACCACTCTTGGTTTTTCTGCGGCCTGCACGACGCGTCCAGATCGCGTGCCTCCCCACTACCTCCGCCTGCTGCTTGGACAGGTAATCAACTCACCTGTGCTGTGTGGGCTGCTGCCTGACGCCATCGTCCCCCGTGCGCTTGCCGCCTCCTGTGCCCACCCTCCTTTCCTAGGGCTTATTTTGGGGTAGGGCTTATATTAGGCGCACACTTAAAACCAGGGTAAGGTTTATTTTCGGGGTAAGTCTTATTTTGGGGAAAACACAGTATTGAAAGGACCACACAGCTCCTTAAGGAACAGGCTCAGACTCAACCCTTCCAAGACCGAGTGGCTGTGGCTTCCAGCGTCCCGATATAGTCAGCAGGTGCCATCGCTGACTATTGGGGGTGAATCGCTGTCCCCAACAGAGAGGGCTCGCAATCTGGGTGTCCTCCTGGACGCACGGCTGTCTTTAGAAGAGCATATGACGGCCATGGCCAGGGGGGCCTTTTATCAGGTTCGCCTGATCCGCCAGTTGCAGCCCTTTCTGGACCGGGATGCCTTGCGCACGGTCCCTCATGCCCTTGTTACCTCCCGGCTGGACTATTGTAATGCTCTCTACATGGGACTCCCCTTGAAGAGCACTCGGAGGCTCCAACTGGTCCAGAATGTGGCCGCGCGGGTGGTTATGGGCGCAACCTGTTGTGCCCACGTGACACCCCTCCTGTGCGAGCTGCACTGGCTCCCAGTGGTCTTCCGGGTGCGATTCAAGGTGCTGGTTACCAACTTTAAAGCGCTCCATGGCATAAGACCCGGGTACCTCCAAGACCGACTTCTCCCACCAATAGCCGCCCACCGGCCAGTTCGCTCCCACAGAGAGGGTCTCCTCAGGGTGCCATCAGCCAAGTTATGTCGGCTGGCGACACCCAGGGGGAGGGCCTTCTCTGTGGGAGCCCCAGCCCTGTGGAATGAACTGCCTCCGGAAGTGCGTAAGATCTCCGACCTCCGGGTGTTTCGCTGCGCACTGAAGATCCTGTTGTTCCGCCAGGCCGGGCTATCGACATGATAATTTTAAATTAGGGTATTTTAAATTTCTGGGGTTTTAAATGGAGCCAAATTTATTTAATAATTTTAAATTTTAAATTGATGTTTGTCTTGTGTTTTTAAATAGGCTGTACACCGCCCTGAGTCCTTCGGGAGAAGGGCGGTATAGAAATAAAATTATTATTATTATTATTATTATTATTATTATTATTATTATTATTATTATTATTATTATTATTATTATTATTGATGTCTGGAGCCTACATTCCATCTCCCACTTCTCTCCCCCCTGGTTCGTTGGCAAGCTGAAAAGCCATAATGGTTGCAAAAGCAAAAGTTTTAAAATTAAAAATTTTAATTTTTAATCATTGTTGTGTCCTGTGTTTTTAAATTGGCTGTACACCGCCCTGAGTCCTTCGGGAGAAGGGCGGTATAGAAATAAAATTATTTATTTATTTATTTATTTATTTATTTATTTATTTATTTATTTATTTAAGTTGGTCAATTCTGAACACTGGATTCTTTCAGCAAGTAAAGAAAGTAAGTTTTTGGTGAAGTTACCGGTGGAGTCTGAGGCAACCGATGAGCCAGGAGCACCAATCGCCGGGCCAGTCCACGCTCCAGCAAGCTGAGGAAGAACGGGAGAACGGCGGCCACGTAATTCCCGCCGCGGTCCATCAACGCGTTGAGCAGCTGCATCTTCTTGCAAGCCGCCTGGAGTTTGGAGACGTGACGGAGGCTGAAGGACAGGAGGAGACACGTGAGCGACACGCAGGAAGCTTCTCAGAGGGGAAACAGGTGAGCAGCTTTGGGGCAAGAGGGCTCACAAGCAAGGAAATTAAACATTTGTGTTAAGGAAAATATTTGTACGGAGCTATAGATATACCTTTGTATCTGTAGACCTTTCATCTTCTAGAAGTCTTAAGACTTCAACTCCCAGAATCCCCAGGTAGTGTGAGTTTTTATCACACAAAAAGTAGCCAATTTTTTTCTTTTTCTATCATTTATTTCCATCCATCCATCTATCTATCTATCTATCTATCATCTATCTATCTATCTATCTATTTACCTATCTATCTATCTATGTATCATCTATCTATCTATTTACCTATCTATCTATCTATCTATTTACCTATCTATCTATCTACCTACCTACCTACCTATCTATCTATCTATCTATTTACCTATCTATCTATCTATCTATCTATCTATCTATCTACCTACCTACCTATCTATCTATTTACCTATCTATCTATCTATCTATCTATCTATCTATTTACCTATCTATCTATCTATCTATCATCTATCTATCTATCTATCTATCTATCTATCTATCTATCTATCTATCATCCATCCTCCTTCGTATTCTATCTATCTATCTATCTATCTATCTATCTATCTATCTATCTATCTATCTACCTATCTATCTATTTATCTATCTACCTACTTACCTATCTACTCATCTATCTACCTAGCTATCTTTCATCTCTCCCTATTTACCTACCTCTATCTTCCTATCAATCTACCTAACTACCTCTTTCATCTTTCTCTATATATTCATCCATCTCTAACTTCCTACCTACAGTATATACCGTTCATCCGTCCATCCATCCATCTAATCTATCTAATCTATCCTCTACCTGTATCTATCTTGCTATCTCTCTACCTGCCTATCTACTGTCTTATCTTCTATCTATCCTCTACCTATACATCTCTCTCTCTCTCTCTCTCTCTCTCTCTCTCTCTCTCTCTCTCTTTTTCTATCTCTCTCTTTTTTTTAAAAAAAAGTTTTTTATTAGTAATTCAAAATTAAAAACATTGGACATAGATATGATATCACTGGTCCCAAGCATCTTCCAACACTTTACAATAATATACCAATGATGATATAATAATATATTCCTTATACATTATTTAAACATAGTATAATATTAATCATTTATACCTTATTCCTATACAATTATACATATCTATACCTACATATGCCTATCTATACAATTCACATACATATTTATCTATAATAACGTATCTAATTCTAGTCTAACATTACACATTTGTCTCGGCTATCCTCCTTTTATCTAACCATTCATAGAATTTTGCCCAGATTTTATAGTACAATGTTTCGCTTTTATCCTCGAGTTCCAAGGTGAGTCTATCCATTTCTGTGCAGTTGAAAATTTTTAGTAGTATTTCCTCTTCATTTGGGGTATCTTTTTCTTTCCACTTCTGCGCAAACACTCTCTCTCTCTCTCTCTCTCTCTCTCTCTCTCTCTCTATCTATCTATCTATCTATCTATTCTATCCTCTACCTATATCTATCTTGCTATCTCTCTACCTGCCTACCTATCTTCTACCTATCTCTCTCTCTCTATCATTCAATTACTCTATGCTTTCTTTCCCTGCCTTTCAAACCCTGGAAGACCTTCAAAAACTTTTCTCCAACAGTGTGGACTAGAAACTTAGGTTTTGTTTTCTGTTAAGTGGTGGGAAAATAGAGGCAAAACCCATTTTTAAACCCACTCCTGGCCTTGATAACAACCGAAAGGCACCCATCCCTCCATCCTTTTGAAATCCACAACCTACTGAAACACGTGATCGAAGGTCCGGAGCAGAGGCTTCTGGGTCATGAAAAGCAGCTGAAACCCATCTACCATTTTATCATCCAGAATCTCCATCGACTGCCTGGCTTCAAATTGGACCTAAGGAAGAACAGAACCACCTGAATATTAGTGAGTACAGGAATCGGGTTTCTTTATTTTTTTAAATTAAGGTAAGATGAGAAGGAAACATTCTTGTAGATGTTTCATTACCCGATCAGGTAACAGGGGGGCATTTGCCCAGATACGTCTGGTGTGCCAGTTGCGTCCCTACTTGGACCGAGATGCCCTACACACAGTTACTCATGCGCTGGTCACCTCACGGATTGCCTACTGCAACGCTCTCTACATGGGGCTGCCCTTGAGGACCACTCGGAGGCTTCAGCTGGTGCAGAATGCAGCCGCGCGGGTTGTGACGGGAGAATCCCGATACTCCCATGTTACACCCCTCCTGCGCGTTTTGCATTGGCTACCGGTTGCCCTCCGGGTGAGATTCAAGGTGCTGGTGTTGACCTATAAAGCCCTACGTGGCTTAGGACCAGGATATTTGGCGGACCACCTACAGCCAACAACAACATCCCATCGCCCGGTTCGCGCCCATAGAGAGGGCCTACTCAGGGTGCCGTCGGCTAGACAGTGGCGGCTGGCGGCCCCCAGGGGTAGAGCCTTCTCGGTTGGGGCGCCCACCCTCTGGAATCAACTCCCCTTGGAGCTCCGACCAGCGCCCGACCTTCGCACCTTCCGCCGGGAATTAAAAACTTGGCTTTTCAAATCCCTTGACCTGGTCTGATGATGGGGTTTTAAGGGTTTTAATGGGTTAATTTTAAATTTTTTAGATTTTAGTCTTTATTTTTATTGTGGCTTGTGTTTTATTGTTGTGAGCCGCCCTGAGTCCATTGTGAGATAGGGCGGCATATAAGCCGAATAAAATAAAATAAAATAATAATAAAATAAAATAAAATAAAATAAAATAATAAAATAAAATAAAATAATAAAATAAAATAAAATAAAATAAAATAATAAAATAATAAAATAATAAAATAAAATAAAATAAAATAAAGTAAAGTAAAATAAAATAAAATAAAATAAAAAAATAAAATAAAATAATAATAAAATAAAATAATAAAATAAAATAAAATAAAATAATAAAATAAAATAAAATAATAAAATAAAATAAAATAATAAAATAAAATAAAATAAAATAAAATAAAATAAAATAAAATAAATAAACATTATCAGTGCTGGAGGTGGGTGGATTGCAAAGTAAAAGGAGGAGGAGGAGGAGGAAGAAGAGGAAGAAGAGGAGGAGAGGGATGTGAGAAGGAAGGAAGGAAGGAAGGAAGGAAGGAAGGAAGGAAGGAAGGAAGAAAGAAAGAAAGAAAGAAAGAAAGAAAGAAAGAAAGAAAGAAAGAAAGAAAGAGGGAAGGAAGGAGGGAGGGAGGGAGGGAGGGAGGGAGGAAAGAAGGAAAGAAGAAGAGAAAGAAAGAAAGAAAGAAAGAAAGCAAGAAAGAAAGAAAGAAAGAAAGAAGAAGGAAAGAAAGAAAGAAGAAGGAAAGAAGAGAAAGAGAAATAAAGAAAGAGGAAGGGAAGGAAGGAAGAAAGAAGAGAAAGAAGAGAAAGAGGGAAATAAAGAAAGAGGGAGGGAGGGCGAGAAGGAAGGAAGGAAGGAAGGAAGGAAGGAAGGAAGGAAGGAAAAGAAAACAGAGAACAGCATTTTTTCTTCTCTGAAGGCATCTAAAGGTCTTTGCAGCCATCATTTTGGACCAGATTAGCTAGGCGGAAGTAATAGTCCCTTATGAAATTGTACAGGTAGTCCTTGACTTGCAACCGTTCATTTAGTGACCATTCGATGTTACAACAGCACTGGAAAAGGGGACCTATGACCATTTTTCACACTTATGACCGTTGCAGCCTTCCTTATGATCATGTGATCAAAATCTAGACCCTTGGCCACCGACTCATATCTATGACGGTTGCAGTGTCCCCTTTTGACTGACCTTCTGACAAGCCAAGTCCATGGAGATGCCAGATTCATTAAACAACCGTGTTACTAACTCAACAATTGCAGCGTTTATTCACTTAACAATTGTGGCAAGGAAGGTTGTAAAATTGGGAGGGGGGGGACTGTCTCGCTGAGCAACAGAAATTTGGGACTCAACTATGGTCGTTAAGTCGAGGACTACCTGTGGACTATCTAGTTCCGCTTGTAATGGGACCCAGCCTCGGAATCTGAATAGACTGCGGAGTCTTTCAAACTCTCCTTTCTAGTTAGCAGCTGCTACCTCCTCCTGGTAACCTACTCCAGGAGTAATTTCACTCCTCCCCTCTTTACCTGCTTGTAAGTGTTGGCAGTCATATCTGCACACAGGTTCACCAGTCCAGAAGAGTCTACAAACACCACTTGGGATGCCTGGTGGAAGTCCGTCAGGGAAGGCTAAGAAGAAAATCAAGATTGCAAAGACAGCGTTGATTAAAACATGAGTGGCAGCTTCCAAGGAATCAAGCTATCCTTCAAGAGATCTCACATCTTCACATCTCACACTAAAACAGAGGCAGATAGACAAAAGACTGCCCTCCACTTAATATCTCCATTATGAATTTCACTGGTGCAGTTTTTAAAAATCAGATTACGATTCAATCTCTGAATTTGAGGCAAAGCCTATAATAATATTTCCAATTTTAGCCAACAACAGCCAGGACTGTCTTTCTAGCCCAAGTCATTCAAGTTGCTTCCAAGATTACAGAAAAACTTGATTTTTTTCTCCACTTCCATAACATACTTTAACTACAATACCATTAGGTCACTCACATCAACTTGCTCCCTATTCAATAGCGAGATTCATGGAATAGAATAGAATAGAATAGAATAGAATAGAATAGAATAGAATAGAATAGAATAGAATAGAATAGAATAGAATATCGGAATGGAATGGAATGGAATGGAATGGAATGGAATGGAATGGAATAGAATAGAATAGAATAGAATAGAATAGAATAGAATAGAATAGAATAGAATAGAATAGAATAGAATAGAACAGAATAGAATAGAAAAGAAAATATGGAATGGAATGGAATGGAATGGAATAGAATATGAATGAAGAATAGAATAGAATAGAAAATATAGAATAGAATAGAATAGAATATGAATGAGGAATAGACTAGACTGGACTAGAATAACAGAGTTGGAAGGGACCTTGGAGGTCTTCTAGTCCAACCCCCACTCAGGCAGGAAACCCTATAACCATTTCAGACAAATGGTTGTCCAATCTCTTCTTAAAAACTTCCAGTGTTGGAGCATTCACAACTTCTGGAGGCAAGTTGTTCCACTGATTAAATGTTCTAACTGCCAGGAAATTTCTCCTCGGTTCCAGGTTGTTTCTCTCCTTGATTAGTTTCCACCCATTGTTTCTTGTCCTGCCCTCAGGTGCTTTGGAGAATAGCTTGACCCCCTCTTCTTTATTGCATCCCCTCAAATCTTGGAGCACTGCCATCATGTCTCCCCTAGTCCTTATTTTCATCAAACTAGACATACCCAGTTCCTGAAACTGTTCTTCGTATGTTTGAGCCTCCAGCCCCCTCATCATCTTCGTTGCTCTCCTCTGCACTCTTTCTAGAGTCTCCACATCTTTTTTTACATAATCAACATTTTACATATTTACATAATAAGCTTAAAATGTGATCTTCTCTCTCCATCTTTTCTTTATCAGTAAATAATTCAAATGCCTCTCTTACCACACTGGGTTCTCTGTCTTTTGAGAGACTGATTCCAGATGTTGTCAGGTCTGTAGTAGCTGGGAAGGAAGAGGAAAAAGAGAAATAATCACTTCGGACGGAGGTCCCCATCTTATATCCTTATAAGTATACACTATAAGTATAAATTATAATTTAATTTATAATTAAATTATAAATTATAAATAAATAAATACAAGTCGTTCTCGAATTACGTCCACAACTGAGCCCAAAAGTTAAAGGATGGTATAAAAAGAGTAGGCAGTTACAGGTAATACTTGACTTATGACAAATGTCTGTTGCTAAGCGAGACATGTTTTAAGTGAGCTTTGTCCCATTTTACGACTTTTCGTGCCACAGTTGTTGAGTGAATCACTTCAATTGTTAATTTAGTCACAGGGTTGTTAAGTGAATCCAGCTTTCCCATTTACTTGTCAGAAGGTCACGTGACTCCAGGACACTGCCACCGTCATAAATATGAGTCAGTTGCCATGAATTTGATTTTGATCATGTGACCATGGGGATGCTGCAATGGTCATAAATGTGGAAAACGGTCATGTCGCTTTTTTCAGTGTTGTGGTAACTCTGAACAGTCACTAAATGAACTGTTGTAAGTCGAGGATTACCTGCACCCAACAAGCCATTGGACTTCAAGTTCCATACATCACAGGCATGCAGGGATGATGGGAATTAGAGTCCCATAAATCTGGTCCCACGCAGTGAGAGGCCCACTCTTTGGTGGAGGAATCTAAACCTTGAAGGATCCCTTTACCCCCAAGCTTACTGGTCCCAGGAATAATTGGAGGGTAAGGACCATAAAGTAGATCCAATCACAAGGCTGGATTTGGAACGAGAGTTTGGGGGCTGCTTCATTAGGACATTCTTATTGGATGGAGTGTAGGACAATCTACAGCTATTTCCAACTGTGAACAGGAAGGGCCACTGTAGATTTTAAAAGTACTTAAAAGTACCTTTATTTTTTTAAAATAAGGTAAGATGGAAAGGAAGGAGGGAGGGAGGGAAGAAAACAGGGGAGAGAGATAGGAAGGATGGGAGGGAGGGAGGGAGGGAGGGAGGAGGAAGGAAGGAAGGAAGGAAGGAAGGAAGGAAGGAAGGAAGGAAGGAAGGGAAGGAAGGAAGGAAGGAAGGAATCAGAGAAGGAGGGAAGAAAGGCGGGAGGGGAGGGAGGAAGGAAGGAAAAGAAATCAGAGAAGGAGGGAGGGAAGAAAAACAGGCAAGAAGGGGAGGGATCAGAGAAGGGAGGGAGGGAAGAAAGGAAAAGACACCAGAGGAGGAGGGAGGGAAGGAAAACAGGTAGGAAGGGAAGGGAGGGAGGGAGGAAGGGAAGAAAACAGGGGAAGGAGATAGGAAAGATGGGAGGGAGGGAGAGAGGAAGGAAGGAATCAGAAGGAGGGAAGAAAGGCGGGAGGGGAGGGAGGAAGGAAGGAAAAGAAATCAGAGAAGAGAGGGAGGGAAGAAAAACAGGCAAGAAGGGGAGGGATCAGAGAAGGGAGGGAGGGAAGAAAGGAAAAGACACCAGAAGAGGAGGGTGGGAAGGAAAACAGGTAGGAAGGGAAGGGATCAGAGAAGGGAGGGAGGGAGGGAGGAAAAGAAATCAGAGAAGGGAGGAAGGCAGAAAAAGAAATCAGAGAAAGGAGTGAAGGAAAAAAAATGCAGGAAGGGAAGGGAAAGGGATCTGAGCAAGTTATGTCCTCTGAACTGTATTATTTTATCTGCCAAAAGATTTGCTTCTCTGGATTCCACGTAGACCCTTTATTCTTCCATTTACGTACCTCCTTGCTGCCCCATCTTACACCTAGAACTTCAGCATTTCAGAAAAATGGCCTGCTCCCTTTTCCTTCACAGGGGGAATTCCTCAGGTGGGAAAAACAATCAAAACAAAACCCCATCCCTCCCTCCCTCCCTCACACACAGATCCCATCTGAGGTTCGGCCCAAGGGCCGCCGATCAGACCCAAAGCCCCCAGAAGCCCCCCATGTAGCGTCAGGGAGGCGGCTTCATCTGAACTCAGCCTCCTGGCTGAAGCTCGAGGTTTTATGCAACTTACCCAAGAAGTGGAGAGCGTTTCGCAGCACCTGGTACGCGCTCATCATTTTGCTGATCTTGTGAGTGGCCAGCAGGTATCCCACCAGCATGGAGGCCATGAAGCCGTTGAAACATCCCAGACCCTGGGAAATGTTGACGGACGTGAGATCTTAACACAAACACACACCCCTTCCCTCCACAGTCCAAAACACACAGGGCTCATAATCTTGATTTTAAAAAACCCAAAAAACTGAGACGTAATTCTGGTGTGTATCGTAGAACAGTCTTTGCACAGAAGACAACTTTCGAGACGCAGATCACACCTTCCCTTGTTTCCCTGCCGACAATTTTTCGTCCTGGTGGAAAGAGTAGAGAAATGTGGGGTCCCTGGTATTCTCTGAGCTTGCTGGTTTGTGGGCATTTCATTACCCAAGTAGGACACATCATCAGTGCTTGAGGGAAGCGGAGACAGGTCAAATCACATCTATGTAAACAATAGGGAAAACCCCATTCCCTTCTAGCACTGATGACGTTACCTAGTTTGGTCATGAAATGTCTGCAAAAAATCACCCAAGCTCAGAGAGCACCAAGGACTGCACAGTTCACTCCTCTTCCTCCTCTCTCTTTTAGCACTGATGCTGTTACCTAGTTTGGTCATGAAATGTTTGCAAGAAAGCCACCAAGCTCAGAGAGCATCAAGGAACCCACAGTTCTCTTCCTCCTCCTCCTCCTCCTCCTCCTCCTAGCACTGATGAGGTTACCTAGTTGGATAATGAAATGTCCACAAGAAAACACCCAAGCTCAGAGAGCACTGAGGACCTTACAGTTCAATTCCAAGCTACAAAGATATTCTTCTATTGGTCAAAATTGTTCTCCAACTCCATGCCCTCCAGAACCATAATTCTGGCCCTGATAAGGGGAAGGCAACCAGTTCTCTGCCTAAATGACCGGCTGGGTGGGCGTGGCCATGGTGGGCGTGGCCAGGGGGTGTGATAGGCAGCACTCAACCTCCTGCACCTCTCCGGGAGCAAAAACAGGCTGGGGGAGGCGCACCCTCCCTGCACCCCGTTTTGGGCCTAGGAGGCCTCCCTGAAGCCTCCTGGGAGCGAAAATCCCGGGGATTCAGCCAGGGCCTCCAGAAGCTCCCATAAGTGAAGAGGAAGAAGGGGAGGAGCCTCTTCTCGATGCACGGGCGCGCAGAGCTGCCAAAAGGCAGGAGTGGCTCCTCAGGAGGAGGTCTCCTCGAGAGTAAGGCTTGGGGCTAATTGGCCACTCCCTTAGCCTATTTAAGGAGGAACACCAACTGAAGCAATTTGCAGGGAACAACTTCATTCATATTCTTTCGCGTCTTGACTCCAGAAACGTCTGATCGGCTCTTGTTTCTCTCGTGTCAGTTTTCCTGCAAATTGCTTCTGGGCATTCTGCCAACCACAGTAAGCTTACGGTTATCTGAAAGACTGTGCCTCAGAACTGAGTTATTATTCTTTGGATTCTTGTTGGCTGTTAATGAATTTAAATTAACAGCCCTTGTTCAGAAAAGACTGGTTTAAACTGTACTTGTGTTCGAACAACTACTAAGAAAGCTCATTAGTAGTCCTTAATTAGTAAACTAAGGTTTGCACGGACTTTGTGTGTGCTGCGTTCTTTGGGGTCCGTAGCTGGGGCAGAACACTCTGCCAGCGAAAACGGAGCTTGGGTGGGGGGACCGTTTTCGCTGGCAGAGGGCTGCAGGCGGCCATTGTGGACGAAAATTGGGTGCAGAGGGCCACGTCCACCCGAGCTCAGTTTTCGTTGCTGGAGGCACCACGGGCCATTCCTTTGCCGTTTCCAGGCCGACTCCGTGGGCCAGATCGAAGCACCCTGCAGGCTGGATCCTTGAGTTTGACACCCCTGATCTAACCCATTCAAAAGCAACACCTCCCTGTCCCCCCCACCCACCCACTCTAATGGCAAGTTGAAAGGAAGAGGCATGTAGCTGCCAACGTTTCATCCATGACAGAAACCTCAAAAGAGCTTCTGTGCTTTGACCAATTTCAACCAGTCAACCCGGTTTACCTGATGCAGCTCTCGCTGGCGGAGCCAAACTTTGAGGAGGGCCACTCCATCTTGGAAGCCCCGGAAGGCGCTGGCCGCCTCAGAAAGGTAGAGCAGGTTGGTCTCCATCACCAGGTCCCACAAAATGGAGTTGTTGTAATGAGGGGTGGGGGGCTCAGCGACTCCTGGAAAGAAGCATAGAGGGATGGGATGGTCAGGATCATCTCACCTGGATGCTGACAAAGGATGCTTCGGACCAACTTCCTGTCTGGCTGGAGCAACAAGTAAGAGCATGCAAACCAATTGCTAATCAATGAGAGGAGCAACTTGGAGGTAAGGAAAAAAATTTCCTGACAGTGAGGACAATGACCGAGGTGGCGCAGTGGTTAAGAGTGCAGTACTGCAGCTACTTCAGCTGACTGCTAGTTCAGCAGATCAAATCTCACTGGCTCAAGGTTGACTCAGCCTTCCATCCTTCCGAGGTGGGTAAAATGAGGACCCAGATTGTTAGGGGGCAATATGCTATTTAGTATACTGTTGATTGTTGTAAGCCGCCCAGAGTCCTCGGAGAGTGGGCGGCATAGAAATATGAATAATTAATTAATTAATTAATTAATTAATTAATTAACCAGTGGAACAGCTCGCCACCAGATGTTGTGGGTGCTCCATCGCTGAAAGTTTTGAAGAAGAGACGGGATAACCACTTGTCTGAAATGGTGTGGGGTTTCCTGCCTGAGCAGAGGGTTGGACTAGATGACCTCCAAGGTCCCTTCCAACTCTTGTTAGGTTTAGTAGCCACGTTTGGAAAACGGCCCCTGAACTTCTTTGAAGTTTACCTGTCCCGGGCAAGTCCTTCTCCGTGAACCAAGCAGTCCGGACGTTGTTTTTGCTGGGGTGCAAACGGAGAGGCCGGAAGACCCCCGGGGCTGGGCAGGCATGGAGGCGGATGGTCAGCGTCTTTGCATCCTTCCCTGCAACAACACACACACACACCCAGGCAGATGGGGAAGAAAAGAAGGGAGAAGAGAATAAAAAAAGGGAGAAATTAGCAACGTGGACGTTGTTCAAAATGTCGTTACACCCGAACGCAGAGACAGAAGCAATCAGAGTCCTGTCTGTTCGGCTTTGGGCTTTATCTTGAAATAAGCCTTTTAAAAAATCCCACCCGATGGGAATCGGTTGCAGTGGTGGGAAGCGGAAGCTATGGATGGGGGCCTGTCTGGCAGGCTGATAGAGAGGGAGGGAGGGAGGAGTCAAGGAGGGAGGAGGGAGGTAAGAAAGAAGGAAGGGACAAAGGGAGGGAGGAAGGAAAAGGAAGGAAGGAAGGAGTCAAGGACGGAGGGAGAGAGGGAGGAAGGAAGAAGAGAGGGAGGGAGGGAAGAAGGAAGGGACGGAGGGAGGGAGGAAAAGGAAGGAAGGAGTCAAGGACGGAGCGAGAGAGGGAGGAAGGGGTCAAGGACAGAGGGGGGGAGGAAGGAAGAAGAGAGGGAGGGAGGAAAGAAGGAAGGAAGGGACAAAGGGAGGGAGGGAGGAAAAGGAAGGAAGGAGCCAAGGACGGAGCGAGAGAGGGAGGAAGGGGTCAAGGACAGAGGGAGGGAGGAAGGAAGAAGAGAGGGAGGGAGGAAAGAAGGAAGGAAGGGACAAAGGGAGGGAGGGAGGAAAAGGAAGGAAGGAGTCAAGGACGGAGCGAGAGAGGGAGGAAGGGGTCAAGGACAGAGGGAGGGAGGAAGAAAGAAGAGAGGGAGGGAGGAAAGAAGGAAGGAAGGGACAAAGGGAGGGAGGAAGGAAAAGGAAGGAAGGAAGGAGTCAAGGACGGAGGGAGGAAGGAAAGAAGGAAGGAAGGGACAAAGAGAGGGAGGAAGGAAGGAAAAGGAAAGAAGGAGTCAAGGACAGAGAGAGGGAGGGAGGGAGGGAGGAAGGAACCGATGAAGGGAGGGAGGAAGGAAAAGGGAGGAAGGAGTCAAGGATGGAGGGAGGGAGAGCGGAAAGGAGGAAGGAGGGAGGGAGGGAGGAAGGAGACAAGAAGGAAAAGAGAGTCAGAAGGCGAGGGGAGAAAGGAAGGAAGGAAGTCCTGGAAGATGACAGCAATCCTCTCCTCTCAGCCGGCCAAGAAAGGCTCCTGCTTCCTCCACTTCCTCACTTTTAGCAACCCTTCGCTTCCCCCCTTCTCACCTTGTGGCTGGAGGAGCACAATGGGCTTCAGATGGTTGCCGTTCAGGTAGGCAAAGGCCACACTCCCGAAGCGGTTTGTCTCGGCCAGGTGTTGGGCCAGGTGGGCCAGGTAGAGGGCCCTCTTGCGGTGGTAGCGCTGGTTGAGGTTATCCTTCTCTTGGAAAACTTCCTAACAAGACAAAAGCCGTTTTCAGGTAGTCCTCGATTTACGACCCCAACTGAGCCCCAAATTTATGTTGCTAAGCCAGATATTGGTTAACAGAGTTTTGCAGAAGCCTGGCCAAGAAAACAGAACACCGATGAGGATGAAAGATCTCTTTATGTGCTGAGCGTCTTGCCAATGTTGTTATCCGTCTTACTATCCCTTTGGTGGATGGTGAAGGCACCAAGCCAGGAGACCGTGAGTTCTAGTACCCACCTTGGCCTCAAAGGCAGTTGAGTGATTTTAGGCCAATCACCAGGGGGCAGTGAGTTCTAGTCCTGCTTTAGGCATGAAAGCCAGCTGGAGAACTCTGGGCCAATCACCAGGAGACAGTAAGTTCTAGTTCCGTCTTAGGCACGAAAACCGGCTGGGTGGCTTTGGGCCAATCACCAGGAGAATGGTGAGTTCTAGTTCCATTTTAGGCATAAAAGCCTAGGTCTTGGGCATGAAAGCCGCCTAGGGGACTTTGGGCCAATCAGAAGACAGTGAGTTCTAGTTCCACCTTAGGTATGAAAGCCAACTGGGTGACTTTGGGCCAATCACCAGGAGACAGTAAGTTCTAGTTCCGTCTTAGGCACGGAAACTGGCTGGGTGACTTTGGGCCAATCACCAGGAGATGGTGAGTTCTAGTTCCCCATTGGGCATTAAAAGCCACCTAGGGGACTTTGGGCCAATCAGGAGACAGTGAGTTCTAGTTCCACCTTAGGTATGAAAGCCAACTGGGTGATTTTGGGCCAATCACCAGGAGACAGTAAATTCTAGTTCTGTCTTAGGCACGGAAACTGGCTAGCTGACTTTGGGCCAATCACCAGGAGAACGGTGAGTTCTAGTCCCGCCTTAGGCACGAAAGCCGGCTGGGTGACTTTGAGTCAGCCTCTCTCTCTCAGCCCACCCCACCCCATAAGATTATTGTTGTTGTGGGGGAAAATAGGTGGAACAAGGAGTATTGGTATTATGTTTTCCCCCTCGAGTTCTTTACAAAAAAACAATAAAAGATGGGAGTCAAAATGAATAAATAAATAATAAAAGGGCCACTCACCTTGGGCATGATCACTGCCACATCCACGTTCACCTCTGGCTTGATGCAGGTGCCCAGCAGGTAACTCCCCACCACCTTCACCTCTGCTGGGGGCAGAAAATGGAACTTGCCCTTCACCTTGAAAGGAATCTGCAGGATAGGGACTTTCACTCCCGTGGGAAGCCAGGACTGGTCGGTGATCTGAAAAACAGAAAGTGGAATCCACCCTTTTGTCCCTGGATCAAAGGTTCAGTGGGAGAAACGGTCCCAGGTGGTCCAAACGGAACAATCCCAGAAACTCCAAAAATACAGGTAGTCCTCGACTTACGACCCAAAATTTCCGTTACTAAGCAAGACAGTTGTTGGGTTTTGTCCTATTTGACGCCCTTTCTTGCCTCAAGCTGTTAAGTGAAACACTGCAGTTGTTAAGTGAGGAAAACACGGTTGTTAAACGAATCCAGCTTCCCCATTGACTTTGTTGGTCGCCAAAGAGGATCACAGGATCCGGTGTGAACTGCAACCGTCATAAATATGAGCCGGTGGCTAACTGTCTGAATTTTGATCACGGGGAGGCTGCAACGGTCATTAAGCGTGAAAAAACAGTCGCAAGTCACATGTTTCAGTGCCACTGCAATTTTCGAATGGTCACTAAGTGAACTGTTGTAGAGTGGTGCAGTAGCCTAGAGGTGGAGCTCTCGCCTCAAAGTCAGGAGGTTGTGAGTTCAATCCTAGGTAGAGGCAGATATTTCTCTCTCTGGGCACAATGAGAATCTATCTGCTGAACAAAACTCCGCATTGGTGACAGGAAGGGCATCCGGCCAGGAAACATTCAGCTCCATTCAGTTGCCCAGACTCCACCCCCTAAAGCAGTGTTTCTCAACCTTGGAAGCTTGAAGATGGGTGGACTTCAACTCCCAGAATCCCCCAGCCAGCGTTGCTGGCTGGGGGATTCTGGGAGTTGAAGTCCACCCATCTTCAAGCTTCCAAGGTTGAGAAACACTGCCCTAAAGGGATTATAGGATTGTTAAAAGAGGATGATGACTAAATGATCCGTTGTAAATTGAGGACTACTCGTGCTGGTTTTGCAATCCTTCCTTTGATCCCACAATAGGAGGGGGCCATGCTAAGTCAAAAGAAGCTATATTCCTGTTCAGGCGTTCAAAATTCAATACATTATTGCAAGGAGATTGAGGTTTCTTCCCAAATTTGGGGGAGACCCTCCCAACTGTACCAGAAAGTCCTTAGTGTGAGGTATCCTACACCTCACCTGTGCAAATTAGCATAAAAATATTCCCGAAGGTGCACAAGCATCTTTAACACAATCTCCCATTATTCTCTATCCCATTCGAGTCAGGATTGACCTCTGGAGGTTGGGTTGTAAACTCGAACACAGGGCCAGGAAGCCACTAATCTGGGGTTACTTGCCAGGTCCAGTCCAAAGGTCCCCCTCAAAACCCCCGACGAGAGGTGGGCATCACATACTGTAACAACCTGTTTGGCCAGCATGTGGAAATGTGAGCACGTGCCATCCAAAAACAGAACAATTGTCTTCCTTGGAAACAGGTCTCAAATGTCCCAAAAGGTGCTGTTTCCAAAAAGCAACTAGACTTGCTTGGGGTGTTTTTTTTCCCCCTTGAAAACATTTCGCTTCTCATCCAAGAGCCTTGATAGTACAGTGGTTTAGTGCACCCTGTTATTAACACAGCTGCCTGCAATTTCTGCTGGTTCGAATCTCTCCAAGGCTCAAGGTTGACTCAGCCTTCCATCCTTTCTAAGGTAGGTGAAATGAGGACCCAGATTGTGGGGGCAATAAGCTGACTTTGTATAAAATATACAAAAGAATGAAGGCTTTTGCTTAATGCATTGTAAGCCGCCCTGAGTCTCCGGAGAAGGACGGCATATAAATCAAATTTAAAAAAAAAAAAGAAGCTTCTTCAGTTCTGACTGAAGAGCTCAGAGATTCTTGGATGGGAATCCCAAAGGTGCTTTTTTGTTTCAAGAGGCAATTGGACTTTTCTGGTTTTTTCCTTTGGAGACGTTTCGCTTCTCATCCAAGAAGCTTCTTCAGCTCTGACTGGATGGTGAGGAAGGGAAGGATTATGTTCCTTGATAGTTCCATATACATGATGTCGTATCCTTCACCCTCTGTTGAAAGAGGGCTGTTCAATTTGGACATACATGGCCTCTTTGATCCCACAGACTGTCAGTCTGACACCCCAAAAAGCTTCTTCAGCTCCTACTGGGATGGTGGGGAATGGAAGGATTTATACTCCTTGCAGACAGCTGGTCATTTGCATCCTTTTTAGAGGGCCAAAGAGGCCGTCTATGTCCAAATTACCTTTAAAGCCCTACCTGGCTCAGGGCCAGGTTATCTTCGAGACCGCCTTCTACCGCATAGCTCCCAACGACCAGTAAGATCCCACAGAGTTGGTCTCCTCTGGGTCCCGTCAGCTAAACAATGCCGGCTGGCGGGCCCGCGGGGGAGGGCCTTCTCTGTGGCTGCTCCAGCTCTCTGGAACCAGTTACCTCCTGAGATCCGGACCATCCCCACCCTATTGGCCTTCCGGAAAGCGGTGAAGACCTGGCTTTTCCGGCAGACCTGGAAATCACCGTTGATCTCGCTGTTGCGATCTGGAGAGATCCAGCCATGAATGGTGTGAATGAGTTTTAATTGTTTTTAATTTTTAAATGTTTTTTATAATGATTTTTTAAAATGTATTGTGAGCCGCCCTGAGTCTTCGGAGAGGGGCGATTCATATAAATTGAATTAATTAAATTAAATTAATTAAATTAAATTGAACAGTCCTCTCTCAACAGAAGGGAAAGGATACGACATCATCTATCTCCAATCTACAATATAGTCCTTTCAACAGTTCCAAGAAGGATCCACACCCATTTGCACCACTCCGGTGACCCTGAGGACTATAGATAAACCTCCAAGTGGCCTCAACGACTTGCTAAAAGGATGCAAAGGACCAGCTGTCTGCAAGGAGTATCAATCCTTCCCTTCCCCACCATTCAGTCAGAGCTGAAGAAGCTTCTTGGATGAGAAGCGAAACGTCTTCAAAAGAAAAAAACCAGAAAGTCCAGTTGCCTCTTGAAAAAAGCACCTTTGGGACAAACCAGGACCTGGATGACACCATAGTCGTATCTCAAGATACTATCAACTGCACGGATCCAAAACATACGTCTCTCGCCGGAACCTCCGGGACGTTCTTAAGCATGGCGCTGATTTCGTGAAGGAAGGCATCGATCCTCTGCTTCCTCTTCTCCTTGAGGGTCACCTCTTTCAACAGCTCCTCAATCTGCAAAAAGGAGAAAAATGCAATATATAGGGGTCTTCCTCAGAATGGAGTGCAAAGCATTCTGGATGTGCCTTTTGTTATAGGACAGTGATGGCTAACCTTTTTGCCATCGAGTGCCAAAAGCGAGGGGAATGCGGGGGGTGCCCACAGCCATAATTCTATGTGCCCTGCCCCATGCACATGAGCGCATGCCCCCCCCTTTTTGGCATGTGATGGCACAGTGGGCCACCAGACTTCTGGTGGACCGGAAGTCAGGAAACGGGCTGTTTCCGGCCTCTGGAAGGCCTCCGGAGGGGTGAGGAAGGCTGTTTTCGCCCTCCCCAGGCTCCTAGAAAGGCTCTGGAGGCTGGGGAGAACGAAAAAACGAGCCTTTCTCACCCATCCCCCCCCTCCGGAGGCCGGAAACTATGTTTCCTGACTTCCGGTGGGCCCAGAAAACCTGAAAATCAGCTGGTGGGCACACACATGCACGCCAGAGCTCAGCTCGCGTGCCCACCAATATGGCTCCATAGCCATATGGTGCCATAGGTTTGCCATCACGGTCATAGGAATTGCCTTTCTGGTTCCCCCTGCCAAATCTACTCAAACCACTAAGATGCCAAGCAAGTGCAAGCAACACAAGAGTTACTCATAACTAACTACAGGAAGCAACTTTGTTGTCCTCTTCCCAGGCAGGTAGCCGAACTCGACTTACAGCAGTCCGTTTAGTGACCGTTCGGGAGTTACAAAGGCACTGGAAGAACCTGACTTGGGCCCGGTTTTCGACGCTAACAACCATTGCAGCAACCTCAAAGTCGCGCGATTAAAATTTGGAGGCTCTGGCAACTGACTCATATTTATGACAGTTGCAGTGTCCTGGGGTTATGTGATCCCAGTTTGCGACCTTCTGAGGAGCAAAGTTGAGGAGGGGACGCCAGATTCACTTAAGAACCGTGTGACTAATGTTAACGACTGCAGCGGTTCACTTAACAACGTTGGCGAGAAAGGTCATAAAATGGAGGGAAACTCCCTTCATAATAGTCTGGCTGAGCCACAGAAATTTGGGACTTTGATTTATTCATTTGTTGAGCATACGGCAAGAATGTTAAAAAGCCTCTCACTATGACCTTCTCAATGAATAGAATCAGATTCAGAATAGAGCTGGAAGGGACCTTGGAGGTCTTCTAGTCCAACCTTCTGTTCAAGCAGAAGACCCCACCCCATTTGAGACAAGTGACTGTCCAATCTCTTCTTGAAAACCTCCAATGATGGAGCAACACCCACAACTTCTGGTGGCAAGCTGTTCCACTGGCTAATTGTCTTCAATGTCAGGAAATTTCTCCTCAATTCCAGATTGCTTCTCTCCTTGGTTAGTTTCCATCCATTGCTTCTTCTTCTGCCTTCTGGTGCTTTGGAAAATTATTTGTTCTATTTACGAATTCAAAGGTAGAGTATTCTACATGACTGTGGCAAGAAAGGACATAAAATGGGGCAAACCTCAGTTCACAACTGTCCCGCTTAGCAACGGAAATATTGGGCTCAATTGTGGTCGTAAGTAGAGGACTACCTGTGTTACAAGAATCTCCCTAGATTGCTTTCCTTCTACTGAAAACGCCCAGATAAGGCTTCAGTGATCTCTGGAGGCGTCAAGTTTATCCCGTTTGCAGCTACACAAGGATTCCAAGCTAGGTCCCAGCTTGACTCCTCCTTCCAATTTCCCAACCGGAACTGACCTGCAGGCGCAGAAGGTTGGAATGGAACAGGTTCTCGGTCTCCTTGAGGTGGCTCAGCTCTTCGTTGGTGGGCACCTTGTACAGCTCACTTTTGCCCAATTTCACCGGCTGCAAGAGGCCTTCGGAAGAAGAAGCCCGTTTCTTTCCCCTTGGTTTCTCTTCCTTAGAGATGCCATTTTGTTTCTCTTCATTCTCCGGACCTTTAGTTCCCTCGTCACTTTCAGGTAACATCTGCAGGTAACAACAAACAAAAAGAAGAAGAAAGGGATTATTCAACAGTGAAAAAAGGAAGGTTCTACATTTAGGGAAGAAAAACCAAATGCACAGGTACCGTATATGTGGTACCTTGCTCAATAGTGGTGACTGTGAGAGGGATCTTGGAGTCCTAGTGGACAACCATTTAGATATGAGCCAGCTGTGTGCAGCAGCTGCCAAAAAAGCCAACATAGTTCTGGGCTGCATAAACAGAGGGATAGAATCAAGATCACATGAAGTGTTAATACCACTTTATAATGCCTTGGTAAGGCCACACTTGGAATGCTGCATACAGGTTTGGTGGCCATGACATAAAAAAGAGGCTCTAGAAAGAGTGCAGAGAAGAGCAATAAAGATGATTAGGGGCCTGGAGACTAAAACATATGAAGAATTATTGCAGAACTGGGTATATCTAGTTTAATGAAAAGAAGGACCAGGGGAGACATGATAGCAGTCTTCCAATATCTCAGGGGCTGCCACAAAGAAGAGGGAGTCAAGCTATTCTCCAAAACACCTGAGGGTAGAACAAGAAGCAATGGGTGGAAACTAATCAAGGAGAGAAGCAACTTAGAACTAAGGAGAAATTTCCTGACAGTTAGAACAATTAATCAGTGGAACAACTTGCCTCCAGAAGTTGTGAATGCCCCAACACTGGAAATTTTTAAGAAGATGTTGGGTAACCATTTGTCTGAAGTGGTGTAAGGTTTCCCGCTTGGGCAGGGGGTTGGACTAGAAGACCTCCAAGGTCCCTTCAACTCTTGTTATTTTATTCTATTCTATTCACCCAAATAAAGATGCTGATTTTGTCTTTAAGAGTCTTGCTACCTGGTCTGTTTTAACACCGTGGTCACAAAAGAGGCAAGCCCCTCCTGCTTTTCATACCTGTTCTAGATCCTTTTTTCCACCTTGGGTTAGTGTTTTGTTCAACTTTACCAACTTTTAAGAGGTGTGGACTTCAACTCCCAGAATTCCCCAGCCAGCCAATGCCTCTTTGAAGCCCAAGAACAGAATTAAGCCAACTAATTCTCCTCCTTCACAAACTTTTAAACTGTATTTATTATTTATTCCCCTCCTCCGTGAGCTTTTAAGCTTTTCTTTATGGATAACATTTGTATAGTTATTCCATCTTTGAAAACTACGCTGCTCAACAATTACACAGGCAGTCCTTAACTTGCAGCCTTTTGTTTAGTGACCATTCAGACTTCCAACAGCCCTGAAAAAAAGGAATTATGACTGGTTTTCATGCTTAAGACTCTTGCAACCTCCCCAATAATAGTCAGGTGATCAAAATTCAGACGCTCGGTCACTGACTCGTATTTATGACGGTGGCAGTGTCCAGGGGTCACGTGACTCCCTTTTCTGACCTTCTGACAAGCAAAGTCAAGGGGAAAGCCGGATTCACTTAAGAACCGAGTTACTAACTGCAATGATTCACTGTGGCAAGTAAAGTCATAAAATGGGGCAAAATTCACTTAACAACCATCTCACTTAGCAACACAAATTTTGGGCTCAATTTTAGTGGTAAATCAAGTATTTAATTTAATTTAATTTAATTTCCAATTTATATACCGCCCTTCTCCCTGAGGACTCAGGGCGGTGTACAGCCAAGATAAAAAACATAGAATACAAATATTAAAACATTTAAAATATATATAAATTTTGGCCCGAAGTTAAGAATCACAAACTAATTAAAAGAATTTAAAAATTTGTTCTAAGCCAACCCGGCTTGCTGAAAAAGATAGGTTTTCAGGGAACGACGGAAGGCATTGAGGTCATGGATTCTTCTTATCTCCGGGGGCAACTGATTCCAGAGGGTGGGAGCCCCCACAGAGAAAGCCCTCCCCCTGGGGGCCACCAGCCTACATTGTCTGGCTGATGGCACCCTGAGGAGGCCCTCTCTGTGGGAGCGCACGGGTCGATGGGAGGTCATCGGTAGCAGCAGGCGGTCTCGAAGATAGCTAGGCCCGATGCCATGGAGCGCTTTAAAGGTGATAACCAACACCTTGAAGTGCACCCGGAAGACCACCAGGAGCCAGTGCAGCTCGCGCAGGAGCGGTGTTACATGGGAGCGCCATGTTGCTCCCATCACTACCCGCGCTGCTGCATTCTGGACCAGCTGGAGCCTCCGGGTGCTCTTCAAGGGGAGCCCCATGTAGAGAGCGTTGCAGTAGTCAAGGCGAGAGGTGACAAGGGCGTGAGTGACTGTGCACAAGGAATCCCGATTGAGAAAGGGCCGCAACTGGCGAATCAGGCGGACCTGATAAAAGGTCCCCCTGGTAACAGCCGTTAGATGTTCCTCCAAAGACAGCTGCCTATCCAGGAGGACTCCCAGATTGCGAGCCCTCTCAGTGGGGGCCAAAGACTCGCCCCCAATAGTCAGTGATGGAGTCAACTGACTATATCGGGATGCCGGGAGCCACAGCCACTCAGTCTTGGAAGGGTTGAGCCTGAGCCTGTTCCTCCCCATCCAGATCCGCACAGCCTCCAGGCACTGGGACATCACTTCAAGGGCATCGTTGGGGTGGCCTGGGGTGGAGATGTACAGCTGGGTGTCATCAGCGTACTGGTGGTATCTCACCCCAAAGCCACGGATGATCTCGCCCAGCGGCTTCACATAAATGTTGAACAGAAGGGGCGAGAGGACCAATCCCTGCGGCACTCCACAGATGAGAGGCCTCGAGGTCGACCTCTGCCCCCCTGCCAACACAAACTGCGACCGGTCGGAGAGAAAGGAGGAGAACCACTGCAACACAGTGCCTCCCACCCCCAACTCTTCCAGCCGGTGCAGCATGATACCATGGTCGATGGTATCAAAAGCCGCTGAGAGATCTAATAGGACCAGAACAGAGGAATAACCCCTGTCCCGAGCCCTCCAGAGATCATCGACCAACGCGACCAATGCCGTTTCCGTGCTGTGCCCAGACCTGAAACCGGACTGGAACGGATCTAGATAGGATGTTTCCTCCAGGAATTGCGGAAACTGTTGCGCGACCACACTCTCAACAACCTTCGCAATGAAGCGAAGGTTGGAAACAGGATGATAGTTGGCCAATATTGCTGGATCCAGGGACGGCTTCTTGAGGAGAGGCCTCACCACCACCTCTTTCAGGGCAGCGGGGAAGTGACCCTTACTCAACGAAGCATTAATGACGCCCTGGAGCCAGCCTCGTGTAACCTCCCGGGAAGCCAGTACCAACCAAGAGGGACACGGGTCCAGTAAACATGTGGCCGCACTAAGTCTCCCCAAAATCCTGTCCACATCATCGGGAGTCACAGCATCAAACTCTTCCCAGATAACATTCTCAAGACTGTTCCTCGTCACCCTGCCCTGATCTACCCAGTCAGAGTCCAGATCCCCCCGGATCTGAGCGATTTTGTCATACAGGTATTGTCCAAAATCCTCCGCCCTGCCTTCTAAGGGATCCTCCCGCACTCCCTGATGGAGCAGGGCGCGGGTCACCCTAAACAGGGCGGCCGGACGATTCCCTGATGACGCAATAGAGGCGGAAAAGTAGTTAGACTTTGCCGTCTTTATCGCCACTAGGTAGGCCTTAATATGCGACCTTACCAGTGTTCAATCAGATTCAGCGAGACTGGCCCTCCAACCGCTCTCCAGGCGTCTTTTCCGGCGCTTCATTTCCCTCAGCTCCTCAGTAAACCAAGGAGCCGCGAGGGATCGACACCGGGTCAGAGGCCGCAAAGGCACAACTCGGTCCAAGGCCCCACCAGCCGCCCGATCCCAGGCGGCTACCAGGTCCTCGGCCGAGTCATGTGCTAGATCCTCAGGAAATGGCCCAAGCTCCGTCTGGAACCTATCAGGATCCATCAGGCGGTATTACCTATAACTGCCTGCTCTTTTTATACCATACTTTAATACTGCAATACTATTTCTGTTTTCAGCCCCCCATTATTTTATTTATTTGTTTATTAAATTGCTATGTCACCCATCTCCCATTCAGAGTGACTGTGGGTGGCTCAGGTATTGTGGAATCAAGTAAAAAATAGTTAAGACGATTAAGAGCAGGGGGTTGGACTAGAAGACCTCCAAGGTCCCTTCCAACTCTGTAATTTATGAAGATTTTCAGTCATCCAGGTCATGGATGTCCCAAAAGTGCTTTTTTTCAAGAGGCAGCCGGACTTTCTAGTTTTTTCTTTTGAAGAGGTTTCGTTTCTCATCTAAGCAGCTTCTTCAGCTCTTACTGAGATGGTGGGGAATGGAAGGATTTATATTCCTTGCAGACAGCTGGTCATTTGCATCCTTTTTAGAGGGCCAAAGAGGCCATCTATGTCCAAATTGAACAGCCCTCTCTCAACAGTGGGGGGAGGGATTTGATATCATCTATCTCCAGTCTACAACACAGTTGTAGCAATTCTAAGAAGGCTCCACACCCATTTGCATCACTCAGGTGACCCTGAGGACTACAGACAAACCTCCAACAAACTTGCTAAAAAGGATGCAAATAACCAGCTGTCTGCAAGGAGTATCAATCCTTCCCTTCCCCACCATCCAGTCAGAGCTGAAGAAGCTTCTTGGATGAGAAGCGAAACGTCTTCAAAAGAAAAACCACAAAAGTCCAGTTGCCTCTTGGAAAAAAAACCCTTTTGTTGCAGGAAAAGAAACGGAACCAGGCCAAGCTCTTCAATGCAGGAAAGAGTTTATTGTGCACAGTTCAAACAGTCCAAAGACAAGCAAAAAGTCTGAACATTGATGGCTTCTTCTGGCCATGTATTCATACAATTTAAAGGCAAAATTATTACAGAGAGTGATACATTTCACACGTAGAAGCTGCCCTTTCATCTATCTCTAGGAAAGGAAATAACAATCCTGTTCTCACAGACTCAGGTTCTCTGCTCCGGAGCTCAAGACATAATAAAAAGGAGATAAGAGGCTTGGAGACACCTCAAGGGCAGTAAAGGAAGCAGTACTTCTCATCTAGGGATATACATGACATTTGGGATGCAATAAACAATAAACAACAGGATGTATCTGTTTAGGGTCAGTTTGCCCTTTTACAATTCTGGGCCTTCGTCAAATAGGCATCAAAGAGCTATAGAAATAGAAATCAAAGAGCCTTGATAGTACAGTGGTTTAATGCACCCTGTTATTAACACAGCTGCCTGCAATTACTGCAGGTTCGAATCTCGCCAAGGCTCAAGGTTGACTCAGCCTTCCATCCTTTCTAAGGTAGGTGAAATGAAGACCCAGTTTGTGGGGGCAATAAGCTGACTTTGTATAAAATATATAAAAGAATGAAGGCTATTGCTTAATGCATTGTAAGCCGCCCTAAGTCTCCGGAGAAGGGCGGCATATAAATCAAATTAAAAAAAAAATACTTTTTGTCAATTTAGCACCTTGGCACGGAAGAGGCACTTCTGTCTTGACCAAAGATTTAGAATTATAATATTTGAATTTTGTCCCAATATCGGATCTTAGCCTAGCTCACTTTGGGACACCCAACTCTGTTATTCTTAAGATTAAACTTAAATAAGGTTCCATCCTTGGGGTCTCATTTTTGAGTGAGAAGCCAGCAGGCAGGCATCCCAGGTTTGCAGGAAATAAATAAAAGCATCCTGAAACAAGGCAATGGAAAGGAGAGCCAAGTCCTGGTCCATCTGCAGCCACCAAACCCTACAAAGTGGCTTTGGTGGCCCTTAAATCTTCTTCACAAGTGGCCTTGACTACCTGAGCTGCTGCAAGAAACAGAAGGCAGCATAAAATCAAATATATTTTGCAGGAAATACGGGGTGGGTGAGGGGGGGCGAGGAAAAAAAGTTCCTTTCTCCCCCTTTTTTCCCAAAATTAACTACACAGCGATGCTGAGATGCATCCAAAAAGGAAAAAAAAAAACTATTCACATGTGCAGAAATGGATAGATTAACTTTAAAATTAAACAACAAGGAAGACTCACAGTATTACAAAATATGGAACAGATGGTATGAATGGATCAATTGAAAGAAAAAAAAATTAAAGTCAAAATACAGTAAGAAATTAAGGATAACAAATTTACACCGTCATTAAGAAATTAAGGTTAATGTATATATGTACTTACATGTTCAAATATAGATAGATAATCCTGTTTGTTAGTTTTTTTTAGTATATATAAAATTTAGAATTGTACCTTCTTTTTTTAGAATTAAGAACGTTTTGTACAATCTTTTATCTTTTTATATTGAATGTTTGTTTTTAAAATCGAAAAAAAAAGAAAAAAAACTCAGAATAACAAAAGGGACCCTCGAGGTCTTCTAGTCCAGCCCTCCAGTTCAACAGATCAAGCTCTGGCCAAGTTGGGACCAGGCTAAGATTGTCTTCCACCACCCCCACCTACCCCCCCAAAAACAAACCTTAAACGAGGCGAGGGAGAGAGACTGGGGCAGCCCTGGACTACAACTCCCATCGTCCTTGACCCCCCCCCCCGGCCGTGGATGATGGGGTTTGTAGTCCGAGGAGGAGACGGGAGAAGCTCCCCGGGGTCCCTTTACGGTGCTGCTTCTCCCAGATCTTTTTTTTCCCCCGCACCGCGCTCCGCTCAGCCGCAAACTCACCTTCAGCCGACCAGCTCGGGCAGCCACGTGGGTGGAACTCGGCAAAAAAGGGGGAAAAAAAAGACAAAACCACGTGGAGCCTACAGCGGCGCACGGGCCTCTTCCGTCTTCCGGCCAACAAGTTCGTCACTCTCGGGCTCCGATAGGTTAGCGTCGTGTGGCCCCGCCCCCTTAGAGAAGTTTGGTTGAGAGCGCAAAGGAAGTTTTGCCGGAACGACTTTACGTGATTCGCGGTTTAGCCTAGAAGTAGGAAAATGAAGAGGGGTCCAACCTCGCCTTCTGTTTGTGGGGGGGGGGCTTCCGGGTTCAGTCGGACCACTTCGCTGGTTTACAGGTAGTCCTCGACTTACCACTGACAACTCGTATAGTGACCGTTTGAAGTTACAACGGCACTGGGAAAAAAAATAACTTAGGACTGTTTTTCACACTGCATCATGGTCACATCACATTGTCGTGGAAAAATAAAGAGATGAATTTCAAAACCAGAAAAAGCTTTATTTTGGCCAAAAGGTTCAGATAGCATAATATTAACCCTAACATCTGAACAAGGATTCTGTTTAAGATATGTACCTATATACTAACAAAAACAGGAAGTATCTTAGATCTGCCTCTTTAGCTAGTCTTCCCTTGTTTCTTAAGCAGGAAACTCCATGTGGGCTAATTCTGCATTTTAACATAGGACCTCTGCGGTTTGACTTCTTGAACTTTCCAACTGTAGAATGTGTGTTAATTCTGCGGTTTAACTTTTTGAACTCTGCAACTTTCTCAAGTCAAAAGAGCCCTTCAGAGATCATGCAGGCTGACCCCGTATTATTTCACTCTTATATCCAATTTCATTTTACGTCCTGCCTTAACATGATCAAAATTCAGATGGTTGGCAGCTGGCTCGTATTTATGACGGTTGCAGCGTCCCGGGGCGGGGTCACGCGATCCGCTTTTGTGACCTTCTGGCAAGCAAAGTCAATGGGGAAGCCAGTTTCACTTAACTGTTGTGGATTTAATAAGACAAACACAACTTTTGGGTTGATCAGAGACAGATTTTATATATATATTGCGCAATAGGTTCAAGGCTCTGTACATGAAGCGTTGAACAAAGACAGGAATTAGGTACACTGGTTTTATACCCTTCTAGACAAAGGATTCTTTTGAAGTCAGCAGTTCATATGATCCTATACATTTATCAATTTTAATTGACATTACAGAGTTTCTTTGCAAAACAATCATAATTCTTTTTGTAGATTACTGAAGCATCTCTTTTATCTTTTAACGATGGACAACTTTTAACTCATGTGGATCCCCTTGACCTAACCAACCCTTAAGATGTATGTCATTAGAATGTTCCTTTCTTCTGACAACTTAGAGGCCTCCTAGAGGAACCAAAAGGACCTTGGCTGAGTTTGTACTCTTTCCAGCCGGATGCATTGCTTTTTAGAATAGAGTGAATAGAAAGTTATCCAGTGGTCATCCATCAGAGCCCGCTTCATTACATTATAACAACCGGGTTACTAACTTAAGAACTGCAATGATTCACTTAACAACTATGGCAAGAAAGGTCGTAAAAGGGGGCAGAACTCACTTAACAAATGTCTCGTTTAGCAACAGACATTTGGGGCTCAATGGGGGCCGTGACTCAAGGACTACCTGGGTATTTTCAGAAGAGGGACAACCATTTAGGAGGCTCGGGGTTTTGATGTACATCAGCGCATGCAAAAACCACAGGAAAAAAATGTGAAGGTTGCAACGGAAATCTTAATTTTTTTCCCCCCCTCAAAAGGGACGTTTGGCAAAAATGCTACTGGCAACCAAACAGATTGTCCTGTCTTGTAATGCAATCGAACGAGTATTTTTCAACCTTGGTGAGTTTAAAATGGGTGATGGGTTATCACAGAGAGGAGGGGCCCACCTATTTTCCAAAGCACCCAAAGGCCAGACAAGGAACAATGGTTGGAAACTGATCAAAGGAGACATTTCACCAGTTCTAGTTCCACTTCAGGCATGAGCGTTGGCTGGCTGATTTTCAACCAATCACCAGGAGACCGTGAGTTCTAGTTCCGCCTTAGGCATAAATATTGGATGGCTCTCTTTGGGACAATCACTAGGAGACAGTGAATTCTAGTTCCACTTCAGGCATGAGCCTTGGCTGGCTGATTTTCAACCAATCACCAGGAGACCGTGAGTTCTAGTTCTGCCTTAGGCATAAATATTGGATGGCTCTCTTTGGGACAATCACTAGGAGACAGTGAATTCTAGTTCCACTTCAGGCATGAGCCTTGGCTGGCTGATTTTCAACCAATTACCAGGAGACCGTGAGTTCTAGTTCCGCCTTAGGCATAAATATTGGATGGCTCTCTTTGGGACAATCACTAGGAGACAGTGAATTCTAGTTCCACTTCAGGCATGAGCCTTGGCTGGCTGATTTTCAACCAATCACCAGGAGACTGTGAGTTCTAGTTCCGCCTTAGGCATAAATATTGGATGGCTCTCTTTGGGACAATCACTAGGAGACAGTGAATTCTAGTTCCACTTCAGGCATGAGCCTTGGCTGGCTGATTTTCAACCAATCACCAGGAGACTGTGAGTTCTAGTTCCGCCTTAGGCATAAATATTGGATGGCTCTCTTTGGGACAATCACTAGGAGACAGTGAATTCTAGTTCCATTTCAGGCATGAGCCTTGGCTGGCTGATTTTCAACCAATCACCAGGAGACCGTGAGTTCTAGTTCTGCCTTAGGCATAAATATTGGATGGCTCTCTTTGGGACAATCACTAGGAGACAGTGAATTCTAGTTCCATTTCAGGCATGAGCCTTGGCTGGCTGATTTTCAACCAATCACCAGGAGACTGTGAGTTCTAGTTCCGCCTTAGGCATAAATATTGGATGGCTCTCTTTGGGACAATCACTAGGAGACAGTGAATTCTAGTTCCATTTCAGGCATGAGCCTTGGCTGGCTGATTTTCAACCAATCACCAGGAGACTGTGAGTTCTAGTTCCGCCTTAGGCATAAATATTGGATGGCTCTCTTTGGGACAATCACTAGGAGACAGTGAATTCTAGTTCCACTTCAGGCATGAGCCTTGGCTGGCTGATTTTCAACCAATCACCAGGAGACCGTGAGTTCTAGTTCTGCCTTAGGCATAAATATTGGATGGCTCTCTTTGGGACAATCACTAGGAGACAGTGAATTCTAGTTCCACTTCAGGCATGAGCCTTGGCTGGCTGATTTTCAACCAATCACCAGGAGACCGTGAGTTCTAGTTCTGCCTTAGGCATAAATATTGGATGGCTCTCTTTGGGACAATCACTAGGAGACAGTGAATTCTAGTTCCACTTCAGGCATGAGCCTTGGCTGGCTGATTTTCAACCAATCACCAGGAGACTGTGAGTTCTAGTTCCGCCTTAGGCATAAATATTGGATGGCTCTCTTTGGGACAATCACTAGGAGACAGTGAATTCTAGTTCCATTTCAGGCATGAGCCTTGGCTGGCTGATTTTCAACCAATCACCAGGAGACCCTGAGTTCTAGTTCCGCCTTAGGCATAAATATTGGCAGGCTGGCTTTGGGACAATTACCAGGAGACTGTGAGTTCTAGTTCCACCTTAGGCACGAAAATAGCTGGGTGACATTGGGTCAGTCCCTATTTCTAAACCCAACCCACCTAACAAGGTTGTTGTTGTGCAAATGAAATTAACAGGAGGAAGGAATATTATGTCTATTCACTGCCTGGAATTACTCATTAAAGAATCAAAGAATTCAATCTTTCAGCTTCATGGAGTTCCTCTGCAAGGGCATTGTGTAGGGAAGGGGATGGGCTGTTAAGAAGTACGGAATATTAATAAATTGTAGAACTTGATTTCCATTCCAGAAAACCGCATTTCCCCTTTTGGTGGTCTTCCTACTAAATACCAGTTTCTCTAGTGTCCAGCAGAGGGCGCCCTTGGTTTTGCTTTAAGAATTGTTGTTGGCAGGTGTCCCAGGTGTGTGCAATGGCAGCCCCGCCCCTTTTCACACCCAAAGTTTTATCACAAGAATGGAAAACCCCACCCGTGATTTTTTTCTTTACACTATCCCACAAGTGCCCGAACCTCCTGTCTCCATCCGTGGCTCTTTGAGGGATTCATTAATTACAAGAAGCCATAGCTTGTTTCACTGTCATTTATTGGGTAAGCCATAATTATAGGAAGCCATGGTTTGTTTAGTTGCAGTTTATTGGATAAATCACAATTTAGCAAAAGCCATAGTTTGTTTAGCTGTAATTTTTGGATAAACCACAATTTACAAGAAGCCAGTTTGTTTAACTGTCATTTATTGGATAAGCCACAGTTATAAGAAGCCATAGTTTGTTTAGCTGTAGTTTTTGGAGAAACCACAATTTACAAGAAGCCATAGTTTCTTTAACTGTAGTTTATTAGACAAACTACTATCCTGAGCCAACAGTAAGAATATTCCTATGGTCGGGGAGCACAGTATGTCAACCAAGGGTCTCTTACTCAATCTGTCCCAAGCCACTGTACAGGTAGTCCTTGCCTTACAACAGTTCATTTAGTGATGGTCGAACTTATAACGGCACTAAAAACTGACTTGTGACCATTTTTCACACTTACGACTAGAGGTGGTATTCATCCGGTTTGTGAAGCTCACCCCGTTATGCGGCACTAGGGATTCGACCCACTGAACTGCCGAACTTTCAATCGACAAGCTCAGCATCTTAGCCACTGAGCCACCATGTCCCTTAACAACCATATTACTAACTTAATAACTGTTATTAATCACTGCAGTTATTAACAACCATATTACTAACTTAATAACTACAGTGATTCACTTAACAACTAAGGCAAGTAAGGTCATAAAATGGGGCAAAACTCACTTAACAAATGTCTCACTTACCAACATAAATGTTAGGCTCAATTGTGGTCATAAGTCAAGGACTGCCTGTAACTACTTGAAGTAAGATTTAAGATCAGTATCCCAAAGGAAGTTTACATAGGAAAGTATTGTTCGTGTCCTTAAATTATTCTCAGGAAATTCAACCTTATGCTCACGTTTTATTATATTACCTATATATACTCATAAAGATTTATTATCATTTTATTGTCACTTTATTATTAAACATATAGAATAATAAGACCAAAAAGAGAGATAAAATTGAAGAAACAGGGAATTTACATTTGACCTAAAAATTAAAAGTTTTTCAACATTTTATTAATCAATTGTAAATAAGAGTACATCACATTGTTTTTAAAGCTTATATGCATCATGAAGATATAAACAGAATAAATATCAAGAACAATAATAAAATGATAAAGTATGATAAATTTTATCCAGACTACGAGAAATCTGTTTAGATTAAGAAATTTAACAAAATCAGAACATTTCTTGTTTTATATACATCCAACCTAGACTATGTTGTTTCTCTTTGTCATAGAATATATGTGGGTATAATGTAAATGAAGGGATCTGATAGATGACCACTGGATAACTTTCTATTCACTCTATTATAAAAAGCAGAAAATGCATCCAGTTGGGAGAAAGTACAAACTCAGCCAAAATCCTTTTGATACCTTTAGGAGGCCTCTTAAGTTGTCAGAAGAAAGGAACATTCTAATGACATACAGATTAAAGGTTGGTTAGGTCAAGGGGATCCACATGAGTTAAAAGTTGTCTGTCATCAGAAGATGATTTGAGTCTATGCTTCAGTAATTTACAGAAGAATTATGATTGTTTGGCAAGGATAATATAAAACTTAGTAATTAGGAAATGTCAATTAAATATAACAAATGTATATGCCCATATAAACTGCTGAGTTAACAGAATCCTTTGTCTTAAAAGTGTATAAAACCGTTGTAACAGAGTTCTCTCCTTGTTCAAAGCTTCATGTACAAAACTGGCTCTGAACCTTGCGCAATAAAACTGTCTCTGGCTGACCTAGGAATGTTGCTTTGTCCTCATCATTCCACAACAGGTATATGCATAATTCTGTATCTATATTTATTTGTTATATTATGTAGTATATATTGGAGGTGGTGACCATTTGAGAGCTGCATGCAACAAAATTTCATTTTAATGTATGCCGATTAACGTACATTCAAAGTGACAATAAAATTATTAAAAATTCTCAGTTGTCCGTGCTCCTGTCAAAGCTTACCATGGGACTTATTGCTGCGTTTTTCAATCTTGGCAACTTTATGTGGACTTTTAAACTCCCATAATTCCCTTAGCCAGCGCAGAATTCTGGGAGTTGCAGTTCTTAACACTAGGTTATACTCTACTGGTCAGTAAAACCCATTGAGGCTGCTCAACTTGGTTTATGGTGGTTTACACTGGCTTGTATCCAGCAGTGAAATCCAATTATCTTCGCTACTGGTTCGGGAATGGGAGTGCACTAACCCTAACCTCTTCTGCAGCTGCGCAGAGGGTCAAAAATGGGACGTAATGATGTCCCAGCGGGTGGGCGGAGTCTTCCACTGCCGGCGCTACCAGTTCGTGCGAGCTGGATAGATCCAGCTGGATTTCACTGCTGTTTGCATCTGTGGTTACATCAAAGCTTAGCCTAATGGTGGTTTGCACATGATTTGGCCCAATGCATTAATGTGATCTTATTGCATAAACCAGACCATAAGCCCTGTTCTGGGCAGAGGGAGTGAGAGAGAGATCTCTATCTATCTATCTATCTATCCATCTATCCATCTATCCATCTATCCATCTATCCATCTATCCATCTATCCATCTATCCATCCATCCATCCATCCATCCATCTATCTATCTATCCATCTATCCATCTATCCATCTATCCATCTATCCATCTATCCATCTATCCATCTATCTATCTATCTATCTATCTATCTATCTAGTTAGGAAATGGTCATTGTCTAATCGTTGGCCAGGTAATATATAATCCAACATTGTACATGTTTGTAACATGTAAATGTATTATGTTGCTTTAAGAACCTTGCTGAGCCCTTATGCATCCTGATCGGATGAGCTGTGTAGCCAATGGATTTAAGGAGAGCTTAAATGTGGTTAGTTGTGGACACTACACCATATTTTTACCTGCGACTATGCTGTAACTATTTTTGATCTCTCTAAATGGTAATTGTTTCAGCATGTCTTATTTATTACTGTTTCCTGATATTTATTGAACTGTTTTTATATTGTTCCTGAATGTTCCTTGTATTTTTCTTCAAACTGGTAAGAAGATTTTATATCCCTGGATTGATCTTGTATTGCACTTTATATGGCTAAGACTTGGATTGTTAAAAGGACTATGAATCTATCTTCTACCTATCATCTCTATCTATCTCCATCTCTATTTATCTATCTATATTGTATACACACATATACATATACACTGTGTGTATATAAATGTATATGTATATATGTGTGTATGCACACATACATATATATACATGCATACATACATATACATGATCCATTGCCTACATTTTATTGCACCTCTCATGACAATTAATTTCCCACTTTAATCATTGCAAAGGATTTTGGAAATAACGTCTAATAAATCAACACTGAGGAAATGTCCTCTTTTTTCATTGAAAACAACATTTCAATCAACTCCAACCTCCACCCCCCTTCCAAAGTCTTAATGGTTCCGTCCATTTAAGAGCCCCTCCCACCGCCAAAGAGCTTGGACGACAGAGCCGGCAACCAGCCAATCCCTGAAGAAGCCTGAATACTTTTTAACAAGCAGCGACCAATGGCCGAACGCTCCCTTCCCTTTAGGGCGGGACCCATGAGAATTAAGCTTTAGAAGGCAACCAATGGTATAATGGTGGGGGGCGGGACTAGGCTAAACATTGGACAAGAGAGAGGGGAGAGGAAAGGCTCCGTTCCCTTTAGGGCGTGACCCATGAGAGTGAAGCTAAGGAGGCAACCAATGATATAACGGCGGAGGGCGGGGTTAGGAGTGGGGCGGGGAAGTTCGAGAGAACGAGAGCGCGTTCAGCCCAGTCCATCAGAGCGCTGGTTAAAACCTTCCCAATAAAGCCGCCTCTGACGTCACCGGGGAGAAGGCGTTGCCAAGGCCGCCTCTGACGTCACCGGGAGGAAAGGCGTTTGCGAGCGCCGCCCCCCCTCCCGCGTGCGCGTGCGCGTAGAGGCAGGCAGGCAGGCAGGCGGCCGGCCCGGCCTCGCGCCTCCCTGCCCAGGCAGGAAGGCGGAAGCGGAAGCGGCAGGCCGGAAGGGAGGGCGGGGCCTGCCGGGCGGAGCGGGCGCGTTCCCGTCAGCGGGAACGACCGGCCGAGCGAGCGAGCGAGCGAGCGGCGTCGCCGTCACAAAAGGAAGCAGCGTCGTCGTCGAGGGGGCCCCGCGGCTGCCTCGCTCGGTGGCGGAGGCCGCGCTCGTCCGCCTTTGCCTCCCCCCCTTCCCCTCCCCCCCCGCCGCCGCCTCGGGCCTCCCCTCCCCCACCCTCCCCTTCCCCCCCCCCGCACGGAGCAAGAGGATCGCGGCGGCGGCGGGCGGGCCGGGCGGCCTGGCCCGGCCTGCCCCGCCGCGGCCAGGCCCTGCCCGGCCTGAGCGGCTCCCGTCTCGCCTTCCTCCTCCTCCTCCTCCTCCTCCGGGGCCGCCATGGCGCAGCAGCAGGTGAGCAGCTCCCAGAAGGCGCTGATGCTGGAGCTGAAGGGGCTGCAGGAGGAGCCGGTGGAGGGCTTCCGCATCACCCTGGTCGACGAGTCCGACCTCTACAACTGGGAGGTGGCCATCTTCGGCCCGCCCAACACGCTCTACGAGGGCGGCTACTTCAAGGTGAGGCCACGCCCCCCTCCGCTCCCCAAGCCCCTCCCCCCCAAGCCCCTCCCCCCCAACCGTCCCCCCTTCCCCTCCCCCCCCACAGCGCCCCCCCCCGGGGGGAAGGAGGGAGCAGGCTCTAAAGGAGAGGAAGGGGCTTCTCTGTCCCCCCACCCCCCCACTCCCAAGGGTTTGGCACCCCGGTTTTCAAGGGGAGGGAGGGGGGGTCTCTGCCTTTGCACCCCGCTTTTTCATGAGGGGTCTCTCCCTCCAGTTGAAGGAAGGAGACATGAGGGTCTGTCTGGTTTTGCACCCCACTTTTCAGGGCGGTCTCCCCATTGTAGCACCCTTGCTTTTTCATGAGGGTCTCCCCGCTTTTTCAAGGGGAGGGGGCTTTCCCTGCCTTTGCACCCCACTTTTCCTGAGGTTCTCCCTGCTTTTTCATGAGGGGTCTCTCCGCTTTTGAAGGAAGGGGTCTTTAAAGGCTTGGTACCCCTCTTTTCCTGAGAGTCTCCCCACTTCTTCATGAGGGTCTTTCTGGCTTTGCACCCCACTTTTCAGGGCGGTCTCCCCATTGTAGCACCCTTGCTTTTCCAAGAGGGTCTCTCCGCTTTTGAAGGAGGGGGTCTTCAAGGGTTTGGCACCCCACTTTTCCTGAGGGTCTCCCCTCTTTTTCAAGGAGAGGGGGAGCTCTCCCTGCCTTTGCACCCCACTTTTCCTGAGGTTCTCCCTGCTTTTTCATGAGGGTCTGTCTGGTTTTGTACCCCACTTTTCATGGTCTTCCCACTGTAGCACCCTTGCTTTTTCATAAGGGTATCTCCACTTTTGAAGGAGGGGGTCTTCAAGGGTTTTGCACCCCACTTTTCCTGAGGGTCCCCCCACTTTGGCATCCTGCTTTCTCCTGTGGGTCTCCCCACTTTTCATGGGGGACAAGTCTCTCCCTGCCTTCGCACCCCAGCTTTCCTGAGGGCTCTGCCCAATTTTTCAAAATGGTCTCTCCAGTTTTGCACCCCGCTTTTCCTGAGGGTCTCCCTGCCTGTGCCAGCCCTCTTTTTCATGAGGGTCTCTCCATTTTTACAGGTTTGCAACCCCCCCCCTTGGGGACCTCCTCGGGTTTGCACCCCCTTTTTAATGAAGGCCTCCCCGCTTCTCATGAGGGTCTTGAGTTTGCTCCCCACGTTTCACTCCAGTCTCCCGCTTTGCCCCTCCCCCACCCTTTTTATATGAAGGCCTCCCCATTTCTCATAAGAGACTCGCCGGGTTTGCACCCCGCTTTCTAGTGAGGGTCTCCCTGCTTTTAGTTGACGGAGGAGTCTCTCTGGCTTGACACCCCACTTTTCATGGCGGTCTCCCCGCTTCGGCACCTTGTTTTTAAGGAGGGACTCCCCTCTTTACATGAGGATCTCCCTGCTTTTGGCACCCCACTTTTAATGGGATCCTTCCCGCTCTGACACCCCAGTTTTCATGAGAGCTTCTCTGCTTCTGTACCCCGCTTTTTATGAAGGCCTCCCTGCTTTTGCAACCCATGTTTCATGACTGTTTCTCTGCTTTGCCTCCCCCCCCCCATTTTAATGAGGGTCTCCCTGCATTCAGGGGCACTTTTTCTTCTCGCTTTGTTCCTCTGAGACTCCCTTCTCTACCCCTCCTCCCTGCATTTCAATGAGAGAGGAGGGGCTGTGTCTGGTCCTCTTAGCTCCCTCCCCCAATTTCCCCCCTTCTCCTTAGGCCATCTGGGGAAAACCCGGCAACTGGGAAGGGTGGGGGCCCCCCTCCCTTTTCAGGGCCCATCCCTTTGCTTTTCTCCCCTTCCATTTCTGAAGGCTGACAAAAGGGTTTTTCCCCCCACATTTTAATTAATTTAATCTTCCATATTATCTTTTTTTTTTTTACCTTGTTATCATTGTGTAATCCTCCCAGAGCCGCTCTGACAGATGGGCAGCATATAAATTTAATAAATAAATAAATAAAAATAAAATCAGCTCCGCTTCTCCTCCTCTCCCCCCCACCCCCCAGGGAGACAAAAGGATTCTCCGTGCCTTTGGTTGAAAGGTTAAAGGTTAGCCAGATCAGATCCAAAACCGAATTGCATGGAAGGCTGCCCAGAGTCGCTTTATCCGTGAGAGAAAGTTTATCTCGCCTATTATCTCATGTAGTTTTATGTGAGATGAGCCGCATATAAATGTAAGGAAAAATAAATGTGTACATAAACCAGAATGCTATTGGGAGGACTGGCAGAATTCTCATGGAAAGAACTGGCTTGCTTTAGAACCCAAAGTGGACAGGTATATCTCTTGGCGTTTACCTGGAAAGCGGGCAGGTATTTTTCTCTTGGCGTTTACCTGGAGCACTTTGGATCTTGAAAAGGATCTTTCGAGGGGTGCACTGGATCCATGGACCAGTCGCCGAATTTGTGGGCCCAGTAAATAATAATGGACATTTCTAAGCTGAGTTTGCATTGGAGGATGGACTGGAATGCCTTTTGTTTCAGGAGCATATTGTGAATGGTTCATTTAATTCAGGGGTGGGGAACTACGGCCCTTTGATGAGTTGTGGACTTCAATTCCCAGAATTCCTGAGCCAGCCATGATGGCTCAGGAATTCTGGGAATTACAGTCCACAAGTATACCAGTGGCTTGCCCACGCTGACACAGGAATGCTGGGAGTTGAAGTCCACAAGTCATAAAGGGCCACACTTCTGCTTAATTGATTATTTTCATTGGAAAGACCTTACAAATCAGGAACAACTGTTAGGAGGAGGTTGGGGGGGAGGAAGAATTAAAAAGGGTAGCAGTGACCATATGATCAGGGCCCTTCCCCTGTTTTTATGAGGGTCACCCCATCTTGTCTTTTTTTTTAAAAAAAAAAATTGATCTCCAGATCTGTAGGTTTCCTTGCTGCTAACATTTATCAGTCTGGGCAACCTATTTGCTGGTGCACTGGCAGGTGTGTTAACTTCCAGTGTAAAATGCTAGGGAAATGTATGTTGCTGTTGTTGTTTTTAATCCTAGAGTTTTAAAAGTGTGGACGCCAAGTAATTCTGCTATGCGTTGATTTGAACTGGAGAGGGAAGATGTTGAATGCAGTATATGAGGTGAAATTATAAACAAATGAACTTTTAGAATGTGCTTTGCAAATTCTGGTAAAATACCTGGATCCCCTATTAAGCGAAAAGTCCTCTTATTGGGTGAAAATTATTTTTTTATGCATGTGCGTGTTGTCATATGTAAGTTGATGGTAGTCCTTTGTGGGGTGGTTTTGCCTACTTACTTTGTATTTTAAGGTAGGGGTGTCCAACCTTGGGGCTTGTGGACTTCAACTCCCAGAATTCCCCAGCCAGCATGGGGAATCCTGGGAGTTGAAGTCCACAAGACTTAAAGTTCCCAAGGTTTGACATTCTTTTTCAAGCCCTTCCTTGGGAGGCCAGTGGCTGTTCTGAATGCACAGGGACCCCAAACAGTTATTAAAATATATCTTGCAGTATCCTACCTTTACCTGCTACCCAGGTAGATATGTTCGAGACTGAAATTATAAGCGTGACGTGTTCTTGTTACTCAATTATACTTGCCGCGTTTTAAGTGTAGCTGAGGACTTGGCTGATAGCTGTACTCTTCAAAACTCAGTTGGGTTTAATTTTAGAGCTGTATCGTGAATCGCAGAATTGATTGTAACTGATCATAGGACTTGCTGATTAATGTGAGTTATCAACTGACATCTGTGTTTCTCCTTATTCAAAGCACTTAAAAGTAAGTCAGAATAAACTAGGATTGTCCTAGTCACACCACACTAGAAGGCCAGGATTAGGAGAAATGAGCAGACAGGGTTCCCAAAGGGCTAAACCCTCAAATGTAGGCTGCGGTATATTTTGCAGCCTATGACTTTTGGCTCCACGTCACAACAGCTCAACGTCCAAGAAATTTCATGAAACCATAAACCTCGCGCATCTTTTCTGTGGAGAGGCCAGCTGGAAGTTTTCAACCCACAGGGGAGCAGCAGTTATCCTAAAGCGGTTGTCAACATGAGACCGATAAGGGATGCCGGCCTGAACCCCTTGGCGGGGGAACCCATAAAAATGAAAAACGGCGTTTTTAAAAAGCCTTGTGGTCCTGAATATGAAATTTCATGTCTTTGTAGACAGCAAAGAGAACTAAAATACCCGGTCCAGCTCATCACTGGCGTATTATGGAAGGCGGATTAGGAACATAATGGTTCAATTGGATCAAACTCAGGTCCAGCGAGGCAGCTGTCTTTCATCAACCAGCAGCTGAATGCATGCAGGACAGGAGATGGGGGATGACCTTGGTTGTTTTTTCCAGAGCGTGTGGTATCCAGAGAGATGCTGCTTCTATCTGTGCAACAAAATGCTTAGAACCATCGAGGGTGTTTTCTTCAGTCCTTCTAAAAAAACAACAAACAACCGTATGTTCTGGAGACCACCATTGCAACTATTGGCCCTGATGCAAATAAAATACAGAGTGCACTAATTCACGCAGTAATTGTAGCTATCTAGGAAATCAGAGACTTAACTGAAATTTTCTGGAAGGTTTTTAAAAGCTCAAGAGAGCACCAAGGACTTCCCCAATCCTCCTCCTCTTCTCTGCAAACCCCACTCTTTTCTAGCACTGATGATGTTACTTAGTTGGGTCATGAAACGTCTGCAAGAAAACCACCAAGCTCAGAGAACACCCAGGACCTCTCATTTCAACCCTGAGCTACAAATATTCTCCTTTATTGTTGGGTAAAGGCTCCACAAAATGGAGCAATGCAATGAATAGCATAAGGAATTATATACAGTAAATACGTTACTTTGATAAAGAGCAAGCAATTAAAGTCAAAGGGAGCACAGGGTCTTTCCTAGAAAAAATGTCAGTAGGAAATCTAGTCCAGTCTTTTTGGCTTTTCACAAGTGTGGCTCCACAACCTAAAAGGCCCTCGTGGCCTCTTAAGGATCCCTGCATCCTTTGAAGATTTCCTTATCTGTTTCTGAATGTTTCTCCATTCTTTTTCTCTATGAATTAGGTTTTTAACAGAAGAAAAACTTTTTCTTCATGGGTTGGTCTTCTGTTGCCACTGTCAAAGGTTTTAGGTTTCATAATCAACAAAGGGGGGGGGGAGGCCATTCTGGAATCAATAGCTCAGAGGCATCCGGTTGGGTATCTTTTTGAACACGGGACACTAATGTTATGATTTTAAAGGTTCTTTTTTTTTTTTACAGTGTTTGAGGAAATTTATCAATCAGACTGGTCTACCTCTCAGAGCTGTAGGAAAAAATATCCTACCGTATATTGATCCTGGACCATAGGGTACGAGCGTTCCATAAAACCAGATTTTTCTGCAGGTCCAGATTCAGAATGTAGGTAGATTTGCAAACACAAGAGACCCCGAAATTTCTGTTGCTTAGTCAGACAGTTGTTAGGTGAGTTTTGTCCCTTCCTTGACACAGTTGTTACCTGAATCACCACACAGTTATTAACACGGTTGTTAAGTGAATCTGACTTCCCCATTGACTTTCGTTGTCAGAAGGTTGCAAAAAGGGGGATCACGTGATCCCAAGGACACTGCGAGCCAGGTGAATTTTGATCACATGACCGTGGGGGTGTGAAAAATGGCTATGTCACTTTTTTTCAGTATTGTCATAAGTTCGACCTCACTAAACAAATGGTTGTAAGTCGAGGACTATCTGCAATAGCATTTGGGATGTAATTTTCAACCAGAAACTGGATTGCAATAAGCATCTGTGTTTTGTATGCCCTCTGCTCTTATTCCGATCAATTTTTGACTGGTTTCTCCTTAATTCCAAGTTGCTTCTCGGAGAGGAGAGGAGAGGAGAGGAGAGGAGAGGAGAGGAGAGGGGAGGGGAGGGGAGGGGAGGGGAGGGGAGGGGAGGAGAGGAGAGGAGAGGAGAGGAGAGGAGAGAATAGAATAGAATAGAATAGAATAGAATAGAATAGAATAGAATAGAATAGAATAGAATAGAATAGAATAGAATTCTTTATTGGCCAAGTGTGATTGGACACACAAGGAATTTGTCTTTGGTGCATACGCTCTCGGAGTACATAAAAAGGAGAAAAATACATTCATCAAGAATCATAAGATACAACACTTAGTGATAATCATAGGATACTAAATAAGCAATCAAATCATACTAGGAAACTAAAACAATATAAATCATAAAGCAACAAGGTTAATAGTCATGAGTAGGAGGAGATAGGTAATAGGATACAGCCTTAGTAAATAGTTTGACAGTGTTGTGGGAATTAGTTTCCACCCTTCTTGTCCTGCCTACAGGTGCTTTGGAGAATAGTTTGACTCCCTCTTCTTTGTGGCAAACCCCGAGATATCGGAACGCTGCTATCATATATGCATAATTTTGTATTTATTTATCTTGTCATGTTTCATGTAGTGTACATTGGAGGGGGTGATCCTTTGAGAGCTGTAGGCAACGAAATTTCATTTTAATGTATGCCGGTTAGTGTACATTCAAAGCGACAATAAAGTTAGTCTAAGTCTTCTAAATCATGTCACCCCGGTCCTTCTTTTCATTAAACTAGACGTATCCAATTCCAGCAACTGTTCTTTAAAATCTAATTTAATGAAAAGGACCAGGGGTGACATGATAGCAGTACTCTTAATATCTCAGGGGCTGCCACAAAGAAGAGGGAGTCAAGCTATTCTCCAAAGCACCAGAAGGCAGGAGAAGAAGAAAAAAAGGATAGAAACTAATCAAGGAGAGGAGCAACTTAGAACTAAGGAGGAATTTACTGATAGTGAGAACGATTAATCGGTGGAATGACTTGCCTGCAGAAGTTGTGAATGCTCCAACACTGGAGGTTTTTAAGAAGAGATTGGACAGGCATTTGTCTGAAATGGGATAGAGTTTCCTGCCCGAGCAGGGGGTTGGACTAGAAGACCTCCAAGGTCCTTTCCAATTCTGTTATTTCAAGTTCACTAACCTTAGGGATGGACTACTAGAAAAAAGCCAACGAGAGAATTTGGAGTTCAGCCTAGCGATAATTGTGGCTAGTCTTAAGAGCACCGTCCCATTCATCTTTGGCAACCTTGAAGGAAAAAGAGATGCTCGGAGGCTAAGAAGGGGATTTACGTGCATTTTTCTCAAGCAGATCTGTTGATGGCCAGGACCAGCTGTATCATTTCCAAAGATTAACACGGTGCCACACGGCTATTCTTTGGCACCAGGAATGCTTGTATGCTCTCTACGTAGCTCCTTGTGGCTCTTAAAAGGTTGTATTTTTTTTTTAACAGTAATCTTTTCTGTTAAGGAAAATAGATCTCTCGGTCTGGTTATAGTGGCATGACATACAGTAGTGGCCAAAATTGTAGAAACCTTTTGGGAAAAGTGTATTTTCTAAAAGTAGCTAATAACACCACTTTTTGTTTTGGAATAGTTCCATAAAATTATAAATCAGTGGAAAGATAATTGAATCAAGAACGTAATGCAATAACTTTTATGAAGGATTTCCTATTAGAATAGCAGTTACAGTATAAAGAAGAAAAGTGAAACACGTAGAAAAAATGAAATATACAAAAATGATCATGATAGAAAAAAATGAGATATGCAAATATTATGCCCATGTCAGTTAATCCTTAGTTGGGTAACCTTTAGCATGAATTACAGCCTTACAACGTCTTCTCATGGTGTGAACCAAGTCTTTTAGTTCTGCAGCTGTTATCATGTGAAACCAAGATTGAAGGATGGCTTCTATTAACTGGGTTTTATTGCTGGGTCGCTTCTGACAAACCAGTTTCTTCTCCATAGATTTTCAATTGGGTGAAGGTTATTGGGCTATTCTCAGGCCATTCCAGCAGTGGAAAAGAATTACCTTGAAACTTCAAAAAAGAAAAAAGTGGTGTTATTGAGCCATCAAACCTCAAAAATACACTTTTCCTAAAAGGTTTCCACAATTTTGGCCACTACTGTAATGAAGAATTTTGATGTCTTCCTGCCAAGTAGAAACCAAAGATTGTTGCGGCCTTATAACGTTGATACAGGTAGTCCTCGGCTTACGACCACAATTGAGCCCCAAATTTCTGTTGCTAAGCAAGACAGTTGTTTTGACCCATTGTATAACCTCTCTTTCCCCTGTCGTTAAGCGAATCATTGTAGTTGTTAAGTTGTTTGGAAAACAGTTGTTAAGCGAATCTGGCTCCCCCATTGACTGTGCTTGTCAGGAGGTTGCAAAAGCGGATCACGTGACACCTCTACCTCCCCCCCCCCCCGCCCTGGGAAAATGCATCCGACATTAATACGAACCAGTTGCCAAGCATCCAGATTTTGATCACGCGACCGGGGGGGGGGGATGCTGCAACGGTCGTAAGTGTGAAAAATGGTCGCCATTCACTTTTTGTTGGCGTCGTAACTTCGTAACGGTCACGAAACGGGCTGTTGTAAGTCAAGGACTCTGCCTGTAGCTGAAATTGAGCAGGTCTGTTTTAAATGGGATTGACACCTAGATACCCAGGTATTTATTTACTCTGCAGTGATCAGTGAACCATAGAGTGGGATTTGCAGCACCAGCAGAGAAGGGACTTTGTTCCCAATATCAGTTGCCAAGAAGCTGTCATGGAAGCTCATTCGCTCTGGCCCCTCGGCACGCTAGACGGAAGTCACCACGCGTGGCTGTGCTCCCAACCCTTGCCCAAGTGCTGGAGGAAATCTTTGCCAGCTGGTTGAGAAAAAAATCTGAATTTCTTTAAGGCTTTGCCAACCTTTTGTATCTTTTCAATCAGTCAATCAGAACAGAGCCGGAAGGGACCTTGGAGGTCTTCTAGTCTTATTTATTCTTATTTACGGGACCGCCTGCTACCACCAATAGCCTCCCACCGGCCAGTACGCTCCCATAGAGAGGGGCTCCTCCGGGTGCCGTCGGCCAAACAATGTCGGCTGTCGGCCCCTAGGGGGAGAGCCTTCTCTGTGGGGGCACCTACGATTTGGAACGAGCTCCCCCCGGAGATACGGAGGATCCCGGATCTGCGCACCTTCCGCCGCGCGCTTAAGACTTTTCTATTTTATCAAGCTGGCCTGGCCTAAATCTTCCCCCTTTTTAAATGTGGAAATTTTAAATTTTTAAATTTTAAATTCGTCTTATAGGGGTATGGGTAAGGCGTTTTAAATTGGGGAGCCATTTTAGATTTAATTTTGTTTTAAACGTATTTTAATTGTTTATATTGTATGTTTTTAACTTTGGCTGTTCACCGCCCCGAGTCCTTCGGGAGAGGGGGCGGTATAAAAATCTAATAAATAAATAAATAAATAAATAAATAGTCCAACCCCCTGCTCAGGCAGGAGACCTTACGTCATTTGAAGAGCCTTGGTGGCGCAGCAGACTAAAGTTAGTTTAGTTTAGTTTAGTTGATTTATATACCGCCCTACTCCCGAAGGACTCAGGGCGGTGAACAGCCACAAGATAAAAACACATAAATACAAAATTTAAAAACAGAATAAAACCGAATTAAACAATTTGGCCTAAGACAGATTTAAAACACCCCAATAAATTAAAAACGAATTAAAATTTGCGTTTTAAAAAGGGAAAAATTAGGCCAGGCTGTGGCTGGCACCAAAAAAGTGCTGTTAAGTAGCACCAGCTGCCTGCAATTACTGCAAGTTCAAATCTCCCCAGGCTCAAGGTTGACTCAGCCTTCCATCCTTCCGAGGTAGGTAAAATGAGGACCCGCATTGTGGAGGCAATAAGCTGACTTTGTATAAAAAAGAACACCGCTTTGGGGGGGGGGCGAAAACCCTACTAAGCAGGTATATACAAAAGTATGAAGGCTATTGCTTAAAAAGCATTGTAAGCCGCCCTGAGTCTCCGGAGAAGGGCGGCATATAAATCAAACCAATAAATAAATAAACAATAAATAAATTTCAGACATGTGGCTGTCCAGTCTCTTCTAAAAACCTCCAGTGATGGAGCGCTCACAACTTCTGGTGGCACACAGTTCCACTGGTTATTTGTTCTCTCTGTTAGGAAGTTTCTCCTTAATTCCAGGTTGCTTCTCTATTTAATTAGTGTCCACCCATTGTTTCTTATCCTGCCTTCTGGTGCTTTGGAAAATAAGTTGCGGGGGGCCCCCTCTTCTTTGTGGCAGCCCCTCAAATACTGGAAGCTGCTATCAGGCCTCCCCTAAGCCGCCTCTCCCTTACGTTAAACATACATAGTTCCTTCAACCGCTCATCATGTGGATCCCTGATTATCTTATTCTCCTCTCCACTCTTTCTAAGATCCCAGTATCTTTTTTTGGTATTGTGACCAGAACTGGGTGCATTATTTCAAGAAGGACTAAGGGGGGCATGATAGCAGGAGTCCAGTATTTGAAGGGGTGCCACAAAGAAGTGGGGGGGGGGGTTTGTCATTATATTTTCCAAAGCACCAGAAGGCAGGACGAGAAGCAACGGATGGAAACTAATCCAGGAGAGAAGCAACCTGGAATTAAGGAGAAACTTCCTGACGGGACAGTGAACCAGTAGGACAGAAGTTATGGGTGCTCCATCACTGGAGGTTTTCAAGAAGAGACTGGGCGGCCACTTGTCTGAAATGGTAGAGGGCAGGGGGGGTCAATGTTTAAGCGTGAGTCAGCCTCGTTCACCCCCTTGGGGAAACTGTAATTAATTGGAGGTGAATGGATCTTGTTTTCCATGCTGTATACTTTCAAAGAAAGAAAACCCGAATGTATTCTAAGAAGCATTTTATTATAAAAGTAAAAAACTAGCTAACTACATTTTACCGGCAGTTATCTCATAGACAGACAAAAGAAGTAAAAAATCACTCAAGGCCTGCGGGCCTTGAGTGCCCCCTACCCTATACGAGTGACGTCAAGCCGGCCATGCTCCCCTACCCCCACTCCCCGAGGTCAAACAACAACCCTGATGCGGCCCTCAATGAAATCGAGTTTGACTCCCCTGGTGTAGGGCCTCCTGCTTGAGCAGGGGGGTTGGACTAGAAGACCTCCGAGGTCCCTTCCAGCTGTATTCTGACGGAAGGGTGGCCTTACCAGTGCAGTATAAAGCTTCCTGTGATCCTCTTTGTTTTTGCCTGCAGTTTTGCTACCCTGGTTCTTGATCGTGCCTAAGGGAGCGTTTTTTTTTTTTAATCTTCACAGCCCTTTTACTCGATAGATTCTCACTCCTTCTCCGGGTCCCCTGAGAGCTCTCCATTATCTAATTAGCTACTTGGGATTCTCTTTAGCAGCCCAGCCTGTCTCCTCTCTTGAGTGTTTCGCAGCCCTGGCAGAGCCAACTCCTGCCCTGATCCCCTTCCAGGGGATTACCAATTCAAATTGGCATTGATTTGATGGATAGATCATCCGTTACCCGTATGCACCTTGTCAGGCCATTAGTTCCTGTTGCTGCAAATGACACCAGCAGCATTCAAACACCCTGGGTAGAGAAATCCTGCCCCCCCCTCCGCCCCCCAAGTCCTATTTTAATTGCAAATGATGCTGATTGAATCTGGAACCTTCTCTGTGCTGCTAAGCATGTCCTCTTTGTCTGAGCCGCTCCTTCCGCAAACTCCAGACCCCCCAACGGGGGCGAAGGGCTTGGGGGCGACGGAAGATAGCGACTGGGGAAGGCTGGCTTCATTGCTTGCGATCACTATGGGATGGATGGATGCACTGGGTCATTCCTGGTCAGCCAAAGGAAAAGTACTTTGAAAAAGCATCATACAGACACGATCTAACCGCCTTCCAATATTTGAAGATGGAAGGACAAAGAACGGTTGCAGGAATTTGGTATGTCTAGTCTGGTGAAAAGAAGGACAGGGGGTGGGACATGATAGCAATATTCCAGCATTTGAGGGGCTCCTACAAAGAGGAGGAGGTCAGATTATTTTCCAAAGCACCTGAAGGCAGGACAAGAAGCAACGGATGGAAACTAATCAAGGAGAGAAGCAACCTGGAACGAAGGAGAAACTTCCTAACAGTGAGGACAATTAACCAGTGGAACTCCTTGCCTCCAGAAGTTGTGAATGCTCCAACACTGGAAGTTTTTAAGAAGAGACTGGACCGCCACTTGTCTCAAATTGTACCTGTTCTCCTGATTGAGCAGGGGGTTGGACTAGAAGACCTCCAAGGTCCCTTCCATTTCTGTCATTGTGCTATTCTGTTACGTTAAAAAAAAAAAATAGTGCTATTACAAAGAATGCCTAGGATCTGAGCCATGGCTGAGTCGATAAAGTTATTGGGGACAAAGCAGAATCTCAGTAAAGATTGAATTGAGAATTCCCAAAGAAATAACCATTGAAAAAAGGAGGCTGTTACCGTAGCTCGTTCCGTCTGAAAGCGATAGCTCCAGAAGCTTAAGCAGATAATCTTTCTGTATTTTCTGCGTACCCAAAAAACATAGATTCCGCAGCCCTTCCAGGGTCCCTAACTTATAGTCCGCGAAGGTTTTATCCAAACGTGCTCTAGCTACTTTTGAAAATCGGGCTGCCTCTCCCAAAAAATGTTGAAGAGCTCATACCATAAAACTCCTGAGATATGATGGGCTTTCCCCCCCCCCCCCAAACACTCTCTTTGCCATATTAGGAAAATCAGCTGCTGGGAACCTGGACTTGGGTCCAGCTTGCGTATGGTGTAACTTTGTGTGCGTTGCACAAATGGCAGCAACCCCCCTATTCCTTTTTTGTTTTTCAGTGCTCGCGATTGTCCGCTACGTATTTTTATTATTTTTATTTATATATAAAATACAAAGAAAAGTAGAAATATTAGGAGGAGAAAGGGAAAGGGGTACAAGGGGGAAAAAAAGAAGAAAAAGGCATTGGCTTCAGACTCTTTTTTAGCAGAGTACAAGATTAAAAAGGTTCCAGCCTCAACTTTTTGCACAACAAAAAGTCAAAGTTTCATTTTTTTCCCCTCCATCTCAAGCACAAAATCCAGAAGTGAAAAACGTACTTAAATATATTCTCCTCTTCCATCGCTGGAAGTTTTAAAGAAGAAACTAAGCCACTTATCTGAAATGGTATAGGTTCTCCTGCTCAAGCAGAGGGCTGGACTATAAGACCTCCAGGGTCCCTTCCAGCTTCTATTCTCTTCTATCTCCGTTCCTACTTTTATCTTCCTTGCTATGGAAATAGTATGTATTTCTATTTGCACCTGATAACCTTCGCGAACTGTCGCCATTTTTATTAACAAGGTTTGCTGTATTCTTTCAGATCCTTACAGGGGAAAATGCTCTTTCCCCCCCTCCACACACCTTTTCTAAAACGCTAAAAGCTTTTCTTTAAACACGTTTCTAAAATCAAAACTTTTCTAGTACATCTTTTTCTTTAACTTCTTAACATGCGGGCTTTGAACTTCAATATTAAATTTAGATTCCCTTCCTCCAAACTAGAGATTTTTTAAAAAATCTTTTACAAATATCCTTTTTAAAACTCTTTTTTTTTTCTCTTTAAACCGGTACAACTTTAGTACACCAGAGAGGGTCAGCAAAGAGGGCCGAGCTTCTCTTTCCCAGCAGGCAGCTTCCTCTCTTTCAGCCTCGGAGAGTGTTGTGACCTAGGCTTCCTGAGTCAGGAAAACACAGGAGTAGTCCCAAAAACCTGTTTTATTTTAACAGGTGTGAATTCTGTTCATTCACAGATGAGTCCCAAATAGTAGTCCTTTGAGATAAGACTGATAATCACCCAACTTTATCTCCCTTAACATGCTGCCAAAGACCTAATCGGCAAAGCCACATGGAGTCCAGAATCAAACAGAGCTTCAGAATTTAAACTGACCAGAACAAACAAAGTTGCTTCATGCAAAGGCTCATGTCCCTTTATGTCTTATATTGGGGGGGGGAATCATCTCCAAGCTTAGTCCTGAGTCGCCCCTTTTTTTCTAAACTGTTCTTGCCTTCTGGCAGCTCTGCACATGCGCGCACTAGGAACAGGTTATCCCTGTTCCTCTGCCTCTTTGATGTCCGACTCTGGAGGCTCCGGAATCCGCACGTAATTCCCAGATGGCCCTGGCCCCATCTCTGCCTCCGACGCAGAGTCCTCGTCCGAGCCTTCCCCAGACTCCAGGATTGGCCCATGTTCCTCCCAAGCCTCCTCACTGTCCGACTCTGCTGCCAGTTCCGCAGGCTGCTTGCGGACCACAACAGAGAGAAAGCTGGTGAGATAGATAAAGGGGGAGTCTTACTCAAATACTCAAAATTTCCCCCAGTTGTAATTCTTATCTCGGCTAGGCATGGTAGTTTGCATGGTAGATTCTTGCTGATGGAAACGTTTAATTATTCTGGAAATGGAAAAATTTTGAGCAACACAGGTGTTCTTCATCTTACGACCATTCGTTTAGTGACGGAAGTTACAACAGCACTGAAAAAAAGGAACCTAGGACCATTTTTCCACCCTTATGACCGTTGCATCATCCCCACCGCCACGCAATCAAAATGTAGACGCTTGGCAACTGGCATGTACTTGTGACAGGTTTCAGTGTCCCTGTTCTGCTCCAGCTCCGGATTCCCAAGGATTGTGACACACACCAACGGTCCTTATCAAAGTTATAACGTACCAAGAATAAACAAAGTCTGGCAAAGGTTGGCAACCAGCCCAGAAAACAAGATACAATAAGACACTCACTCTTCAAAAATGCTCCATAATAATTACACATTGTTTCCAGCAAGAAATTACTAACTGCCTGCGACTTAAATAGGCTAAGGGAGTGGCCAATTATCCTCAAACCTTTCTCTCGAGGAGACCTCCTCCTCCTGAGTAGCCATTCCTGCCTTTTGGCAGCCCTGCGTGCTGGAGCATTGAGGAGAGGCTCCTCCACTTCACTCTCTCCACTTGAAGGAGCCTCCGGAGATTCTGAAGGCCCAGGCTGAGTCTCTGCCTCTGGCACCACATCCTCTTCGGCCTCCTCGCTGTTCGACGTGCGCAGGATGCTGGCGCGACACCACACCAGCCTCCTCTTCATCGGGATCAGCCACGATCCGCGCAGGCTGCTGGTGGGCCACAACAGTCCCGGGGTTCACGTGATCCCCTTTTGCGACCAACCAAGTCAACGAGGGAATCCAGATTCATTTAACAACCATGGCAAGAAAAATCATAAAGTGGGACAAAACTCACTTAACAAATGTTTCACTTAGCCACAGAAATTCGGGGCTTGATTGTCGTAAATCGAGGAATTGCCTGCATTATTGATGATTGTTTTCAAGGCAGGTGGAGTTTACTGTCCACCCACTCACCCCTCATCAACCTAATTTGGTGTGTTTTTCACCTTCAAACTCTGCATTCTTCATGAGGTTCCATGCTGCACAGCTAAAGCTGATGTGGTTTTGGCAGTCGAGTCAGGGGGGACTTCAACTCCCAGAATTCCCTAGTCCACACGTTTTACAGTGGCCAAGTTTGGTGGGTTTGAGCAGTCTTTTTAAATCAACATTTCAGAAAATGTTTTATTTTCGAAGAGCAGACGGTGGATTTTAGTGATACCAGCGCAGTGGCTCTTTTATTATTTACAACTTTCCCTCATTATTTATGATTTATTCTCAGTCTCTCTTTCATTGTTTACAAGTAGTCTTCAATTTATGGCCACAATGGAGCCCCAAATTTATGTTGTTCAGTGAGAAATTTCTTCAGCGAGTTTTAAATGAAACTTGTTAAGTGAATCCCTGCAGATTCTTGCATCTGTAGCACCGTCGTTAAAGAAACGCAGCTTCCCTGTCGACTTTGCTCGTCAGAAGGTCGCAAAAGGGGATCCCATCGACTGTGGGACACCACAACCGTCATAAGCGTGAGTCAGTTGTCAAGCATCCGAACGTAAATTGCCTGACCACGGGGATGCTGTGCAAAGGTCGTAAGTGTGAAACACGGTCATGAGTCACTTTTTCCAGTGCCGGTGTAACTTTGAACGGTCACTAAATGAGCTGTTGTAAGTCGAGGACTGCCTGCTTGAGGCTTGTTTTGTGCCCTTCCTTCAAGAGCTCAAGAAGAGCACCTGAAGCTGAAAAGGCCAAAGGGGGGTTAGACTAGATGACCTAGAAGGTCCCTTCCAACTCTGATATCTGTTTAAAAAAAAAAGGTGTAGATTGAACTGAGAGTGAGCAACTGGGTGGGAGTCCCCCAGGGGCTTCTGGGGTTACACGGAAAGGGGGCTGTGTGTGGGGGGGGGCTTCCATCTGGCTCGCCATCCAATACCTTAACGGCTGCATCCCACTTGGCTCTCTGGTGTGTGGAAGCCAATTTATGTGCTTCAGAGCATTGTGGTGTTATTAGCCTGAGGGATGTCGTCCTCTTTATGCTGAGCCCTGGGGCTTTTTGCCACATCTGTGTCCTGCCCCATTGTTGTGAAATCAAACACTTGTCGCTTAACGCTTCTGCTGTCTGCGATCGCTTCCTTCTGAATGAAAGAAGCAAGTTGGCAGAATCTCATTCTTGCGACGACGACGCGTTCTTTAAGAGCAGCAGCGCTTAGATTTCTATACCGTTTCACGGGGCTTTTACAGCCCTCTCTAAGCGGTTTACAGAGTCAGCCTCTTGCCCCCAACAATCTGGGTCCTTGTTTTAGTGACCTCGGAAGGATGCAAGGCTGAGTCAACTTTGAGCCAGTCAGGATCGAACTGCTGGCAGCGGACAGAATTTGCCTGCAGTACTGCATTCTAACCACTGTGCCGCCATCACTCAGATATAGATGATAGATAGATAGATAGATAATAGATAGATGATAGATAGATAGATAGATGATAGATAGATAGATAGATAGATAGATAGATAGATAGATAGATAGATATGGATGGATGATAGACAGAGAGAACTTAGCAATCACACTTATATACCACTTCATAGTGCTTTTACAGCCCCCTCTAAGCGGTTTACAGAGTCAGCCTCTTGCCCCCAACAATCTGGGTCCTCATTTTACCCACCTCGGAAGGACGGAAGGCTGAGTCGACCTTGATCTGGCCAGGATCAAACCCCTGGCAGTTGGCAGAATTAGCCTGCAGTACTGCATTCTAACCACTGCACCAGAACGGCTCGTGGAGGGAAGGAAGGAAGATAAGGAAGAAATAGCAATCGCACTTAGACCTATAAACCACTTCACAGTGCTTTTACGGTCCCCTCTAAGCAGTTTTCAGAGTCAGCCTCTTGCCCCCAACCATCTGGGTCCTCATTTTATCCACCTCGGAAGGACGGAAGGCTGAGTCCACCTGGAGCCCCATCAGGATTGAACTGCTGGCTGTGGGCAGAGTTTGCCCGCAATCCTGCATTCTAACCACTGTGCCCCCCACCCCACCCCATGTCTCTTATCCCAGTAGTCCGCAGGTGAGCCGAGAATTTCCATTACTAAAAGAAAGGCAGTTGAGTCGATTTTGCCTCATTTTATGACCTTTTTGCCACTGCGGTTAAGCGAACGACTGCGGTTCCTAAGGGAATCGTGCGGTCGTTGAGCGAATCCCATTGACTTTGCTTGTCGGAAGCTGGGTGAGAAGATTACAAATATTGATCAGGTGATTCCCGAAACGCCTGCCAGCTGCCCTGATTTTGGACCATGGGACGCTGTAGATGTTGTGAAGTGTGAAAGCCGGGTCACAAGCCACTTGTCTCCAACGCCATTTCAACGTCATCTGGTCACTAAATGAATGGTTGTAAGCCGAGGACTAGCTGTATTGTAAAGGCGGGCCTCTCTTGAGTCAACATGTCACAAATATTGCCGTGTCTGATTAAAACCTCTCTTGCTTGTGTTGGGTTTCCCTTGGCAACTGGCGGCCGATCTGACGGACAGACATGCACAGCTGCTGCTGTGTGCGGTTTCTACTACGACACCCATCATTTGCCCAGTGAGGGCCAAGGCGAGGGTGGCTGGTTTTTTTTTGAAGAGCCAGAGTTGTTGGAGTTTATTAAGGGCTTAACATGTAAAGCGACCAATGATTGTAGTGAGCCCAGCTGCCTTTTCCCTGCAAAATGATAATTTGGAGGAATCTTTCTGAGTTTTTCATTAGTTTCCATGACAATTGTGTGGCGAGCAAGGAGTCCTCGCTTTTTTTACCAACCAGATACTCGGGACACGCACAGAGCTGTCGTAGCCATAAAAGCAACAAAATGGCCATTGAGGGTTGATGGCTACCTTGTTGAGTAGGGGTGGATAACTCTGGCCCACTTTACGACCTGTGGGCTTCAACTCCCAGAATTCTTGAGTTTTTTACCACCTGTGGACTTCAACTCCCAGAATTCCTGAGCTTTTTTACCACCTGTGGACTTCAACTCCCAGAATTCCTGAGCTATTTACGACCTGTGGACTTCAACTCCCAGAATTCCTGAGCTTTTTACGACCTGTGGACTTCAACTCCCAGAATTCCTGAGCTTTTTACAATCTGTGGACTTCAACTCCCAGAATTCCTGAGCTTTTTACGACCTGTGGACTTCAACTCCCAGAATTCCTGAGCTTTTTACGACCTGTGGACTTCAACTCCCAGAATTCCTGAGCTTTTTTACCACCTGTGGACTTCAACTCCCAGAATTCCTGAGCTTTTTTACAATCTGTGGACTTCAACTCCCAGAATTCCTGAGCTATTTACGACCTGTGGACTTCAACTCCCAGAATTCCTGAGCTTTTTACGACCTGTGGACTTCAACTCCCAGAATTCCTGAGCTTTTTACAATCTGTGGACTTCAACTCCCAGAATTCCTGAGCTTTTTACGACCTGTGGACTTCAACTCCCAGAATTCCTGAGCTTTTTTACCACCTGTGGACTTCAACTCCCAGAATTCCTGAGCTTTTTACAATCTGTGGACTTCAACTCCCAGAATTCCTGAGCTTTTTACAACCTGTGGACTTCAACTCCCAGAATTCCTGAGCTTTTTACGACCTGTGGACTTCAACTCCCAGAATTCCTGAGCCCTTTTCAACTTCTGGCTTTCAACTCCCAGAATTCCTGAGCCTTTTATACCCTGTGGACTTCAACTCCCAGAATTCCTGAGGGTTATTTTTTTTAAAAAAAAAAAACACCCTGTGGACTTCAATTCCCAGAATTCCTGAGCCAGCCATGCTGGGATTCTGGGAGTCGAAGTTCACAGGTTGTAATGGAGCCTGAGTTTCCCATCCTGGTTTTTAGTTTCGACCTGGAAGCTTCCAGTTTGAGCCGGTCCATGGCCTCTGGAGGCCTAATTTTTTTTTTTTTAATTTGATTTATATGCTCTTCTCTTCTCCGGAGACTCAGGGCGGCTTACAATGCGTTAAGCAATAGCCTTCATTCTTTTGTATATTTATACAAAGTCAGCTTATTGCCCCCACAATCTGGGTCCTCATTTTACCTACCTTAGAAAGGATGGAAGGCTGAGTCAACCTTAAGCCTTGGCGAGATTCGAACTTACAGTAATTGCAGACAGCTGGTGTTAATCACAATGCTATTAGTCTGCTGAGCCACCAGGCCCGTTGAGAAGGCCATTATTGTCCTATCTAAGCAACCCTGCCTCCCTATTAAATTCAGGTGTATTTTGTAACAGATATAGTTTCTGGGACTGCAGAATAGATCCATTTTTGCAAGATGGATTTTGAAAAGGTTTTTCGGTGCACAGACAAGAACCAAGAAGCCTCAGTACTGGACCAGGCCTCCTTCATGTTTGCGTCCCATTTTGGTCTCCTTTGCTTTGCCAGGAGTGAGAAGCTGGGCCTGTCCCTTGGGAGACCGTGCGTCCCTCCATGCGTGCCTTCTGGGGGAATTTCATGCGCAGCAGGGTGCAAGAGGTCCTTTGTGTTCTGCTTTGTTTTTCAGTATTGAAAACAATAATAATCTGCCAGCTGTTAATATTGTGACGGGAGCCATTTCTGTCAAAGGAATAGAGTTGTGGTGGATCAGGTTGGGGTTCATTGCAGTAAGGCTGCTGTCTACCAGCCTTCCTTTGGCCCCAGGATGATTAAATTGGTTGGGACCACAGCTCTCATAATCCCCAGCCAGTATTTTAACCAGCTAGTGGGGTAACCTTCCTGATTCCATTCTTCTTTCTTCCTCTCCTTCTCTTCCTCCTCCTCCTTTCTCCCTTCCTCCTTCTTCCTCTCCTCCTCCTCTTCCTCTTTTTTCCTATTCTGCTGATTCTTCTGCTTATTATCTTTCTTCTTCTTCTTCTTCTTCTTCTTCTTCTTCTTCTTCTTCTTCTTCTTCTTCTTCTTCTTCTTCTTCCTATTATTATTATTATTATTATTATTATTATTATTAGTTAATCTTTAGTGAGATTCACAGCCTTTGAGGCTGGTTAATAGCTCAGCAGCTCGAGTCCTAACCAAGGACCTAGGAACTGTTAAGGTATCGTCGGAGGATGTAAGCTGTTCCGAGTAAGGTGGTTTTTTGTAGAGTCAAAATGTTCAAGTCCGGCAAATTTAGAATTATTTATTATTATTATATTATTATATTATTATATTATTATATTATTATTATAAATTTAGAATTATTTAGAATCATAAATTATTATTATTATTATTTATTGGTTAATCTTTAGTGAGATTCACAGCCTTTGAGGCTGGTTAATAGCTCAGCAGCTCGAGTCCTAACCAAGGACCTAGGAACTGTTAAGGTATCGTCGGAGGATGTAAGCTGTTCCGAGTAAGGTGGTTTTTTGTAGAGTCAAAATGTTCAAGTCCGGCAAATTTAGAATTTCTAAATAGTGGGGTAGCCCTTTGGGTATTATTGTTGTTGTTGTTGTTGTTGTTGTTGTTGTTGTATTATTCTCCTCCTCTCTTCCTCCCTCCTTCCCGTACCTCTCCCCTCTTCTTCCTCTTCCCTCTCCCCACCTCTTCAGCTTCCTCCTCCTCCCCCTCTTCTTTCCTTCCCTCCCGCTCCCTCCCTCCCACTCCCTCCCTTCTCCTCCTCTCTTCCTTTCTCCTCTTTTCACGAATCCTTTTTCCTCCCTTCTCTTTCCAGTCTACCCTGCCCTTCCCCTAGCAGCTAACCCTCATTTGCAATGATTGTGGTATATTCTCTCATCGTTCGCTGCTGCTGCTGTTGTTGTTGTTCACCGTGCCCCACCCGTATCTACAGCAACCTCCATCCCCAATTTTACAGCCAACATAACCACACCATGTTCCCTCCCTGCCTGGGAGAACCCTCCACTTAGAAAGGGTACTGTAAGAAATGGCTATTTATAAGTTCTCCCTTTGAGTCCTTCCCTCCAGCTGCACCCCACCCTCCTCCTCCTCCTCCTCCCCAGTTTGCAGGCAAGGAGCAAATTGGCAGCTGCACCATCCTCCCCAGCAGCATTGGACCCGGGTGCCAACTCTGCAAAGGGCTCTTTTTATAGCCCAGGCGGCAAAGGGGAGGCCTGACGCCCATCAGCTGCAGCTACGGAGATGCAAGGGAAGGGGGAACCTCTTAGCTTGGAATCTGCTCCCTGGAAGGCCTTCCTAGCAGAACCTAGCAGAGGTGGTTTTGGCCCTGCTTTGATCCTCCGTGGCAAAAGAGGGAGACCCAGAGAGGCCGTTTCTTGGCTAGAAGCTTCTGGGAATGCTTGGCGGGAGGAAATGCTGAGCATGGCAAGCTAGGGTTTTGGGGTTGTTGCAGAAGAGGGAGAACAGGGCTTTGGAAGAGGTCCTACCTGCTGTTGATGACTCTAGAAAAAGTGCAGAGAAGAGCAACAAAGATGATTAAGGGACCGGAGGCTAAAAAAGTACGAAGAACTGATTGCTGGAATTGAGTATATCTAGTCTAACGAAAAGAAGGACTAGGGGTGACATGCAGTGGTGGGTTGCCCCTGGTTCGGACTGGTTCAATAGAACCGGCCAATGACCCTGACGTCATCAGAAGCAATCAGCGCATCTCAGCCTTCTACCCTTCCGGGGTGGGTAAAATGGGGACCCAGATTGTTGGGGGCAATTATGCTGACTCTGTAAACCCCTTAGAGAGGGCTGTAAAAGCACTATGAGACAGTATATAAGTCTTAAGCGCTATTATTATTGCTATAGGTGGGGGATTGGATGGATGGACGAGGATTGATTGGATGGATGGATAGATAGCCATTGTGTGCAGTGGTTAGAATGCAATATTACAGGCTAACCCACTGCCCACTGCCAGCAGTTTGATCCTGGCCAGCTCAAGGTTGACTCAGCCTTCCGTCCTTCCGTGGTCAATAAAATGAGGACCCAGATTGTTGGGGGCCAGAGGCTTACTCTGTAAACCGCTTAGAGGGGGCTGTGAAAGCATTATGAAGCGGTATATAAGTCTAAGTGCTATTGCTATTTACTTTCAGTTTCCAGCCCAAAAAAAAAAAAAAAACCCACTAATTGCAGACAGTGGGTCCTCTTAACAACCACCAGAAAATTGTCATAAAATCGGATGACTCACATGGATGCCTCGACTTACGGCCTTCATGACATACAGTGGAAATTCCAAGCTCCGTGACGGTCTAGCAGTACAAGATAACAAACATTTTTCTAGCTTGTATTTTTCAGACTAACGAACGGAATCTTAAAAAGGGCTTTTCAGGCAGTGCTGAATATTACTTTAGCAGGTGCACAAGAATGTGTGATGCTCACACACTGGGGGTGCGAAGGATGGTGTGTTGGAGGCACCTAAACATTTCTGTGAAGCTTGGGAAGTTGTTCAATTAGTTGCAAGACGGCAAACAAGGGGAATTGTGTTGCCAGTATTGTCGTGTCATCTCTGTATGTCACCCCAGAAATTATTCTATTTTGTTCTCATGGGGGTGGAAGCAGAACTTAATATGACTTAATCTCACTCCCGTCTCCTGATCTGTACGAAGCAATTGTAATCCGGAAGAAATTACAGGTAGTATGACCCCCAAAAAAGGCACCAAAATTTGCAGTTGTTAAGTGAATTTGGCCCTATTTCGCAACACTTTTGCCACAGTTGTTAAGTGAATCACGTAGTTGTTAAATGAATCCAGCTTCCCCCACTTGACTTTGCTTGTCAGGAGCCAGCTGGGAAGAATACAAATAGCAATCATATGTCCCTGGGACATTGCAAACATTGTAAATACCGTGTTTTCCCGAAAATAAGACCCTGTCTTATATTTTTTTGAACCCCGAAATAAGCACTTGGCCTTATTTTCGGGGAGGTCTTATTATTTTGGGGTGCATGGAGCAAGATGGGGCTCCTCTTGCCGTCTTACCGGATTTCCAGCTCTGCATTTAAATATTTTCAGGGAGGGCTTATTTTCGGGGGGAGGTTCATTTTAGCGCATGCGCTCAAAAGCCCGATTGGCCTTATTATCAGGGGATGTCTTATTTTCGGGAAAAAAGGGTACATGCCGGTCGTCAGGCGCCCAGATTTTAATCCTGTGAATATAAGGATGCTATGACAGTCATAATCGGGACCTTGGAGGTCTTCCAGTCCAGCCCCGTGCTGAAGCAGGAGAACCTCTAGCATTTCAGACAAGTAAACTGACCAGTCTCTTCTTAAAAACCTCCAGTGATGAAGCACCCACAATTTCTGGTGGCAAGCTGTTCCACTGATTAATTGTCCTCACTGTTAGGAAGTTTCTCCTTAATTACAGGTTGCTTTTTTCCTTTATTAGTTTCCATCCATTGCTTCTCCTGCCTTCTGGTGCTTTGGAGAATAGCTTGACCCCCTCTTCTTTGGGGCAGCCCCTCAAATACAGAAATCCTGCTATCATGTTTCCCCTGCCCCACCCCCCAGTCCTTCTTTTCTCTAGACTGGCCAAACCCAATTCCTGCAGCCATTTTTCATATGTTTTAGTCTCCAGGCCTTTAATCATCTTAGTTGCTCTTCTCTGCGCTTTTTCCAAAGCCTCAACATCTTTTTAATTGAGTACGAGATCTGTTTGTAAGTCACTTTTTTACAGGTCCTTGTAAATTCAGTCACTCAAAGAAGGGGGTTGTAAGTTAAGGGGCCTATTTTGGTACAGAGAAAGGTGTCCCAATAGACAGTGCAGAAGTGAGACGCTTTATTCGAAGTGTCACTTAACCGAGCAAATGAAAACATTTGGTCTCCTCGGACACTTGTCGACACCAAATTCTGCGACTGCCTATTGTGAAATATTTCAGACAGATTTGCTGACCGGGTGGCATTTTATTCAACCTGTTGACTGTGAGTCGACGTTTGTACATCTCCTTCCTAAAATCCCTAATCATACAAATAGCCGACCTTCCTCCATACTTCCGTGGGTAATTTCTTAAAAGAACTGTGATACGGAACTTGTGTGTCTTCTAGAGCAGGAGTCTCCAACCTTGGCCAGTTTGAGACTTGTGGACTTCAACTCCCAGAGTTCCTCAGCTGACTGAGGAACTCTGGGAGTTGAAGTCCACAAGTCTCAAACTGGCCAAGGTTGGAGACCTCTGGGAGTTGAAGTCCACAAGTCTCAAAAGTGGCCAAGGTTGGAGACCCCTGGAACTCTGGGAGTTGAAGTCCACAAGTCTCAAACTGGCCAAAGTTGGAGACCTCTGGGAGTTGAAGTCCACAAGTCTCAAAAGTGGCCAAGGTTGGAGACCCCTGGAACTCTGGGAGTTGAAGTCCACAAGTCTCAAACTGGCCAAAGTTGGAGACCCCTGGAACTCTGGGAGTTGAAGTCCACAAGTCTCAAAAGTGGCCAAGGTTGGAGACTTCTGGGAGTTGAAGTCCACAAGTCTCAACTGGCCAAGGTTGGAGACCCCTGGAACTCTGAGAGTTGAAGTCCACAAGTCTCAAAAGTGGCCAAGGTTGGAGACCTCTGGGAGTTGAAGTCCACAAGTCTCAAACTGGCCAAGGTTGGAGACCTCTGGAACTCTGGGAGTTGAAGTCCACAAGTCTCAAAAGTGGCCAAGGTTGGAGACCCCTGGAACTCTGGGAGTTGAAGTCCACAAGTCTCAAAAGTGGCCAAGGTTGGAGACCTCTGGAACTCTGGGAGTTGAAGTCCACAAGTCTCAAACTGCCCAAGGTTGGAGACCCCTGGAACTCTGGGAGTTGAAGTCCACAAGTCTCAAAAGTGGCTAAGGTTGGAGACCTCTGGGAGTTGAAGTCCACAAGTCTCAAAAGTGGCCAAGGTTGGAGACCTCTGGAACTCTGGGAGTTGAAGTCCACAAGTCTCAAACTGGCCAAGGTTGGAGACCCCTGGAACTCTGGGAGTTGAAGTCCACAAGTCTCAAAAGTGGCCAAGGTTGGAGACCTCTGGGAGTTGAAGTCCACAAGTCTCAAAAGAGTGAGTCTTGCCCCATTTTATGACATTTGTGTGAAGGTCTTTGATGTGCAAAGGTCGTTAACAGGAGTGTCCACCTGACACCTAGCCTGTAACTTATACAGTTGGTTTTTCTTTCCTAAGTGTAAAAATCTTACTTTTATTTCAGATTGAAATTCATTTTTGTTAGATAGACTTGTCATCTAGCAATCTTAACATCTAAGACTGGCCATTCCCGAATGAGCCGCCCCACGTTTAAGAGCCAAACATGAATGTCAAAATTATAAAATGAAAAAGGTCTCGGAAGCCATCTAATCAGGTCAAAGCTTCACTTTGTCCTGGTAGTCCTCAGCTTATGACTGTCCTAGAGGCCGAAATTAATGGTTTTAAGACATGCAGATTACCTCCTGACTGTGTCCATTTTTACAGGTAGTCCTTGAGTTAACAGTAGTTCATTTAGTGACCATTCAAAGTTACAACGGCATTGAAAAAGGTGACTTAGGACCGCTTTTCACACTTACGACCATTGCAGCATCCCTGTGGTCACATGATCAAAATCCAGATACTTGGCAACTGTGGTCGTAAGTGGAGGACTACCTGTAGGGGTTGTTAAGTGAATCATCCCAGTTGTTAAGTGAACGGGCAGTTCTTAAGGAAATCCATTGTCTGCAATGAGCGTTTTCTCACTCCACTCCCAACACCTCTTCCCAGCCTCCCCAAAAATGTCATAATTCAAGTCACTTGACACTGCAAACAGCCATAAATTTGGGTTGGTTTTCAAGGGCTCTAAAATATGACCCCATGACCCCATGGGTGGGTGGGAAGCCTAGCTGTCAGAACCTTGACTCCTAGTTGTAAGTACTCCTGGGGTAATCTGTCGTAACTTTGAACTGTCACTAAGTGATTGCTCGTAACTCAAGAACTAACCGTAAAAGAGATTAGCCGTAAGATATTTCAGCTTCCCCTCAAAAGACCTGCGACAAAGAACTCATCGCTTACGTAGCTCATTCCGTTGGGGGGTAGTAAACCCTTTGGATCTGATTCTGCCCCCCCTCCCCCGGTATAGTTCCACACTCTTTGTAGTCTTTAAGACCCCCAAGAAATTTTAAGGACAACCCCTGTCTCGGGCCACCAAAGATCCCTTCTTTATAAGTCTTGCCTTGGCTTCACCATAAAGCCTCTGTTTAATAGAACATTGAGGGAACAGTTAGTTAAATCTGAATATATGTCATTTGCCTCATTTCCTATCAGTAGTGGAATTGCGGAATTGAGATAAATACTGTGATTTGCAATAAAATTTGATTGGCTAGCCGGACATCCCTCCCCGTGTAATGGATAGGGGTCCTTGAAATGGGAGGGTGTCCTTTGAATGGAATTTTATTGGCTGTTTTGAAAGTCTTACTATATGTAGATCTAGAACAGAGGTCTTCAAAGTTGGCCGCTTTTAAGACTTGTGGACTTAAACTCCCAGAATTCTCCAGCCAGCTATGCAGGAGACCCTGTGCCATTTCAGAACCTGTGCCATTTCAGACAAGTACCGTATTTTTCGGAGTATAAGACGCACCTTAGTTTTTGGGGAGGGAAATAAGAAAACAGCTGATTGGCGAGTGGATCGGCCTCCCAGAATATCCCCCCCAATCAGCTGTTCCCAGAGGTGAATCTTAGCAACAGGTTCCTTGGTTGTGAGCTCTGTGCCTTGCTTTTTTTTTTTCTGCCTCTGAAACTTTGGCATTATAATGTGGTATTATCACATGAAATGAAATACTGAATACGTGTCGTCCTTGACTTATGGCCACAGCTGAGCCCAAAATTTCTGTTGCTAAGTGAGACAGTTACGTGAGTTTTGCTCCATTTTGTGACCTCCCTTGCCACTGAATCACCGAAGTTGTTAAGTTGATTTCATTAGGCACTCGGTTGTTAAGTGAATCCGGCTTCCCCCATTGACTTGGCGGGTCAGAAGGTCGCAAAAGGGGATCACCTGAGCATTGGGACCGTTGCCAAGCATCTGGGGTTGCTGCAACGGTTGTAAGTGTGAAAAAAACGGTCGTAAGTCCCTTTTTGGGGGTGCCGTCGTAACTTTGAACGGTCACTAACTGAACTGTCGTAAGTCGTGAACTCCCTGTGTTCCACGCAGAGGAGAACTCCTGCAGGCAATTTAATTTGGTGAGACTCGAGTTGTCTGTCGCTGACTCCTGCTTTGAGGAATCTCTCTGTCCATCCACCGAATTCAGAAACTAGCTTTCCCTTTAACTGACTCCGGGATCCACTCGCAGCAATTAAGCCGTAGCAAAGCGGAAAACCCCAAATTAAAAATAACAGTGAAATCAGCAGTCAGCAAAGAACAGATCAGCACAATAAAAGAAGATTTGGGAAGAGCTCGGAAATTGTGCGTTGACATCGTTTTGAAAGGGCCCCGAATATTCGCACCAGCCGTGGAGGAAAACGCACAACAGAATCACAAAACTGGCTCTGTTGATGGAGGGGCTTCTGGTGCGGACCACAGGTAGTCCTCGTCTTAACGACCACAACGGAGCCCCAAATATCCGTGGCTAAGCGAGACGGTTAAGTGAGTTTTCTCCCATTTTGCCAGCTTTTTTTTGCCCCAGCTGTCAAGGAAATCCCTTCAGTTGTTAAGTGAATTGTGCAGCCATTAAGTGAATTTGGTTTCCCTTACTGAGTTCGCTTGTCAGCAGGTCGCAAAAGGGGATCACGTGACCCCCCCGGGAGACTGCAACCGTCATAAATGCGAGTCAGTTGACGAATATGAACTCTTTCAAGACCCCTAGATTCCAACCCAGAATTTATGTTGCTAAGTGAGTTTTGCCCCATTTTACGACTTTCCCGGCCACATTTGTTTAGTGAATCATTGCAGTTGTTAAGCCAGTTAGCACGGTTGTTAAGTGAATCAGGCTTCCCCACTGACTGCTTGTGAGAAGGTCGCAAATGGGGATCACGTGACCACCGGGAAAATAGGACCGTCATAAATATTTGACGGTCGCAAATAAATTGCCCAACGGCCGGATTTGGATCACGTGACCACGGGGATGCTGCAATGGCGGTAACTATGAAAAACGGTCCTACGTTACTTTTTTCAGTGCCGCTGAACGAACTGTTGTAAGTCGAGGACTACCTGTATGTTGTAAAAAAACAAGGTACTGCATAGTCAGTGAAGAAATTGAAGTTGAAATTGAAGAGAAAGAGAGAAGAGAGAGAGAGAGTAGAAAGAGAAATGGGAGAGAGGGAGAGAGACACACACATACAAAAACTTGTTCTGTTCTTCCTCCCTCTTATCTATACATTGAGTAGCAGGGAATCCAAACTTCTGTCCTTGTTACATTGCAGGAGTTCTTCCTCTGTTTTCGTTTATGTTATTTTCTTTAATGCACAGATTTTGGATCTGTAAATAATTGCATGCAAGTAGAAAGTGTTTATTCCAGTTTGCAGAAGGAAGTTGTGTTTTAAGTGGCATTGGCAAATGCAGCTCCACCTGATGTTTCCCCCACGCTGGGGTGTAATTGCAGAACAAATGCCTGGCTTGGTTATTTTTACTTTTTATATGCGCCTAATTGGAAACGGTGGAAATTGTCTTTCTTTCTTTCTTTCTTTCTTTCTTTCTTTCTTTCTTTCTTTCTTTCTTTCTTTCTTTTTCTCTCTTTCTTCATTTCTTTTTCTTTTCTTTCTTCCTCCCATTTATCTTTCCTCCTCTATTTCACTTTTTCTTCCTTTTTTCTCTTTTTCTTTCTCATTCTTTCTCTTCCTTTTTCTCTTTCTTTTCCTCTTTTCTTTTCCTTTTCCTTTCTCCTATTCTCTTTTCTGTTTTTTCTTTCTTCCTCCTTTTATCTTTCCTTCTCTATTTCACTCTCTTTTTTCTCTTTCCTGTTTATTCTTTTTCTCTCTCTTTTTCTTCCTTTCTCTTTCATTCTTTCCCTCTTTTTCTCTCTCCCTTTTATCTTTCCTTCTCTGTTTCACCCTTTCTTTCTTTCTTTCTTTCTTTCTTTCTTTCTTTCTTTCTTTCTCTCTCTCTCTCTTTCTTTCTCCCACCCTCTCTCTCCCTTCTTTGCTTCCTCTTCCTCTCTGTCTCTCTCTGTCTCTCTCTGTCTCTCTCTCTCTCTCTCTCTCTCTCTCTCTCTCTCTCTCTCTCTCGCCTCCCTTCCCTTTTATTATCCTGTTACAGCAGAGAAAGGCTGAGTCTTGGCTCAGTTGACAGCTGTAAATCCCGCCTGTGCTGCTTGCAAGCCTTAAATAAGCCTGCTTCTTCCTCCCTCCTTCTCTCTCTCTTGTGCCTACAAAGGAGAAATTCTGGAATAAGCAATTCTTGAAATGCAAAGCAGAGCAGCTTAAGATGCCAGGGCCAGAAACCATGCCTGGGGTGCCAAGATAACACATACACACCCACCCCAGGACACTCCGCTCTGTTGGCTCCTAGACTGGGCCTCCCTTCCCCGTTGGTGGGGTTTTTTTTTTTTTTTTTTTTGGAGACTTCAGTTTCTTTAGATTGTTCAGTGCAGCCTCAGTTTCTCCCTCGAAAGCTATTTTGGATCTGATAGGAATAGCAGAAAAGCAACGTTCTCAGCCAGCGGGCAACACTTAACTTAGACAAACACCCTCACTCATAAGCCAGCCCAAGAAATTCTTCTGGGATTTTATGCAAGCAAGTAACCAGTGCCCAAATTCCTCCTCCTCGCTTGCAAAACTGGGACCCACAACCTGGAGTTTTTCTGGAAACGCTTGTTTGCACCCTTAGAAGTTGTGAAAAAAACCACGCATTAGCCACCGTTGTTTTAGCCTATGTGGTGAGTTTATAATTCCCTCCGGGGTGCAAATCCAGAAAATTGGTTAATTGACTCAACCGTTGGTCTAGTTACTCATCAGGCAAACAAAGACAATAAATTGTTGGTCCTTGCCATGAACTTTTAATGTAAGCTGCTGTGCTAGAAGTCATCAAGTCATCAGGTGATCCAGAAATAATCATGAATAATGATACCAACGGAATAAATTATTTGTGGCTTAGCCTTGAATTATGGGGTTCTTGGTGCTCTCTGGGCTTGCTTGTTTCCTTGCAGACGTTTCATGACCCAACTAGGTAACATCATCAGTGCATAGAAGGGAGTGCGGTTTGCAGAGGAGGTCTGTGAGGTCCTGTTCGCTGACTTCTTTGTAAAAATAATAAAGGCGGGATACAAATAAATAAATGAGTACATTTCACACTCTGCTATCCCGTCTCCCCTAAGGCACTCCCAATATAGTCAAGGAAAAGGAACATGGGGACTTGGGGAGGGGGGCCAGCTAGAAGACGAGGCTCCCTTTGCCTTTGCACCAGGCCCTTGTTTGTGTGAAACGCAGCCTCTGATTGAGAGGTTACGTGGCCATTCCTCCAGAGCGCCTGCATTGCAGCCCCAGAAAGCTAAACTCTTCGTTTTTCTCCTGGTTGTTAAGTGGGACGACGGATGCTCTGGGCTTTTTGGAAAGGAGCCTGGCCTTTTGCAGCCGGGTGGATGATGGCGGGTGGGAAGGCAGTTGTGTAACATTGCAGCAGTTTACACTTCCCAGGCTATAAATAATTCTCTTTGCTGCTCCCAGCGAGGAGGAGGAGGAGGAGAGGACAGCTGCCTGCGATGGAGGAGAGAGAGAGAGAGAGAGGGAGAGAGAGAGAGAGAGAGAGAGACTGCTGTGCAGACAGAGGAGGAATGGAGGAGGAGGAGAGAAGGAGAGGGAAGAGGAGGAAGAAGAGAAGGGAGGAGAGGAGGAGTGGGGAGGAGGAGAAAGAGGAAGAGAGGGAGGAAATCAGAGGAGGAGGAGAAGGGAGGGGGAGGAGAAAAAGGAAGAAGCAGCAGCAGAAGAATGGAGGAAGACAAAGGGGAAGAAAAGGAGAGAGGAGGAGGAAGATTAGGGAGGGGGAAGAGGAAAAGGAAGAGGAATGGGGAGGAACCAGGAGGAAGAGAGGAGAGGAGGAGGAGAAAGACAAGAGGGAGGAGAAGGAAGGTGAAGAAGAGGGAGGAGGAAGAGTGGGGAGAGGAGGGAAGAGGAGCAGGAGAAAGGAGGGAGGAATGGAGGAGGAGGAGGAGAGAAGGAGAGGGAAGAGGAGGAAGAAGAGAAGGGAGGGGAGGAGGAGAAAGAGGAAGAGAGGGAGGAAGTCAGAGGAGGAGGAGAAGGGAGGGGAGGAGAAAAAGGAAGAAGCAGCAGCAGAAGAATGGAGGAAGACAAAGGGGAAGAAAAGGAGAGAGGCCGAGGAAGATTAGGGAGGGGGAAGAGGAAAAGGAAGAGGAATGGGGAGGAACCAGGAGGAAGAGAGGAGAGGAGGAGGAGAAAGACAAGAGGGAGGAGAAGGAAGGTGAAGAAGAGGGAGGAGGAAGAGTGGGGAGAGGAGGGAAGAGGAGCAGGAGAAAGGAGGGAGGAATGGAGGAGGAGGAGAGAAGGAGAGGGAAGAGGAGGAAGAAGAGAAGGGAGGAGAGGAGGAGTGGGGAGGAGGAGAAAGAGGAAGAGAGGGAGGAAGTCAGAGGAGGAGGAGAAGGGAGGGGAGGAGAAAAAGGAAGAAGCAGCAGCAGAAGAATGGAGGAAGACAAAGGGGAAGAAAAGGAGAGAGGCCGAGGAAGATTAGGGAGGGGGAAGAGGAAAAGGAAGAGGAATGGGGAGGAACCAGGAGGAAGAGAGGAGAGGAGGAGGAGAAAGACAAGAGGGAGGAGAAGGAAGGTGAAGAAGAGGGAGGAGGAAGAGTGGGGAGAGGAGGGAAGAGGAGCAGGAGAAAGGAGGGAGGAATGGAGGAGGAGGAGGAGAGAAGGAGAGGGAAGAGGAGGAAGAAGAGAAGGGAGGGGAGGAGGAGAAAGAGGAAGAGAGGGAGGAAGTCAGAGGAGGAGGAGAAGGGAGGGGAGGAGAAAAAGGAAGAAGCAGCAGCAGAAGAATGGAGGAAGACAAAGGGGAAGAAAAGGAGAGAGGCCGAGGAAGATTAGGGAGGGGGAAGAGGAAAAGGAAGAGGAATGGGGAGGAACCAGGAGGAAGAGAGGAGAGGAGGAGGAGAAAGACAAGAGGGAGGAGAAGGAAGGTGAAGAAGAGGGAGGAGGAAGAGTGGGGAGAGGAGGGAAGAGGAGCAGGAGAAAGGAGGGAGGAATGGAGGAGGAGGAGAGAAGGAGAGGGAAGAGGAGGAAGAAGAGAAGGGAGGAGAGGAGGAGTGGGGAGGAGGAGAAAGAGGAAGAGAGGGAGGAAATCAGAGGAGGAGGAGAAGGGAGGGGAGGAGAAAAAGGAAGAAGCAGCAGCAGAAGAATGGAGGAAGACAAAGGGGAAGAAAAGGAGAGAGGAGGAGGAAGATTAGGGAGGGGGAAGAGGAAAAGGAAGAGGAATGGGGAGGAACCAGGAGGAAGAGAGGAGAGGAGGAGGAGAAAGACAAGAGGGAGGAGAAGGAAGGTGAAGAAGAGGGAGGAGGAAGAGTGGGGAGAGGAGGGAAGAGGAGCAGGAGAAAGGAGGGAGGAATGGAGGAGGAGGAGGAGAGAAGGAGAGGGAAGAGGAGGAAGAAGAGAAGGGAGGGGAGGAGGAGAAAGAGGAAGAGAGGGAGGAAGTCAGAGGAGGAGGAGAAGGGAGGGGAGGAGAAAAAGGAAGAAGCAGCAGCAGAAGAATGGAGGAAGACAAAGGGGAAGAAAAGGAGAGAGGCCGAGGAAGATTAGGGAGGGGGAAGAGGAAAAGGAAGAGGAATGGGGAGGAACCAGGAGGAAGAGAGGAGAGGAGGAGGAGAAAGACAAGAGGGAGGAGAAGGAAGGTGAAGAAGAGGGAGGAGGAAGAGTGGGGAGAGGAGGGAAGAGGAGCAGGAGAAAGGAGGGAGGAATGGAGGAGGAGGAGAGAAGGAGAGGGAAGAGGAGGAAGAAGAGAAGGGAGGAGAGGAGGAGTGGGGAGGAGGAGAAAGAGGAAGAGAGGGAGGAAGTCAGAGGAGGAGGAGAAGGGAGGGGAGGAGAAAAAGGAAGAAGCAGCAGCAGAAGAATGGAGGAAGACAAAGGGGAAGAAAAGGAGAGAGGCCGAGGAAGATTAGGGAGGGGGAAGAGGAAAAGGAAGAGGAATGGGGAGGAACCAGGAGGAAGAGAGGAGAGGAGGAGGAGAAAGACAAGAGGGAGGAGAAGGAAGGTGAAGAAGAGGGAGGAGGAAGAGTGGGGAGAGGAGGGAAGAGGAGCAGGAGAAAGGAGGGAGGAATGGAGGAGGAGGAGGAGAGAAGGAGAGGGAAGAGGAGGAAGAAGAGAAGGGAGGGGAGGAGGAGAAAGAGGAAGAGAGGGAGGAAGTCAGAGGAGGAGGAGAAGGGAGGGGAGGAGAAAAAGGAAGAAGCAGCAGCAGAAGAATGGAGGAAGACAAAGGGGAAGAAAAGGAGAGAGGCCGAGGAAGATTAGGGAGGGGGAAGAGGAAAAGGAAGAGGAATGGGGAGGAACCAGGAGGAAGAGAGGAGAGGAGGAGGAGAAAGACAAGAGGGAGGAGAAGGAAGGTGAAGAAGAGGGAGGAGGAAGAGTGGGGAGAGGAGGGAAGAGGAGCAGGAGAAAGGAGGGAGGAATGGAGGAGGAGGAGAGAAGGAGAGGGAAGAGGAGGAAGAAGAGAAGGGAGGAGAGGAGGAGTGGGGAGGAGGAGAAAGAGGAAGAGAGGGAGGAAGTCAGAGGAGGAGGAGAAGGGAGGGGAGGAGAAAAAGGAAGAAGCAGCAGCAGAAGAATGGAGGAAGACAAAGGGGAAGAAAAGGAGAGAGGCCGAGGAAGATTAGGGAGGGGGAAGAGGAAAAGGAAGAGGAATGGGGAGGAACCAGGAGGAAGAGAGGAGAGGAGGAGGAGAAAGACAAGAGGGAGGAGAAGGAAGGTGAAGAAGAGGGAGGAGGAAGAGTGGGGAGAGGAGGGAAGAGGAGCAGGAGAAAGGAGGGAGGAATGGAGGAGGAGGAGGAGAGAAGGAGAGGGAAGAGGAGGAAGAAGAGAAGGGAGGGGAGGAGGAGAAAGAGGAAGAGAGGGAGGAAGTCAGAGGAGGAGGAGAAGGGAGGGGAGGAGAAAAAGGAAGAAGCAGCAGCAGAAGAATGGAGGAAGACAAAGGGGAAGAAAAGGAGAGAGGCCGAGGAAGATTAGGGAGGGGGAAGAGGAAAAGGAAGAGGAATGGGGAGGAACCAGGAGGAAGAGAGGAGAGGAGGAGGAGAAAGACAAGAGGGAGGAGAAGGAAGGTGAAGAAGAGGGAGGAGGAAGAGTGGGGAGAGGAGGGAAGAGGAGCAGGAGAAAGGAGGGAGGAATGGAGGAGGAGGAGGAGGAGAGAAGGAGAGGGAAGAGGAGGAAGAAGAGAAGGGAGGAGAGGAGGAGTGGGGAGGAAGAGAGGGAGGAAGTCAAAGGAGGAGGAGAAGGGAGGGGGAAGAGAAAAAGAAAGAAGCAGCAGCAGAAGAATGGAGGAAGACAAAGGGGAAGAAAAGGAGAGAGGAGGAGGAAGATTTAGGGAGGGGGAAGAGGAAAAGGAAGAGGAATGGGGAGGAACCAGGAGGAAGAGAGGAGAGGAGGAGGAGAAAGACAAGAGGGAGGAGAAGGAAGGTGAAGAAGAGGGAGGAGGAAGAGGAAGAGTGGGGAGAGGAGGGAAGAGGAGCAGGAGAAAGGAGGGAGGAAGAGGAGGAGGAGGAAGTGGAAGAGAGGAGGGGGGGGGCTGAGCTAGGTGGGCCAGGCAGTCCCTGAATCACAGTCAGCCAGTTAGCTGGAGGCTGATTTTCCTAAGGTAGCCTAAAATATTGATGAGGCTGAGGGTGGGAGGGACTGCTCTGCTTAGCTATTTTTACTTCCCCGAAGGCATTTGTGAGTTTAAACCCTTAAATAATGCAAGTGGGCAGACAAAACAGTGCGTGGAGGGGGGGGGGAGGCTCCCACTATGGCCAGTCCCAATCCGTAAGGCAGTGTTTCTCAACCTTGGTAGCTTGAAGATGGGAGGACTTCAACTCCCAGAATCCCCCAGCCAGCAGCGCTGGCTGGGGGATTCTGGGAGTTGAAGTCCTCCCATCTTCAAGCTTCCAAGGTTGAGAAACACTGCTGTAAAGCAATCAACCTTTGTAGACACAGGGTGGTCTCATCTACGGATAGCTTCTGGGAATTTCCACCCCTCCCCATCCCTTTGCAATCTGAGAGACCCTTTGATTCTTGCAAGACCGTTACCGCCGTTTTAATACACTCTTAATCATGCATTATGGATGTCGACACTCAACATTTATCGGCTTCCTATATCAGGACTCGTGTCTGTCGGGTTAAAATAACCTGCATGGCATAAAAAATAGACTGCGATAAATTTCTTTCCGCTCATAGAATGCTAAAGGTGAATAACACGAACCCACCCACCCCCCCCCCGGCTCACCTGGGCTGCCTGTTCCGTTGCTTCCCTTCCCTTGGGCCTCTCAACTTATTTTGGTGAATATTCAGATCTCAAAAGAGTGCTCTCCTCCTGATAAATTTCCCACGGTGTTGGATAGAAGAAAAGAGCCTTCAGTTAAAATTCAGCTTGTTTATTTGAAGCAAATACACTCAACATAGCTAACATTTTGGAAAAATCAAAAGGATTCCCATAGAAGAGAATATTTGCAGCTCAGGGTTGAACTGCGGGATCCTCTGAGCTTGGTTGTTTTCTTGCAAACGTTTCATTACCCAACTAGATAACATCATCAGTGCGCTAGCTGAGTAATCTGCAAGAAAACAACCAAGCTCATAGAGCACTAAGAACACCACAGTCCTCCTCCTCCTCTTCCCTTCTAGCACTGATGATGTCACCTAGTTTGGTCATGAAATGTTTGCAAGAAATCCACCAAGTTGAAAGAGCAACAAAGACCCCACAATCCTCCTCCTCCTCTCCCTTCTAGCACTGATGCTGTTACCTAGTTTGATAATGAAATGTTTGCAAGAAAGCCACCAAACTCAGAGAGCATCCCCACAATCTTGTGATCAAAATTCAGATGCTTGGCAACTGGCTTGTATTTATGACCGTGTGCCCCAAGGTCACACGCCATTCTGTAAAGAAGGGGTTTCGTGTAGGGGGTGGTTGATAGATTAATATCAGATCTCATCTCCCCCAACCCCCACTCATCCTACTCCTTCCCTCCCTCCCTCCCCATCTCTTAGCTATTATACATTTATATTTTGTAGTATATTATTTACATAGTTTTAGTTTTTTAATATTATAAGCCACCCAGAGTTACCCTCTGATAAGATGGGCAGTTAATAAATTTATTTATTTGTTTGTGTGTTTATTAGATAGATAGATAGATAGATAGATAGATAGATAGATAGATAGATAGATAAGATAGATAAGATAGATAAGATAAGATAGATAGATAGAGGTAGATGATAGGTAGGTAGGTAGATAGATGAAAGAGATAGATGATAGATAGATGAGAGAGATAGATGGTAGGTAGGTAGGTAGGTAGGTAGATAGATAATATAGATAGAGGTAGATGATAAGTAGGTAGGTAGATAGATGAAAGAGATAGATGATAGATAGATAGATAGATAGATAGATAGATAGATAGATAGATAGATAGATAGATATGAGAGATAGAGATAGATAGAGATAGATGATAGGTAGGTAGGTAGGTAGATAGATAGATGATAGATAGATAGATAGATAGATAGATAGATAGATAGATAGATAGATAAATAGATGATAGGTAGGTAGGTAGATAGATAGATGATAGATAGATAGATAGATAGATAGATAGATAGATAGATAAATAGATAGATAGAGATGAGAGATAGATGATAGGTAGGTAGGTAGGTAGATAGACAGAAGATAGATAGATAGATAGATAGATAGATAGATAGATAGATAGATAGATAGATAATAAATGCATACATACATACATACATACATACATACATACATACAGTATGCTATGAATCAGAAGGGGATCTAAGCAGTATAATCATGTCCTTATTCCAACGTAGGGAGAGACCAAGCTTGGGATTTTATGCAATTCTGGTAGCTGCACCTTGAGAATCATAGAATCACAGGGCTGGGAAGGGACCTTGGAGGTCTTCTAGTCCAACCCCTACCCAAGGCTGAAGACCTTATGCCATCCAGGAAAAGTGGTTGTCCGATCTTTTCTTGAAAACCTGCTTGATTTTTGGATGTTACAAAACTGGAGAACAAAAAAGACTCACCAACATGAATGATGTAGAGAGCTGGAGCAGATTTCCCTGCATTTCGGGCTTTTGAAGAGGGAACAAAGGAGAATTTGGAGAATAGCAGAAGGGACGCCCTGCTCAAGCATTCAGATAGGTGGCTCTCCAGTCTCTTCTTAAAAACTTTTAAGTGATGGAGCATCCACAACTTCTGGTGGCAAGCTGTTCCTCTGGTTAATTGTCCTCCCTGTCAGGAAGTTTCTCCCTAATTCCAAGTTGCTTCTCTCCTCGATTAGTTTCCATCCATTATTTCTTGTCTTGGCTTCAGGCGCTTTGGAGAATAGCTTGACTCCCCCCTCTTCTTTGCAGAGTATAAAAGAGAGAGAGATGATAGAGGGAGTTAAAAAAATGCCTGGCTTTAATGTGGACGGAGAAAAGGGTCAATTTTTTTTTCCCCCTCACAGTGTTCGAACTCAAGGTCACCCCTTGAAACGGAACGCAGAGAACTTCCCTGCCAAGAGAAGGAAATACTTTTCGCACATGGCACATGGGGGGCAAACGATGCAGATTTGGCTTCCAGCACTTGTGAGAACGGCAGCCAGTTTCGATGGTTTGAAAAGCGGGCTGGACAGATTCACGGAGGATCAGGTTTCCATCGGGGGGGCTCGGGACACAGATGGTTGTTGACTGTCTCCTGAATTACTGGCAGGATAGCTTTAATTATTGAGTGCTGTGAGATGGCCTGCGAGTTAGATCCGGCTTTCCAATCCAGACCTGAACACTTTCCCAAAGGGTATCAAAGTTGGCCATCGGCGTGGCACCGAATTCTGGACTGCATAGACCTGCAAGCATCTTTTTGAAGTTTCCTCTTAAACACAGGTTAGTTCAAAAGTGCTTTTCCAAAAGGCAACTGAACTTCCCTTGTTTTAATTTCCTTGAAAACCTTCCGCTTCTCATCCAAGAAGCTTCTTCAGTTCAGTTGGGTGAGGATTCAGTTCAGTTCTTGGATGAGAAGCTGCTGAAATGACACCCTGAAGGAGAGGTGGAGGAGGAGGAGGAGGAGGAGGAGGAGGAGGACTAAGCCAAGAACAGGAAACATGGCCCAGAAGAAGCGCAGGAGAAACAGTCTAGCAGAAGACACAAGGGATGAAGGAAAGGTTTTTGGAGAAGGAGGAAGACCGAGCCCAGGAACAAGGAACACGGCCCACAAGAAGTTAGGAGAAATGGTAGAAGACACGGGGGATGAAGGAAAGGTGGTGTGGAGGAGGACGAGGAAGCCTTGAGCCCAAGAAGGTTGGATGGAGAGCCTTTGAACAAAAGGAGCAAATGAATGTGGAGGAAACCTTAACTAGCACACAGGCTATTCATGAGGGCCGGAGGCTTGGTTTAGAAGTAGGAGCTGGAAGTGAGATTTAATTTAATTTAATTTAATTTAATATTTAAATTTATATACCGCCCTTCTCCCCAAGGACTCAGGGTGGTGAACAGCCATAGGTAGAAGCCTGGTGGCTCAGCAGACTGATAGCATTGTGATTAAGACCAGCTGCCTGCAATTACTGCAGGTTCGAATCTCACCAGGCTGAAGGTCGACTCAGCCTTCCATCCTTTCTAAGGTAGGTGAAATGAGGACCCAGTTTGTGGGGGCAATAAGCTGACTTTGTATAAATATACAAAAGTATGAAGGCTATTGCTTAATGCACTGTAAGCCGCCCTGAGTCTCCGGAGAAGGGCGGCATATAAATCAAATTAAAAATAAAAAAAATAAAAATAAATTTAAAAATATATTAAACAATTTGGCCTGACAGTTAAAATCCCCCATTTAAAATTCAAATTAAAATTACACCATTGGAGAGTTAGGCCAGCCTGGCTTGATGAAATAAAGTTTTGAGGGCCCGACGGAAAGTACGTAGATCTGGAATCGTCCGATCTCTGGGGGGGGGGAGTTCATTCCAGAGGGACGAGATGAAACACCGTTGCTAGAGAAGGAGCAATGAGGGGGGGGGAACCACGGTTGTGGTGAGGTTGGATTCCGCTCAGGTCTTTCCAGCAAGAGAGCTTGGGAGATACAGCCCAGAAAGCGTTGGGCATTTGAGGCCTTCCAGATGCCATTTGAGGATTGGCTCTCTGCCCGTGGCAGCATTGTGACCCAGCAGGCACATGGCATAAACACAGCAACGGGACAGACTTCACAAAACAAACCCACTGAGCCAGCTACAAAGAGCGGCTGAATTGCAAGCGTCCTCTGGGCCACCCCTCCCTCTCAAGTATGGTAGCGGTGCGCCTTTTCCAACGGGTTAAGAGCAGAAGAGGTGCTTCTCCTTCAGTTCCACCTGAGGCTCCAAGGCCGAGAGCAGGTGCCTTCTACTTTCCTTCATCCCTGTTGTGGCTCCGTTGCCTGAGCCTGGGCTATCGACAGATGCAGACTCTGAGAGTGAGGGAGAGGAGTTGGCAAGGCCTCCCTCTCCAGGACCCTCCTCTCTGGCAATGCCTCTGGAGGACACCGAAGGCCAAAAGATAGGCTCAGAGCCAAGCAAGTCCCTGCAGCCACAGGTGGACAGCGATGAAGAAGATAAGTGCTGGCTGGACCCTCGGCAGAGGCACAGGGAGAAGCGTGCGCAGCAGAGGGGAAGGCGTGCCAGAGATTAGCTGAGTCACTGGACCACACCCCACAGGGTATAAATGTGGGTGTGGTGGCCGGTTCAGTTTGTGACGAGCAAAAACTAGAAATAATCCATGATCTCTGCGTTACTGGACTTTGCCTGCTTTATCGGACTGCATTTGGATTAATCCTTGTATTGTTGACACTCTGCCTGTTTTATCGGAATGCTTGCAGTCTAATCTTTGTTTTATGTGAGTAAAGTCTGAATTGGCAGCTAGCCACTGGGTTGCTGCCAGCTTTATCTTCAAAGAGTTTTGTCGTGTGGCTTATTAATTCCGGGCTATCCGTGGGGGTGCGTGTGTGGTACGGGGACAGAACAATCCCCTCTGTCTTCTGCTTTTCTCCTAACTTCTGGTGGGCCGTGTTCCTTGTTCTTGGCTCAGTCTCCCTCCTTCTCCGCCACCTTTCTTCATCCCCGTGTCTTCTGCTAGACCAGCGATGGCGAACCTTTCAGACATCGAGTGCCCAAACTGCATGCACACGTACGCCCAAACAAAAGGCATGCGCAAATGTGTGCATGCACGAAGGTGCACATGAGTGGCATGCATGAAGATGCACATGCATGGACATGCACAAACGTGCACATGCGCAGCAGAGATCCGAAAACCGGCTGGGAGGCAGGGCATCCCAACACCGGCAGCGCAGCAAGAGGCAAGATCTTTTTCTTTCATGAGCTTCATTTTCGTCCTTTGCAGAGAAACAGAAACTCACGAAAGAAACGCCACGGAGATCTGGCCTGGGGCGATGGCGCGTATGCCAGCAGAGAGGGCTCTGCAGGCCACCTTTGGCACACATGCCATAGGTTTGCCATCACGGTGCTAGACTGCGTCTCCCGAGCATCTTGTGGGCCGCGCTCCCTGTTGTTGGGCTCACTCTTCCTCCTTCAGGGTGTCATTTCAGCAGCTCCTAATCCAAGAACTGAACTGAATTCTCCTCCCATTGATGTGAATTCTCATGCAGTGGAACTGAAGAAGCTTCAGTTGGATGAGAAGCAAAACATTTTCAAAAGGGGGGGGGGAAACAGGGTCTGCGTTTTGTCCTTCCCCACTTCTCTGTGCTGTAAATCGCCCCTGTAAGATGTATGGACTTAAAGTTCCCAGAATTCCCCAGCCAGCATGATGGATCAGCAGCCATCCAGGGCTGAGTCTTGACAGGATGGACGGGGCCATATTCTCCCCTCCCTTTCCCAGGGAGCCCCACCCACCCTCCTGCCTCGATTTACTCCGAGCCATGAAAATCTGCGCATGGATTGAAGCCCATCTTCAGTTGAGTCTCTCTTCCTTTTCAAGACTGGGGGGCGTTGGCTCGGGTCCAGGCGGGTGGGTCGTTCATCAAAGCAGCTGCGCCTCCCACCCCTTCAGCAATTTCTGCCGGGGGACTTGCCTCTTGCAAAGCACCCCCTCCCTTTCCAAGCGTTGCAGGCCGACTGGCAAGCGGTTTTTAAGGGAGCTGCCGAGCCAAGCCTGCAGGGAGAAAGCTTCAGAACATGCAGGCTCTCCGTTGCCAAGGGAGGATCGGGCTCGGCTGCCTCACGTCTCGCTCGCGCATGAAAAGAAATCCCTGCCAGGAGACTCCAGCAGCGGGCTGGGCTGCTTTGGGGGCTCTCGGCTAGGTCCCTTTGAAGGGGCCACAAGGGTCAGGGGCATCCTCGGGTTGAGTTAATGAACATAGGAGTCAACATATTTCCTCTTCCCGCTGTGTATTCAAAATGGACAGTGAGGTTAGATAGAGATGGATGGATGGATGGATGGATGGATGGATAGATAGATAGATATGTTGGGTAGGTAGATAGTAGGTAGGTAGATGATGGATAGATGGATGGGTAGGTAGGTAAATGATAGATAGATAGATAGATAGATAGATAGATAGATAGATAGATAGATAGATAGATGATAGGTGATGGATGATAGATACATAGATATGGGTAGGTAGATGGTAGGTAGGTAGATGATGGATGGATGGGAAGATAGATAAATGGAAGATAGAAGATGGATAGATGATAGATAGATAGATAGATAGATAGATAGATAGATAGATAGACCGACAGACAGATGATGGATGATAGATACATAGATATGATGGGTAGGTAGATGGTAGGTAGGTGATGGATGAATGGATAGGTAGGTAGGTAAATGGTAGATAGAAGATGGATGGATGGATAGATGGATGTTAGATACATAGATATGGGTAGGTAGATGGTAGGTAAGATGATGGATGGATAGATGGGTAGGTAGGTAGGTAAATGGTAGATAGAAGATAGATGGATAATAGATAGATGGATAATAGATAGATAGATGATAGATAGATAGATAGATAGATAGATAGACAGACAGACAGACAGACAGACAGACAGACAGACAGAAGAAGATAAATGATGGATGGATGGAGGGATAGAAAACGAATGGGTGGGTAGGGAGAGAGGGAGAGGGAGGTATGTATATAGCACTAATCTCACAATCGATACAAAAGCTAAGAGTGGCACAAAGAGCCATGGAAAGTTACACGCTCAGAATCACAAGCCAAGATAGAGAGACCTGCACTTGGGTTAGAGAACAAACGAAAGTGTACGATGCCATCAAGAGAGCAGAAGAATTTACAACCACAATTGAGTCCAGAATTTCTGCTCCTAAGTGAGACATTTTGTTAAGTGAGCTTTGTCCCATTTTACGACCTTGCATGCCACAGCTGTTAAATGACCCGCTCCTGTTGTTAAGTCAGTAACACAGTTGTTAAGTGAATCTGGCTTCCCCCTTGACTTTGCTTGTCAGCAGGTCGCAAAAGGGGATCACGTGACCCCCCCAGGAGACTGCAACCGTCATAAATACGAGTCAGTTGCCAAGCGTCTGAATTTTGATCACGTGACCCCCGAGGACGCTGCAACGGTCGCAAGTGTGAAAAACGGTCCTAAGTCACTTTTTCCAGTGCCGTTTAACTTTGAACGGTCGCTAAATAAACTGTTTTAAGTCGAGGACTACCTCTATCTCAGCCTTCCTTCTGACCAGCGCAGTTTTCAGCAGGGATGGTATTCACTTACTTTCCCTACCGGTTCGCTTCGCTCGTATGTGCCACTTCCGCGCATGCGCCAGGCCTCAAAAACATGCCTAAATAGGACGGCGTAGAGCCGGGGCGCGGCAGGTGGGGCGGGCAACCGGCTGAATATCATCTCTGGAAGTCAGGCTGGTTGCAGTTCTTCTTTCTTCAGTCCTAACTACCGTGTTTCCCCAAAAATAAGACCCTGTCTTATATTTTTTTTTGAACCCCGAAATAAGCGCTCGGCTTTATTTTCAGGGAGGTCTTATTATTTTGGGGCACGTGGAGCAAGATGGGGCTCCTCTTGCTGTCTTACCTGATTTCCAGCTCTGCGTTTAAATATTTTCGGGGAGGGCTTATTTTCGGGGGAGGGGCTTATTTTAATGCATGTGCTCAAAAGCCCGATTGGGCTTATTATCAGGGGATGACTTATTTTCGGGAAAACGGTATCCATTGGAGACCGTCATGCCCCCGTCAGAGCCTGAATCTGCAGAGGAGGACTAGCCGGAAGGAGATCGAGGAGGCGGCTTCGTTGGCTTTGGAGGAACGCGGGGAGGAGCAGGCCGAGACAGGCCAGGGCCCCCTCAGAATTGGGACGGCTTGTTAGCAGGGAGGAACGGGGGTAGGATGACCGAGAGGGGGGAAGAAAGTGCAGACAGTGGACCTGAGGAGTGACAGAGCTCAGGCAATGAGCAAGGACCGACCCCTCCTGATCCCCGAGCACGGAGAGTGGAGAGAAGGCGAGAACAGCGCAGGCTGACCAGACTTCTTCGGAGAAGAGCACCCTGCCCCTCTTCACAAGGCACACCTGGGGACTGAGATTTAAGGAGACGGAGTGGGCGTTTGTCGGGAACAAATGCTGAATTTGTGACGTTTTGTGTGCCGTTGCAGACGTCTGGCTTCTGCTTGAAATATTTATTGCTGCTTTACGATTGGCTTTGCGTTTCTTCCCCAATGAGCCAATTTAGGTCTTCCGTTTGTTTCAAGAAAACAGCGGATCCCAGCTTTGCAAAACCAACAATTTTAAAAAACAAAATAGCAGCAGAAGGTTATCTCAGGTGACCAGGAGACCTGAGCCTTGCCTCCTCCAGTTTCATCCAGGTTTAATGCTGGTCTGTCGGTTTCTTCCCTAACACCACTGCAGTTGTCATGACTGCAAGCCACAGGTGCTTTGTGAGTTTGTCTCCGCTGTTTTTGAAGCTGCACCGAGTTGCGGTGCGGTGCTCCGTGGTTTAACCATCTGCCGCTGTCTTCAGGTGGCACACCGGAGCAACGAGAAATCCAGCAAAGGCTTCTGCCTAGCCTTCTAACCAGGTTACTTTTGCAGAAAGTAGTTCTTGCATGGCTTAGTGCAGTGTTTCTCAACCTTGGCCGCTGGACGATGGGTGGACTTCAACTCCCACAATTCCCCAGCCAGCAAAGCTGGGGGTTCTGGGAGTTGAAGTCCACCCATCGTCCAGCGGCCAAGGTTGAGAAACACTGACTTAGTGTTTCGTTTAGCGCGTTGGCTTCGGTCAACCCCCAGTTTAAGCATCTTGCGTTTTAACAGCTACCGCGTGGAGGGGTATTTTTTCTCACTTTACACAGGTCGTCCCTGATTTATAACAGTTCATTTAGTGACCGTTCAAAGTTACCAACGCACTGGGAAAAAAATGAATTGGGACCGTTTTTCACACGACCGTTGCAGGCATCCCCATAGTCACGTGACTGACATTCTTGACCATTGATGTTTGTGACGGCCGCAGTGTCCAAGGGTCCCGTGATCCCCTTTTTATGACAAGCCCAAGTCCACAGGGGAGCCAGATTCATTTAATGACCGTGTTCCTAATTTAACCGCTGCAGGGATTCCCTCCCCGAATGTGGCAAGGAAAGTCGTAAAATGGGGCGAAACTCGCTGAAAGGATTTCTCCCTTTGCAACATGAGTTCTGGGCTCAATTGGGGTCATAAGCCGAGGAATCCTTGTAGGTGGTCCTTGACTTACAGTGATTCGCTTAGTGACACGTATTTATGACGGTCACAGTGTCCCGGGGGTCCTGCGATCCCCTTTTGCGACGTTCTGACAAGCAAAGTTAATGGGGAAGCCGGATTCCACCTAACGACTGTCTCACTAACTCAACAACTGCAGTGATTCACTTAACAACGATGACAAGAAAGGCCGTAAAATGGGAAATTCAACAACGGTCTCGCTTAGCGATGGACATTTTGGGCTCAATTTTGGCCGTAAGGCGAGGACTACCTGTCTAGATCTCCAGAACCAGCTGTCGTCACTACCATTTTCCCCAATAAATGTAAGAACCCCAATTATTATAGCTTTCCCTGTAGGGAGCTGACCCAGCCCCAATTCCTCCGATATTCCAGTACCTCCAGCTTTTCCAGTACAGGAAGTCCTCAACTTACAACAGTTCATTTAGTGACCGTCTCGGGGTCCCACGATCCCCTTTTGCAACCTTCTGACAAGCAGAGCCCACGGAGAAACCCGATTCATTTAACAACCATGTCACTAACTTAACAACTGCAAGGATTCGCTTAACAAACATGGCAAGAAAGTTTGTAAAAAAAAGGGGTAAAACCCCCTTAACCTATGACTCACTTAGCAACATAAATTTTGGGCTCAATTGTTGTACGTTGAGGACTAGCTGTACTGCTTTGGAGGGAATGCCGGCCTGGAATTTAACCTAACTTTGCAAATGTGGCAAGTGATACCTTTGAATAAAAACATGATTGTCTTATTTTTATTTTTGTAATAACCTTGTCTAATATCTCCCAAACTGCTTTTAAAAAAAACCCTACATTTTTTTTTGTTCTATTATATAAATTACAAAGAAAAGAAGAAAACAAAATAGGAAATTAAGGAAAAGAAAAGGAATGGGGGGAGGGAAAGGGGGGAGGGAGATTCAAGAGGGGGAAAATAAAATAAAAATAAAAAAGGCATTGAATTCCAAGTCTTCCTTAGCCCAAGATTAAAAACCCTCCATCCTCAATTTTTTGCTTTTACACATTAATATATATGACCAGCCATTTCTATAACCACAAGTCCTTTTCTAGCTTATCCTGGTGGATTTTTTGTTGTTGTTTCTTCTCTCTCTGTCCCAGGGTGTCTTATTGTGTCTTTGCACAGCTCTCTCCTTCCGTTGTGCAGGCAGTCCTCGACATATGACCGTTTGTTCAGTGACCGTACAACGGCACTGAAAAGACTGACTCAGGGCCATTTTTCACACTTAACGACCGTTGCCATCTCCCCCTGGTCACGGGATCAAAATGCTTTGGCAACTGCCGTGTTTTTCTCATGGTCCCCCCCTCCTGCCTCATCTTTACGACGGTCGCCCCACTGCCCCAGGGGTCACGTGACCCCCTTTTGCGACCTTCTGAGAAGCGAAGTCAGCAGGGAAAGTCAGATTCGCGTAACGACCTTGTTACTAATTTAATAACTGTGATGATTCACTTAACAGCTGTTGCAAGAAAGGTCATAAAGTGAGGCAAAACTCACTTAATGACTATCTTACTTTAACTGGCTCAATTTTGTTCATACGTCAAGGACTGCCTGCAGTTCTCTCTACAGGTAATCCTTGAGTTACACCAGTTCATTTAATGACCATTTTTCACACTTAACGACCATTGTAACATCCTTGTGGTCAGGTGCTCAAAATTCAGGCGCTTGGCAGCTCCTCATATTTATGACGGTCGCAGTGTCTCGGGGTCAAGTGACCTTCTGACAAGCAATGTCAATGGGGAAGCCAGATTCACTTAACAACCGTGTGACTGACTTAACAACTTCTGTGAGTCTCTTAAAAAAATGTTCCAAAAGAAGTCGTAAAACGGGGCAAAACTCGCTTAACAAATTTCTCACTTAAAGACATAAATCTTGGGCTCAATTGTGGCTGTAAATTGAGGATTATCTGTATTTTATTTTATTTTTTTGTATTTCCGCGATGATACTGTCAGTAAATTTGGCACCACATTCCGAAGAAGAGTGGATCACTCTGAAAAAAAAGATCTGTTAGGCGGGATTTAGCACGACGGCTGGATTACGAGCCGCGAATCAACCCAGCGGGTTTTCTCGGTTGCTCTTCCAGAAACCCTCCAAATAAGGCAGTCGGGTTTGTTCTGGGAAGAATTCACCGGGCGGAGAATTTGTCTCGAAGCCCATTGTGTTTGTGTTCCTAGCCAACACAACTCACACTCTGGCAAATTTGGCAGGAGCTCTTGCTTTCACAACACATTCCTCTTGCAATGCTCCAATCCTCTCCGAAGCCTCCGGAGAGCATAAGAAAGCCAACTCTTTCCACCCATCCCTGGAGCGCCAAGGAGAAGGGAGCGGCCCCTGGTCCCTTTAAGAGGTGTGGACTTCAACTCCCAGAATTCCCCAGCCACCCTCCTTTCCTCTTTCTCATCCTCCTTCCTTTCAGGGTGGAATTGATTTAAATCAAAGTCGATTTTAAATCACGATTTAAATCACAAGTTAAATCACTAGTAAAAAAGCTTGATTTAAATCAACTTGATTTAAATCATAATTTTTAAAGAGCAACTGTTGTCTCTGTCCCCCAGCAGCTCCTCCTCTGACCGGCTGTTGACTCACCGACAGTCCCAATATTGCAGAATATACAGCCTCCTCCTGCTACATAACTCAGCTCCGTTTCATGCTGAATAAACTAAATGATTAATGAATCTTAAATAGAAAAGTATATTTAGATAGATTTTTACTCCCAAAGCATTTTATTAAGATAAATTTGATTAAAATCAAAAAGATTCAATTTAAATTAAAAAAAATCTGATTGTTTTGATTTTTTTTAAAAAATCAAGTTTTATCCACACTCCTTCCTTCCTTCCTTTCCTTCTTTCTTTCTTCCTTCCTTCCTTTCTCTTTCTTTTTTTTCCTTCCTTCCTTCCTTCCTTCCTTCCTTCCTTCCTTCCTTCCTTCCTTCCTTCCTTCCTTCTTTTTTTCTGTCTTTCCTCAAAGATTTGTATGGCTGTCCATCACACAATAAAACCAATAAATATAAATCAATCAGTAAACCCTAAAACCAAGAGGAACACGCTATTCTCCTGAGCCGTTCCTATGAGTTGGACCAGTGGTGAAATTTTCCCTGGTTTGCCATCGGTTCGCTGCCTGCGCATGCCCGGTGCGTGCCAAGTGCCCACTGCGCACACATGCGCAATGCGTGCAAAAAGCACACTGCGTGCACATGCAGTCTGCACCAAATGCACGCTGCACATGCGCGCATGCATAGTACATGCCAAACACGCGATTTGTGTGGCAAAAAGAGGCTTGGGAAGGTAAGCAGAACAGCGGGGGGGAGGGGGGGAACGGCTGTGCTGTGTGATTTAGATTCAGTAGAAAGCAGGATTTCCTGCTTTCTAGATATTCTAAATTGCGCGGCACAGCTGATCGTCGGAAATACCGGTTCGGAACCCGTAGCTTCTTTTTTACTACCGGTTCGCCCGAACTGGTGCGAACCGATAGCATTTCACGCCTGAGTTGGATCCACTATTGTAGAGATACCCCCTTTTTTTTAACGGGATGGTCTCATAAATTTCATTCACTTTTAACCAGGGTGGATTTGATTTAAATCGAGTCGATTTAAATCATGATTTAAATCATGATTTAAATCACTAGTAAAAAGGCTTGATTTAAATCGACTCGATTTAAATCATAATTTTTAAAGAGCAACTCTCATCTCTGCTACTCCTTTGACCCACTGTTGACTCACCGATAGTCCCAGTGTTGCAGACTATACAGCCTCCTCATGCTATATAACTAAGCTCCATTTCATGCTGAATAAACTAAATTATTCATGTATCTTAAATAGAAAACTATCTTATGATAGATTTTTACCCCAAAAGTTTTTTATTAAAATAAATTCGATAAAAATCAAAAAAATCCAATTTAAATAAAAAAAAATCCGATTTAAATCAAAAAAGTCTGATTTTTTTGATTTTTTTAAAAAAAATCATTTATTTTTATCCACCCTGCTTTTAACCCACTTTATTTCGGATGCAGTTTTAACAACTGTACAAAGCCAGCGGCGGCTGTCAATCAAGATTTTTAAGATTGGGTACCTCCGATATGCTGATGTCACTCAGTCTTTAATGGCGCTGGAAGAAACGGGAAGAAACTGATATGGAAATAGGCAGTGTAGGGGGCCTCTGTATTTGTCTGTTGGGTTTTGGGGTCTTGGATCAGGGGGCAATCTCCAAACTTGGCCACTTTAAGACTGGTGGACTTCAAATCCCAGAATTCCCCAGCCAGCCATTTGGGAACCGTATCTTGAGACACACTTTGAATGTGTTGTAAGCCGAGGACTGCCAGCCTTTGAAGCTGGAAGCAGCTCCGAGCGCTTGGTGCATTTCTTCGACCCTAAGCAGAAAGCCGAAGCCTTGAACGGTTGCCATGGAAGCAGTTGAGGAATATCCTTTATTTTTCTTTCATTAATGGGGAATTCCCCCCTTCCCCGGGGGAATAGAAGGAAAATCCCAAATGTTGTGGATTTTATCACCGCTGAACATCAGAGGATCATTATAGTGCCGAATTTGGGGGATTTAGGCAGGTTGCAAGCTCTCCCTCAAAGCCATTGACCTTAGCCTGGCTCACGTGTTGCAAGTGGTGGAAAAGGGACGCTTGGTGGTGGCGTGTGTGTTTTTCTTTGTGTGTGTCAAGTGTCCTCAACGACACTATAAAAAGGATGCCAATGACCAGCTGTCTGCAAGGAGCATAAATCCTTCCATTCCTCACCATTCAGTCAGAGCTGAGGAAGCTTCTTGGATGAGAAGCGAAACATCTTCAGAGAAAAACCAGAAAGTCCAGTTGCCTCTTGAAAAAAGCTCCTTTGGGATGTTTGGGGGGGATGAAAAAACTTTTCTTTCTTTGGAATAAATATTTTATTTTATTTATTTTTTATTTTTATTAGTTTGATTTATATGCCGCCCTCTTCCGGAGACTCAGGGCGGCTTACAATGCGTTAAGCAATAGCCTTCATACTTTTGTATATACCTGCTTAGTAGGGCTTTCGGCTCCCCCTAAGCGGTGTTCTTTTTTTATATATACAAAGTCATCTTATTGCCCCCACAATCCGGGTCCTCATTTTACTTACCTCAAAAGGATGGAAGGCTGAGTCAACCTTGAGCCTGGTGAGATTCGAACTCGCAGTAATTGCAGGCAGCTGGCAGCTAAGTGCTACTTTAACAGTAGTTTTAGTCTGCTGCGCCACCAAGGCTTTTTTTGTACAATATTAAAATAATATTGTATTTTAATGCTTGCTGCATTGAATGCCTGTTACAAAACATTGGAAATGATTCATCTATCTCTCCGTCCATCCATCCATCCATCCATATATGTATGTATATACCTACATGTGTTATGTATGTGTTTGGGTAGATATATACTTTCCCTTGAGAGCAGGCAACAGAATTCCATTTTTAACATGGGCCAGTGTGCTCACAGTAAAGAAAAACGACCATAAAAGTTATTTTATCTGCCTAGTATGATCCACCGTGCCTGCACCTCACCAGATGTCCAACCTTCTGACCCAATTTGGCTGTTTACTGACTTAAAATATTGGCATGCTACCTGTTCAGCCCTGAACTCTCTCAGATTTGTAATCTTATTTTTTCTCACCAATAACTGTCCTGACCACCAGTGGATGGCCGACGTAGCTAAGAGGGGTTGTGCTGTGTCCCCCAAAGTACTTTTCTGCTGATTTTTAGGAGCCTGTGAAAAGTCGTTCGAATTCTCTGCTGAACTCTCAGGAGCTCAGTTGCAACGTCTACGCAGCATCCGGGGCCTTCAGAGAGATTTCTCCAGCTTAGCTGTCGTGTGCATCCCAGGCTGTTTGGTTTACATAGGAGTCGGTGTATTGTGTAAAGCCAGAGAAAAAGTTAATTCCCCTAGTGCCGTGATGGCGAACCTATGGCACACGTGCCCATATCAGTGGGCACGTGAGCTCAGCTCCGGTGCGCCAGCTGATTTTCGGACCTTCTGGACCCACTAGAAGTAGGGAAACAGGCTGTTTCCTGCCTCCGGGGTGGTGGTGGGGAAGGCCCGTTTTCTCCCTCACCTGGCTCCAGAGCCTCTCTAGGAGTCTGGGGAGGGTGGAAAGGGCCTTCCCCCCCCCCGGAGGTTCTCCGGAGGCCCAAAATGGCCCATTTGCCAACTTCCGGTCCCACCGGAATGGGATGTATGTTTGTGTTTTTATTTTTATAGCTATCATGTACACTGAAGACAGCATTTAATTTCGTTGTACCATGTGCAGTGACAATAAAGTAAATTAAACTGATGATGTCACCTAGTTAGGTCATGAAATGTCTGCAAGAAAATCACCAAGGTCAGAGAGCACCAAGGACCCCACAGTCGTCTTCCTGTTCCTCCCTCCATCCCTCCTCCTCCCTACACACCCCACTCCCGTCTACACTGATGATGTCACCTAGTTAGGTCATGAAATGTCTGCCAAGGAAACAATCAAGTTCAGGAGCACCAAGTAGTCCACAGTTGTCGTCCTCTTCTCTACCAACCCCACTCCTTTCTAGTACTGATGATGTTACCTAGTTGGGTCATGAAAGGTCTGCAAGAAAACCACCAAGCTTGGAGAGTGCTAAGGATCCCACAGTCCTCCCCACACACCCCACTCCCTTCTAGCCTTGATGATGTTCCCTAGTTGGGTCATGAAACGTCTGCAAGAAAACCACCAAGCTCAGAGAGCACCAAGGACCCCACAGTTCACTCCTGAACTACAAATCTTCTCTTCTGTTTGTACTTAATCAATGCTTAATGTGGCTCCCTCTTTCTCTCTTTCAGGCTCATATTAAATTTCCTATAGATTACCCGTATTCACCACCTACCTTCAGATTTCTGACCAAAATGTGGCACCCGAACATTTACGAGGTAGGTTGACTTCAGCGCATGGAGTGGGTGTCATTAAAAAAGACCTTCGCAGCACCCGCCTTCGTTGCAAAGCCGGAATTCCTGTGCATGTTTCATGCTTTGTGACGCCCAGCTCTGGACTCCTCTCCTTCCACCGCCCTCAAAAAGGGATGCGTGGAGACCCAGTAAGATGGAGGCTCTGTTGGCAGTGCTCTCTCTGCTGCTCTTCTGATCCAGTTCCCCAAACACCACAAACCCTCTGAAGTGAACTCAAAAGATTCCTTTATGAGGAGTGCCAGCAGCCCACAAAAAGTTTCTCTCTCACCGCAGGCTAACAAGTCTGTCCGGCAGGGGAGATGAATAGTTGTCTGCCACATCTATTCATCTCCGTCCCCTGCCTTTTATCCCCAGAGCTAGGGTGGGGCTTCGCTAACAGCGGTGGTTCTTCCATCCCAAGGACCGGCCCATAGATTTCCACTGCTCTCCTCTCCTCTGCCTTCTGCGCATCCACGCATCAGGCTCTGGACCCAGCTGTTCCTCCTCTTCCTCATCAGCCACCTCCAGACCTGGGAACTGTTGACTCTCCATCCGAGGGCTGACGGACGGCCCAGGCTTGTCCTCTGTCTGACTCTCTCTCTCTGCCAGCTCCGTTCCCTCTTCCCCCTCGGAGCTCTCAGGTTGCCCTGATGCTGGCCCTGACTCCCACACTTCCTCCTCCTCCTCTGATTCAGTGCTGGAGGGGCCGGTGGCCGACAGGCCACAACAGGTGCTCCAGAAATTTGGAAAGGAGAAATCCAGAAAAGGTCCCTTTTGCAGTCCAAGGAGCAGGTTCTGGAATCTCATCCTTAAGGGAAAACTCTTCAGAGCAGGGGTAGGGAGCTGTGTCCCCGGAAGAACGGGTAATCCTCGACTTACGACCACGATGGAGCCCAAACTTTCCTGTTGCTAACTATGAGACGTTCGTTCGGTGAATTTTGCCCCCTCTTACGACCTTTCCTGCCACAGTCGTTAAGCGAATCACTGCGGTTGTTAGCTTAGAGACACGGTCGTTCAGCGAATCTGGCTTCCCTATTGACTCTTCTCATCAGGAGGTCCCAAAAGGGGATCACGTGACACACACACACCCCGGGACACAGCAACCGTCATAAATACGAGTCAGTTGCCAAGCGTTTGAATTTTGTTCACGACGTCACTGCAGTGGTCATGTTAAAAACGGTCACAAGTTCCCTTTTTCCCCCCCAGTGCCTTCGTAACTTTGGTCGGTCTCTAAATGAACTGTTGTAAATCCAGGATTATCCTGAATTCATAAATTCAGCCGGTGAAGGTCCCTCTTCCGAATGTTTTGCCGGCTGAATTAATTTGCCCCTGCTCTATTTTTATGAAATGTCTGGCTTGAATTACACCCTTTTAATTATACGTGGCATTGCTTGCATTGATCCTGAACGGGCATTAAACGAACTGGGTTCGTTTAATGACCGAGGCTGTAAAAGGTTTCCTCTGCACAGCCTCGGTTGTCTTTTGGAACTCTCCCTCTAGCTTTAGCCGAAGGGAGGGAGGAAGGAAGGGTTAAAAAGGGAATTAGTTCTGCAGAATCGGAGGCAATATATTGGGTGAAATGCTCCCATTTTGGACCGGATCGCCTGATCCGGTAGCGATGGCGGCGGGTTGTTCGGAGAACCGGTAGCAAAAAGGAAGGAAGGTTATAATTTATTTATTTATTTTATTAAATTTCTATACCGCCCTTCTCCCGAAGGACTCAGGGCGGTGAACAGCCACAAGATAAAACACATAAATACAAAAGTTTAAAATAAAATAAAATGAATTAAATGATTTAGCTGAACAAATTTAAAATACCCCATAATTTAAAAACAAATTAAAATTTATATTTAAAAAGGGGAGGAGATTTAGGTCAGGCCAGCTTGATGAAATAGGAAAGTCTTGAGAGCGCGACGGAAGGTGCGCAGATCCGGGATCCTCTGTATCTCCGGGGGAAGCTCGTTCCAGATCGTAGGTGCCCCCAAAGAGAAGGCTCTCCCCCTGGGGGCCGCCAGTTGACATTGTTTGGCCGACGGCACCCGGAGGAGCCCCTCTCTATGGGAGCGTACTGGCCGGTGGGAGGCTATTGGTGGTACCAGGCGGTCCCGTAGATAATGAGTGGGAGGGAGAGTCTGAGGGAAGTCCTGCCTTAGCATTTGGCCACCACAGGGGCCCCCACCCCGACATGAGTGACGTTGAACTGGCCACCTCCCCAGCCCCCCGGTCAAACACAACCCTGATGCTGCCCTCAATGAAATCAAGTTTGACACCCTTCATCCAGGACAGTGATGGCTAACCCTTTTGCCATCGTGTGCCAAAAGCGGGCGGAGGGGGGGGTGAATTGCGCGTGTGTGTGCCCACACCCGTAATTCAATGTGCCCTGTCCCCTCATACATGCATGCATGACCCCCCCCTGCTCTACCCCCTTCCCCCCCGCTTTTGGCACGTGATGACATGGTGGGCCTGATCAGCCCATTTTTTTGCCCTCCCCAGGCTCCAGAGCCTTTCTAGGAGCCTGGGGAGGGCAAAAATGACCTTCCCCACCCTCCTGGAGGCCCTCCAGAGGCCCGGAAACAGCCCATTTCCCGACTTCCAGTGGGCCCGGAAGGCCTGAAAATCAGCTGGCCAGCGCGAACATGCACTCGCGTGCCTAGAGATATGGCTCCGTGTGCCACGTGTGGCACCCGTGCCATAGGTTCGCCATCGCGAATCTAGGAGAATCTGCTTGTGAAGATCCAGTCGTAAGGCAGGGCTGGCAGCTGGGGCTTCTCGTCGAGAGCTCTGGCTCCCCCTGGTGGAATTATTTGGCGTAAATAAAGTCAATTAAATGGGGGGTTATCGGTGTGTTGATAATATTGGGGCTCAAGAAAGAGAATTAAGTTTTATGTAAGTGTCGAGAAGCCCCCCTACAGCTACAAAGGACACAACCTGGAATGAAGCAGAAAACTACCTAACAGTGAGAACCATTGAAGAGCTTCTCTTCAGAAGTTATGGGTCCTTCGTTACTGGAGGGATTTAAGAAGAGACTGGGCAGCCCCTTGAATTGGTCTCCTGCTTGAGCAGGGGGTTGGACTAGATGACCTCCAAGGTCCCTTCAAACTCTGTTGTTCTGGTAATGAATCAGTGGAACAGCTTGCATCCAGACGTTGTAGGCGCTCCAGCACTGGATTTATTTATTTATTTATTTATTTATTTATTTATTTATTTATTTTTATATGCCGCCCTTCTCTGGAGACTCAGGGCAGCTTACAATGTGTTAAGCAATAGCCTTCATCCTTTTGTATATTTTATACAAAGTCAGCTTATTGCCCCCACAAACTGGGTCCTCATTTCACCTACCTTAGAAAGGATGGAAGGCTGAGTCAACCTTGAGCCTTGGCGAGATTCGAACCAGCAGAAATTGCAGGCAGCTGGATGTTAAATGCTGCCTTAGTAGGAGGCATTAGCCTCCTACGCCACTCAGGCTCCTGGAGGCTTTTAAGAAGAGATTGAAGAATCATTTTGCCCCAGAATGCTACAAGGTCTTCTACTTGAGCAGGGGGCTGGACTAGAAGACCTCCAAGAGCCCTTCCAGCTTTATTCCTACTGAGCCTGGAAAGCCGCATTGAGTTCTGTAAAGTATTGTAAGTCCCAGATGTGTTGGGATTTAGAGCCCGCAGCTAGTGTGTGTGTGTGTGTGTGTGTGTGTGTGTGTGTGTGTGTGTGTGTAGCAAAATATGTGCCTTGCTTGAAGTGAAAGAAGTTTACACTTGATCTTTAGGAAATAGGCAGAGAGGATTTTTATGCGTGGTCTGTTTGCTGCATAGTTTAACTTCGTTGTCTCTCTTCATACCCACCGTCCACTTTTCTTTCCATAGAATGGGGATGTATGTATTTCAATTCTTCACCCACCTGTAGATGATCCTCAAAGTGGAGAGCTGCCATCGGAAAGGTGGAACCCCACCCAGAATGTCAGGTAAGACCCTCCGAGACCAAAAATTTGTTTCTACCCAATTGTAGTATAGGTAATCCTCGACTTACGACCACAATCAAGCCCCAGATTTCAATCTGCTAAGCGAGGCAGTTGTTAGGTGAATTTTGCCCCAATTTACAACCTCTCTTGCCACGGTTGTTAAGCGAATCGCCACACTTGTTCAGTTAGTGACACGGTGGTTAAGTGAATTTAACTTTCCCCAGTGTCCGATGGTCGGAAAAGGGGATCACATGACCCCAGGACACCGCAACCGTCATAAATGTGAGTCAGTTGCCAAGCACCCAAAGTTTGATCACATAGCCATGGAGATGCTACAGTGGTCATAAGTGTGAAAAATGTCTGTAAGTGCAGAAAACGGTCCTAAGTCACTTTTTTCAGGGCTGTGGTAACTTCGAACGGTCACTAAACAAACTTCTGTAAGTCGAGGACTACCTGAGGAGTCCAGGGAGGGCCCTCCATCCTACCCCCTTATGCGTGCAGCCCCTAACCTGCCATTCCGAAAAAATAACCCGAATAAATAAACTTTGAAGCTCATCCTGGCCCTGCCGGTTCAGAGACGCCGGGCTCAGTTTAGTAAACGGAGGGTATGTGCTAAACAGAGAGAGAGAAACCGCAAAGCACGACAACTGACCCATTTTGCACAGGGCCCTTCTTGGCTAAAGGAGATTGTCACACTGCGCACGGGCTCTTCAGAAATGGGGTTATAAAAACTGGACCATGTGAAACTCCGTTTTGCAAAACTGATAGTTAAAGATTGCATTTGGATTTAATTTTCCCCTTGAAAAAGCAAATTTCAGCACGTAGTATAACAGGTAATCCTCAACTTACGACCAAAATGGAGCCCACAATTTCTGTTTCTACATGAGACAATAGATCAGCGAGTCTGGCTTCATTTTACGACCTTTCTTGCCTCCGTTGTTAAGCGAATCCCTGCAGTTGTTAAGTTAGCAACCCGGTTGTTAAGTGAATCGGGCTTCTCCGTTGACTTCGCTGGTCAGGTGGTCTCAAAAGGGGATCACACTGCGACTGTCATAAATGCGAGTCAGTTGCCAAGCATCCAAAATTTTGATCACGTGACTCGGGGGGGGGGGTAGCTGCAACAGTCGCAAGTGTGAAAAACGGTCATAAGTCACTTTTTTTCAGTGCCGTCGTAACTTTGGTCACCAAATGAACTGTTGTACGTTGAGGACTACCTGTATTGAGAAAAACAATAAACTGAGAGGGAGGCTAATGAAGACACTTCCACCATATCTGCGCATGTCCCTTTTCAAGGATTCGCACCAGAAGATAGCTTGGATAGCAAGCGATAAATGCCCATTTCCCCGGAATTCTGCCTTCAGGCCAGATCTAGGAGAAACAAGAAAGGATGGGGGCGGGGAACGCCTCTACCCCCATCCGCCCCTTCCCCCACCTTCCCCCTCCCCCACCCCTCCCCCCTCTTGCCCCCTCCCCCCAAGACGATAATGCAGCTGTGCAGTCTTGGATGCAAGAGGAATGTCCCTATTATTAAAACAAAATGCAGCTCAGTGATGGAGAAAAGTTTAGTCCTGTGTTTAGGCAAGAAAGACCAAATACTCAGGTATAGAATAGGTGGTACTTGGCTCAATACCCTGTTTCCCGGAAAATAAGCCCTAGCATGATTTTTCAGAATGCTCGGAATTGGGGAATTTGGGGAATGCTACCCCAAATATAAGCCCCAGTTAAGATCATCAGCCAGACCGACGCTTTCAGTACTGGATTTCCCCCAAAATAAAATCTAAGCAGAAAATAAACCCTAATTATTATTTATTATTTATTTATTGAATTTATATCCCGCCCTTCTCCCCGAAGGGACTCAGGGCAGTGAACAACCGAGAATTAAAATAACATGCAGTATAAAAGTTAAAATAATTAAGAATAAATTAAATTAAATGGCCGCCCCAATTTAAAACCCCTAGCAATACAATTAAAAACTAACCCATAAAACCTATTCAGGCCAGTCCGGTTTGCTGAAATAAAAACGTCTTCAGGGCCTTACGGAAAGTGCGTAGATCCGGAATCAGCCGTATTCCGGGAGGTAGCTCGTTCCAGAGGGCGGGTGCTCCCACAGAGAAGGCCCTCCCCCTGGGGGTCGCCAGCTGACATTGCCTGACCGACGGCACCCTGAGGAGTCCCTCTCTGTGAGAGCGTATTGGCCGGTGGGAGGTTATCGGTAGCAGCAGGCGGTCTCGTAAATACCCTGGCCCTAAGCCATGGAGCGCTTTAAAGGTGAGAACCAACACCTTGAAGCGCACCCAGAAGACCACCGGGAGCCAGTGCAGCTCGCGCAGGAGGGATGTTATGTGGGTGCGCCGATTCACACCCATAACCACCCGCGCAACTGCATTCTGGACCAGTTGGAGCCTCCGGGTGCTCCTCAAGGGGAGCCCCATGTAGAGAGCGTCTACGTCTCTACATGCGTAATGCATCTTTCGGAGCAAAAATTAATATAAGACCCGATCTTATTTTCGGGAAAACACATTAGTAGTAACTGTGAGAGGCACCTTGGAGTCCGAGTGGACAATCCCTTAAATCTGGGCCAGCCGTGTGCTGCAGCTGCCAAAAAAGCCAACACAGTTCTAGGCTGAATAAACAGAGGGATAGAATCAAGATCAAGTGAAGTGTTAATACCACTTTATGATGCCTTGGTAAGGCCACACTTGGAATCCTGCATCCAGTTTTGGTCGCCACGATGTAAAAAAGGTGTTGAGACTCTAGAAAGGGTGCCGAGAAGAGCAACAAAGAGGATTAGGGGACTGGAGGATAAAACATATGAAGAACGGATGCAGGAACTGGGTATGTCTAGTTTAATGAAGAGAAGGACCAGGGGAGACATGACAGCAGTCTTCCAATATCTCAGGGGCTGCCCCAAAGAAGAGGGAGTCAAGCTATTCTCCAAAGCACCAGAAGGCAGAAAAAAGAAGCAACGGATGGAAACTAATCAAAGAGTGAAGCAACCTAGAATTAAGGATGAATTTCCTGATAGTGAGAACAATTAATCAGTGGAACAACTTGCCTCCAGAGCAGTGTGGCTGCTCCATCACTGGAGGCTTTTAAGAAGAGATTGGACAGCCATTTGTCTGAAATGTTATAAGGTCTCCTGCCTGGGCAGGGGGTTGGACTAGAAGACCTCCAAGGCTCCTTCCAACTCTGTGTCTCCTGCATATGTGTGCTGAGCTCCGGGTACACTTTCTCCTCCTCTCTCTTTCCCCAGGACTATCCTACTGAGCGTAATCTCCTTGCTTAATGAGCCCAACACGTTCTCTCCGGCAAACGTGGACGCCTCCGTTATGTTCAGGAAATGGAGGGACAGCAAAGGGAAAGACAAAGAATATGCGGAAATCATCCGGTAAGTCCGAGATGGGGAGCGGCTGGTGGAGAAGGGGAGCCCGTTTGATGTGGCAGGTCTTTGGAGCTCTCTGAGCTGGGCGGTTTCCTTGTTTCATGACCCCAACTAGCTAACATCATCAGTGCTAGAAAGGTGGGGGACTTCTTCCGCTGATGATGTTCCCTAGTTGGGTCACAAAACGTCTGCAGGAAAAAAATGACGCTGAAAAAGCACCAAGGGCCCCACAGTCCTCTTCCTCCTCCTCTTCCTCTTCTTCTTCCTCCTCCTGCCCTTCTCCTCCTCCTCTTCTCCCAAATCTCCACTTCTATTTAAGCACTGATGATGTTCCCTACTTGGGCCATGAAGCGTCTGCAAGACCCCACAGTCCAACCCTGAGTCACAGATATTCTAGAGGAAGATAAATATCTCGGGGCAGAGAAGAAACTCTGAACTTCTCCTCTGAGTTTCTTGACTTCTGCCCTTCCTGGTAGTGAGCCGACCCCTCAGTCCAAAGAGTTCAGCTCTCCTGGTCCTGCGGGTGTGAGGGGGGCACTAAAGGTTGCTGGGCAGAGCCAGGAGGCTCAGCTCCCTCAAGCCTTTGGCCAGTTGGACCAAAACATGGCTTGGAATTACAGGTAGTCCTCAACTTACAACCACAGTGTAGCCCCAAATTTATGTTGCTAAGCGAGACATTTGTTAGGTGAGCTTTATGACCTCTCTTGCCTCAGTTGTTCAGTGAATCACTGCAGCTGATAAGTTACCATATTTTTCGGAGTATAAGATGCACTTTTCCCCCCCTAAAAGAGAGTGAAAATTTGGGTGCATCTTATACACCAAATGTATCCAAAAACACGAGGCACGGAGGAGGCGATGGTCTGTGGCAATCCCTGCAGCCTGGAACAGCTGATTGGGGGTATTTTGGGAGGCCGATCCACCCGCTAATCAGCTGCTCCTGCTGAATCAGGCTGCAATAATGTGCTGAAGCTGACCTGGCTGTTTGCTATTTGCTGCAAGGACGTGTCAGAGTTTGCAACAGCAATCACATCCAGAAAGCACACACAAGTAACTGATTCAGCAGGATTCAATAACTTCTCTTTATATATAATATAACGCATAAAGTAAATATACAATGCCAAAAGCAGGTTTTCCAATGTGGTAGTCAATACAAGCAAAACACAAGCAGAGGAGAGGAGTTTCAGTTTCAGTTTTGAGCAGCAGACTAGCACTAGCTCAGCACAGACTAAGAGCTGCACAACTAAGCCACGCCCAGGCTCCTTGCTGTCTCCTTCCTTGTTGCTCACTCAGTTTCCAAACAGCCCTCAACTCTCTCGCACACTGACAGGACGCTAGCCAGATGAATACCGATGGATGCTGGTAGGCAGAGGCAGATTTTTTTTTTCTTATTTTCCTCCCCAAAATCTAAGGTGCATCTTATACTCCGAAAAATACGGTAGTAACCTGGTCGTTAAATGAATCCGGCTTCCCCATTGAGTTTCCTTGTGAGAAGGTCACAAAAGGGGATCATGTGACCCTCCCCCCAGGGACACTGCGACCGTCATAAAAGTGAACCGGTCGCCAAACATCTGAATTTCGATCCCGTGATCGTGAGGATGCTGAAAAGGTCATAGATGTGAAAGACCATCACAAGTCCCTTTTTTCAGTGCCGGTATAACTTTCAACGGTCATTAAATGAATGGTTATAAGTCAAGGACTGCCTGTATTAAGGAGAGTTCTCATGCATTGGCTGGCACACCTCGGATGTGGATATTGGAAGAGTCGGGTCTGAGCGGCTGGCATCCGTGGGGCAAGGGAAACCTGGGTGCAACGTGTCAGAGGGGGAGGGGGTGGGCATTGAGGGGTGGGTAGGCTGGTGAGGCTGAGCCTCCCCTAACTTCCCCGCCCTCCCCTCCCCCTTGCAGGAAACAAGTGCAGGCCACCAAGGCGGAGGCGGAGAAGGACGGTGTGAAGGTGCCCACCACGCTGGCCGAGTACTGCATCAAAACTAAAGTGCCTTCCAACGACAACAGCTCCGACTTGCTTTACGACGACCTGTACGACGACGACATCGACGACGAAGACGAGGAGGAGGAGGAAGAGGAAGACGCCGATTGTTACGACGACGATGATTCCGGCAACGAGGAGTCGTGACCTGCCCCCTTCTGGCCCTTCTTCCCTCCCTCTTCCACCCGCCCGCCCAGCCTCCCAATCGTACTGCCCCGCCAGTTTTGCCAGAGGGGACGCAGCGGTAAATCCAATGACCGTTCAGAAAAAAAGAAAAAAAGAAGAAGGATAAAAAAAAAAAAGAGAGAGATATACCTTCAAAGGGGCGGGCGGGTGGGGCGAAAAGACCCCAACCAAAACGTGCGTTTCCTGCTTTTCTCCTCTCGTACGGATTCTTGGTTTCGTCCGTCCCCTCCATCACTTCCCGGTCCTTTTGGCCTCGTAGCGAGAAAGACCTGCGCGGATGATCTTGGATCGCACTTCCTTTCCCGTCCCATCACTGTGTTTTTGATTTCCCTCCCTCCCTTCCTCTCCTTTTTTTTTTTTTTTAAAAAAAAAGACAATACCTCCTCCCTGCCACCCCCCCTCCCTCCCTGCCTGCCCCTCTTCCCTTCCGGAGAGTTCACAGTACAGCAAAACAGTCTGGCTCTGTGTTTAGGTTCTCGAATTAAACCCAGTCTTTCATCAAGAGGTTTTGATGTATTTTAACGCCCGGCGGAGACCGTGGAGTGGGGGGGACACACTCCCCCACGAGCTTGCGTAGAGCCCCCCCTACTTCTTCTTTTCCGGGGTCGTCTTCGCTGCTCCTCGTGTGCGCACTTGTTTAGCCTTGTGGTGGTTGGTGCCGGTGGTGGTTTTACTCCTTTTTTGTTATTTTTTTTCTCTCCCCCCCTTCCCCCCTCAAGGCGGAGGGCGAAAAGCTTCTGTGTTTTTGAACTAGGCCGCTGCCAGACCTGTTGCCGAAAAAGGCCCGCTGTTCCAATTTCAAGTTTGCTAAGCTCACGGCGGGACGAGGGAGGTGGGTGGGATTGGCAGCTTGGCAAGGGGGGGCTGAAAACCTCCCGAGGCAGATCGAGGGGGGGGATCGTCCGAGTGGGGGAGCAGTTGTCTTGTGATATGAATCTTCCAATAAACACGTCGAAACGCGCACCGTTTTCTGTCCCGAGTTACAGAGGGTTGCATCCAGGGAGCGGCTGCCTATTTCCCCGATGGCGGAGAGCAGCGCTGTAATACGAGGCCAGGAATGGGATCTGGAACACGGCTTCTCTCCGCGAGACCCAGCAGCTTTCTGCACCTGTAGGTTTGCAACAGGCGCCTTGCCGCAGACGGGTCTGTCTTCGGAAGAAGTGAGCATCACTTCTGGGGCTGGGTAGATAGAGGGGGGCTGCCCCAAAGCATTTCTTAAACCGAGGGAGGCTCTCCAGCCTTGGCAACTTTTGTGGACTTCAACTCCCAGAATTCCTCAAGCAGCTAAGTTATGCTGGCTGAGGGATTCTGGGAGTTGAAGTCCACAAGTCTTCAAGTTGCCAAGCTTGGACAAGAGCCCTGTCTTAGACCACCCCAATGCTGGAGAAGCAAGAAATAGACTTGTCTAAAAGGAAACAAGGGTCGCCGGTTGCAAATTCCAGAAGAGCCATTAGAAAACAGAGAGGTGATGGGGGGGAGTCTTTGGGGTACGTTGCTTGTATTCCTTTCTGGGCGGTAGACCCGATGCTGTCGGAGCGATGGCTCCTTGGCAGCTCCATCAAGTCCCACTGCCCAGATGAAGGGTTCCCCATAAGAAGACTTAAGTGCTTTGGGGAACGACGGCAGGAGGTCCAAGTTTATTTCGGCAGTGATGATCTGAAGGGAAACCAGCCAAGACCCGATGAGTGTTTCTGGGGTACCCCCATTCATCTGATTGCAGGAAAAGAGAGGCTGCTGGAGTGGTCCCAGACACCCATCCAGGAATTGTGCTTCTCCTTCAAACACTGGCTTTGCCTTTCATCCGCCCCATTTCTGAGCCTGGCCCTTGAGGGCCTCTCAGGATCCTAGCCAGGAAGGGCCCTCTTTGACCCCCATTGACCCAAAGCTGCAGTTGGGTCTTCTCAGGTTGGATGGCCCTTCAGAACCAGAGAGATGGTTGCAACGCTTCCTCAAACACGGAGCCCTTCAATTTTGCTTCTGGCCCCCTGGTGGAAAGAAGGGTAACTCTGGGTGGGTCCCCCCTGTTGGACAAGGAGGGCCGTTCGGATGAACCCCAAGAAAAGAAAAGACAATGGTGGACAGAACAATCCAAATGCGTAACGTTTGGTTGCCAAGAGCCTGCTTTGGACAATCTTAATTTTATTTTTTTTCATTCCCTCCTGCGAGAGGAACTCGTTATAAACTCTGAAAAGTGTGCAGGAGTGGCGCTGTTGCAACGGGCACCCCGAATGTCAGCCCTTGAAGGGGGTCCTCGAGGAGGAGGGAGGGGGTGCTGGGTCCGGCATTGGCATCCTTGGCTCGGCTTGAAATGAGGATGCCGCGTCTTTCAGCTGTCTTGTATTTTGACTGTATTCTCTCCAGTGACTTGTACGCTGAAGCTTGGTGGTGTGCGAGATGCGTTATTAGACCTCCGTCCTTCCCTTGGGCTACGTTTTTAAGGGGGGGCTGGGGAACCCCCAACCCGCCAGCCAGGGCTGCCTCTCCTCCCCTGCGACAAACGGGACGTTCCTTTCCGGTTTAGCACCTTGCTGGTTTCCCCTTTCAGGATCCAACCGATTTTGCTGAAAATGCGGATTCGAGAGATTTGAGGACAAATGTTTACTTGAGCCATCCCTCGCCTGGTTCTCTCCTCTCTTTACCTTTTGTCTGCGTTTACATTTTTCCGATTCGAAAAGGAACGTTCAATTCCTAAACCCGTTCCGAAACCAGCAGGGAGCACACTAGGATTCTTTGGGTAAAATTTTCACTGCTGAAATTCTAAGTATTTCTTCCTTTCCTTCGTTCTCTTCTTGGGTTGGTTCAATTCCTTTAGACCAGGTTAACAAAGGCCTATTTTTCTCTCTTCCCCCTCCCTCTTTCTTTTGTGTTGTCTTCTCTCTCTCTCTCTCCCTCCTTATGGTAATTTAGTTTTGGTTTTTCTGCACATCTGTCTGACTAATAAAATGTGGAATACAGTAGCGCTCTTCTTGCTGATTGCATGTTCAAAAGCCACGTTCGCTGGCCTGCCGAAGTTCTCGAGATGTTGCGGTGTCCATCCTTGCGAGGCTCCTGCTGCAGGTAACGCCTGCTGGGTTCCCTCAGTTCTCTGGGCCCTGCGTCGGAGACGTCTTGGGAACCACCACAAACTGCACAAAAAGAGGAGCTGTGTGTTTGTGGATTCGTGCAGGCTTGGCTTGCAGGGCAGTTTTAAGGTTCTCCTTTGGGGAGATTTTTTCTGGTTCTCTTCCAATATCTCAGGGGCTGCCCCAAAGAAGAGGGAGTCAAGCTATTCTCCAAAGCACCTGAGAGTAGGATAAGAAGCAATGGGTGGAAACTAACCAAGGAGAGAAGCAACTTAGAACTAAGGAGAAATTTCCTGACAGTGAGAACAATTAACCAGTGGAACAGCTTGCCACCAGAAGTGGTGAATGCTCCATCACTGGAGGCTTTTAAGAAGAGATTAACGGACAACCGTTTGTCTGAAGTGGTGTAGGGTTTCCTGCCTAAGCAGAGGGTTGGACTAGAAGACCTCCAAGGTCCCCTCCAGCTCTTGTCATTCTGTTAATTACATCCCTTCACAGTGAAAATGGCAGCCAAGACAGGATGGCAGGATAGCGGTCATTCCTAAGCTAACCACCGGTTTTAAAAAAGGGGTTTGCAGTTTTAAATTGGAATAATTTATCACTGAAGGTCCCTGCTCGGATGGGGGGTTTTTTTGGACAAATATTGTCGGTTTCACAGCTTCTAGCCATAGGCTCCAAGTCAGTATTTTTCCTTGCGTGGCAAAACTGTAATTTAATAGAAATTTTAAGCTGGACCACAGAAGTCTGATCCCACTCACTGCTAGCAAAGTCAAGCAAAGCAATTAGCCAACAATGGCGAAAGGGAACAAAGTGTAGCAGTTACATTCCGATTTTATTTATTTATTATTTTATTTTCGCCCTTTGAGATCCTAACATTTCAGGAATAGTCTTCAAGCTACCTAGGTTGGCATTAAGATAAGCATTGGCTGTGTTGGTGGCAGAAAAAACAGGCCCCGGGTGGCTATGAAGGGAAATGTAGGGTGCTGGATAGGTTGCTCACTGCCAGGATACGAGAAGGAAACTGAGCCACTCCAGAATCACTCCCGGCAACTCACTGTTTTCTGAGATCTGGAGCGACTACACTGCTCCAAACCCCACCTTTTACAACTTTGGCGGTTTCTGAAACACAATAGTCCAGATCAGGGGTGTGAAACTCAAGGCCTGGAGGCCGGAACTGGCCCGCAGGATGCTTAGTTCTGGCCCGCAGGGCCGCCCTGGAAACAGCGAAGGACTGACTGTGCAGTCCTCCCAAGCTCCTGTTTTCGCTGGCAGAGTGCTTGGGCCACCATAAGCGCCAACACGAGTGACTTCGAGCTGGCCATGGCCTCCCCGACTTCCCCAAGGTTAAAATAAAACCCTGATGCAGCCCTCAATGAAATCGAGTTTGACACCCCTGGTCCAGATGATTCACCGGCCATTGTAGGTTAGTTCTCTTTGCCCGTTGTTGCAGTCTGCTACTTGAAGAAGCAAGTGAGCAAAGTGTGATTTTTGGATAACCAGAAGCATCCCACCTCAGGCCAAGTCCCAGAACCGCTCTGCTGGTTCTTAAAATCGAAGGGTGCGGAAACTCACGAGGCTAAGACACTGGGCTGATGATTGGCAGGTTCACGTTCGAGACCCGTTTGCTGCCAGGAGTGAGCTCCCGTCACTCGCTCCACCTCCTGCTGACCCAGCAGTTCGACAGCAGACAATCGCGAGTAAATAAACAGGTACCACTTCAATGGGCAACTTAATGGGGACGTGAAAGGAGCCCCTAATTGGGCGTCCTCCAGGCAATGGTGAGGTCACCGATGAAATCGTTTCAACATGGAAGTGCTTCGGCACTCCCAACAGTAGTAGTAGTACTTGAATTGCCAATGATCTATAGAAATTACCTTCTACCATTTCTGGAGGCACTGAAAGTTCCCTTTATTGGTGGTAAACTGATAAATTTCAATCTTCCCAAGCAAACAATCCCTGTGTGTTGACCCCTTCCCTACGTGCTGGGTCTCCTTCCACCCAAGGTAAGCAAGATGCCTACATGAACCTTTTGAGACCCATCTCTTCCTCATCTTCTGAGACCCAACTCTCAACGATGTAGAAAGCTTCTGTTCTCCATATACTCCTTTCTAGACCAAAGAAGAAGGAGGCTGGCTTCTACCTTTTGGCAGTGGCACATGGGGCCCCTTAGAGCTGCTGCTGAGTTGGATAGTCTTGGGGAGGTCAGTTACCGAACCACCCACTGAATCCGGTTGGAAAACAGAGACCGCAAACATTGTTGATATGCTTAGAACTTTATTAGAGGAGGGTCTGAGCTAAAAAATAAATGAAATTTCTGAAACCTTCATTAAGGTGAGGGGAAGTTTTCTGGCACCCACCCCCTTCAGTCTTGGTGCCCCTCTCAAGAGGGGAGGAAGAACGCGGCCGTGGAAGGCAGGAGGGTGTCCTGGCCAAGGAAAGGGAGCTCAGGATCGGCAGACACCATTTGGGGAGACGCTGGCAGTCCAAGCAATGGCTACCGAAAACAAAAAAACGGAACATGGGCGTGAAGGGAGACTAATAACCTTTAGCTTATTTCTTAATTGTCCCAAGAAAAGTGCAACATTGCAATTTATAACTAGGCTGCCCACCAACCTTCCGGCTGGCAGGAACGGGGGCCAAACGAAGCAGGGCCCTTCGGAAAACGCCAAAATTGTATTTTATTATTTTTTTAAAAGAAAAAGAAACAAAGAACAGATTAAAAACTCCTGGTTTTTTTCTGAGTCTCTGACTGCTTGCCTGAGCGAAGTAGTATTTTTAAAGTCAGAAAAGGCTTCCGGGGTCAAATATATATATATATATATATATATATTTGAAAATTATATATATATAATTTTAAAAAGTGGCACACTCCTGTCCCTTGGACAAGCGCTAAAATCCTCCAAACTATACAAAAGAGAGAGAGAGAAGCTGCCAGAGGGCCCGAAGGGGGAGCCGGTCTGTTTTAGCCCTCCTTATCGGGAAGAAAATTTAAAAAAAGTCTTCGGAAACATGCAGGAACCACGATTAGGCTCTACTACCTTTACAAGTACATACATAAATATTTTACAGAAAACAGCAAATCGGGAAGAGTCACGAACGAGGGGAGTGTCTGCCAATTCTTCCCACGGGGTGTCTGAGCCGAGCTCCCCCAGGAAGGAGGAGGAAGTGGGGGGGGGCATCTCTTTTTCCCTCCGCAGTCGACGGTCTCCGGTGGGAGCCTGAGAAGGACCCTGGGCTACTCCGGACGGTCTCCCTGCCTTTCCTCTGCGCCAGAGCTTAGTTCGTCCAGTACGGAGAAGTCCCGTAGGTGGTTTTTGTAGCCTGAGGTTTCTGCTGCAGGGGGTTGGGTTGGTTGCGCTGGGCAGATCCGCCCTACGGAGAAACGGAGGGGAAAAGTTTTCTTTATCATTTATTTGAGACGGCAGCCATTTCCTTTGGGCGGTGGATGAATCAAAGATTAAATGAATCAAATATTAAAATACAGTTATATAAAACCTGTTGTGTCCTTGAGTTCCCTAACCGCCCCTGGGCTGATGGTCTCTCCCTCATAGCACACAAGGCCTCCTCCTTTGCCTATCATGGCCCCAGCTCCATCCCAGGAGGTGAAGGCACTTTGTAGAATGTCCCAAAGGTGTTTTTTCCAAAAGGCAGCTCCTCTTTCCTCCTTTTTTCTTTCTTTCTTTCAAAATGTTTTGCTTCCCATCCAAGAGGACGAGAAGTTGATTCTATTGCTTTGTAAGGCCACACTTGGAATGCAGCATCCAGTTTCGGTCACCAAAATATAAAAAAAAAAAGACGTTGAGACTCTGGAAAGAGTGCAGAGAAGAGCAACCAAGAGGATTAAAGGCCTGGAGACCTTCACATACAACTATGTGAAGAAGGGCTACAGGATTTGGGTTTGGCCAGTCTAGAGAAAAGAGAGACTAGGGGGCACATGACAGCAGTCTCCCGGTATTTGAGGGGCTGCCTGAAAAGGGGGGGGGGTGTTTGTCAAATTATTCTCCAAAGCACCAGAAGGCAGGAGAAGAAGCAACGGACGGAAACTTCCCAAGGAAAGAATCAACCTAGAACTAAGGAGAAATTTCCTGACAGTTAGGACAATTCACCAGTGGAACGACTTCCCTCCAGAAGTTGTGGGGGCTCCATCACTGGAGGTTTTCAAGAAGGGACTGGACAGCCACTGGTCTGAAATGGTATAAGGTCTCCTGCTTGAGCAGGAGGCTGGACTAGATGACCTCCAAGGTACCCTTCCAACTCGGTTATTCTGAAGAAGCGTCTTCAGTTCTGAAACATTTTCGCATCCAAACCCAAGAAAACCGAGTTGCCTTTTGGGAAAAGAACCCTTTGGGGGGCCACCGTGGCCTGGATGATAAGAGAATCTCCGCAGAGCCTTGTGGGGGCACATTTTCCATTCACGTGGAGTGTCATCCTAGGCCAGTGACGGCTAACCTTTCCTGGACCAAGCACCCAAAGCACGTGAACCCCCCCCCAAATGCAATGCGCGTGTGTTCCGCCCTGTGCCCTGCCCCCCCCGCACATGCACGCCACCTGTGCATGCCCCCATGCGTGTGCGGCACCCCACATGCACCCCGCTTTCCCCTGCATATGCACGGCAGAGGCTCAAAGAACAGCTGGCTGGGGCGATGGCTCGCGTGCCCACAGAGAGGGTGCTGGGTGCCATCACGGTCCTAGGCCCTTTAGGGAGCACCCTGAAACTTATCCCAATTTTTCCTCTTGGCTTAACCACGTGGGGAAGGTTGGCTCTTCTCACTGAAGGTGTCCCATCAGCACCAGAAGTCTTGGCGCAGCCTTTGAGTACCCTAGAGCAGAGGTCTTCAAACTTGGCAGCTTTAAGACTTGTGGACTTCAACTCCCAGAATTCTCCAGCCAGCTATGCTGGCTGGAGAATTCTGGGAGTTGAAGTCCACAAGTCTTAAAGCTGCCAAGTTTGAGGACCCCCTGCCCTAAATCATTGGAAGATCATCTTTGGATGCTCTAAGCAGGGCTGTCCTGACCTAGATCACGGAACAGACTCCTTGTCCCCCCCCCCAAAAAACCCCCCTTTTTCTTTGGCTAATGTGAATTTCTAGCATTCACATCCAGCAAAGTCCCAGCAAAGAGTCTTTCAAGGGTGAATTGCAACTACGGACTCTTATCAGTCCTTGGATAGTTGCCAGGCTCAACGCGGTACAATGGGATACGTGGCAAGGAGTCTTTTCAGATGAAGCAAATCTTCCCGCTAATAAACGAACTAATTGTCTCCTCCCGACACCACTCTTCTTTCGCTCCTCTTTATTCCCTATGGGAGGGGCCATTCAGCGTCCCCTTGCGCCTTTACTCCCGAGTCGAACCCTGTTCCTTAATTGTTCCCTTCTCCTGGCAGCTCTGCGCATGCGCACATCGGGAACAGGCTCCAGCTGTTCTTCAGTCCCACTTATCTCCGACTCCGAAGGTAGTTGATAACTGTCGGACGGCCCTGGCCCCATCTCTGCCTCTGATGCAGAGCTCTCATCAGAGCCTTCCTCAGACTCCAGGACTGGCCCCTGTTCCTCCCCAACCTCCTCACTGTCCGAGTCTGCCCCCAGCTCCGCTGGCTGGCCACAACAAGAGCTGTGTCAAGTTTCGAGGTCGTCTCAAATAAATTGCATTTCAAACAAAGTCTTTGATGAAAAACTCCTATTTATTAAGCACGACATTCTAACCCGACTCCAATCGAAGCCAACACTGACTTCCAGCCCCAAAACCCTCCCTTTCCGTTCCCCACTCCCCTGCGCTCATTGGCCATCTTCCAAGTCATTCTACCCCTAATCTACTGCTCCAGCTCAAAGGAATTTCCCCCCTCCCATCTCATCTCCTAGGGCAGTGATGGCTAACCTTTTTGCTGTCGCGTGCCAAAAGTGGTGGGAGTGTGGGGGAAATTGTGCGTGCATGTGCCCATACCCATAATTCAATGTGCCCCACCCCCCATACATGCATGCATGACCTGCGCTCCCGCAGCTTTTGGCACATGAGAGTATGGTGGGCCCGGTAGGCCCATTTTTCGCCCTCCCCAGGCTCCAGAGCCTTTCTAGGGACCTAGGGAGGGCAAAAACAGCCCCCCCACCACCACCGAGGCCCTCCGGAGGCCGGAAATAGCCGGTTTTCCGACTTCCAGTCTCACCGGAGCTGAGCTAGGTCAACGCTCGCGTGCCCACCGATATGGCTTCGTGTGCCACCTGTGGCACGCATGCCATAGGTTCGCCATCACGGTCCTAGGGGATATTATCTCCAGGGAAAATAAGTAGGTGAAAAGTCAAACGTCCCTTTCCAGATGCCTTCGCTTCTCCTTCTTATGTCAGCACTAGAGTAAATGCAGCTTGAAGTGCTGACATGCTGCCAGATTTAAAGGAAGGGGCTTCACAGGCCTTCCCCTCTGTGTTTTGAAGATGGAGGGCTGATGGGTGCAGAGAATTGGAAGACGAACTGGAAGGATTTTTTTAACAGACGGCCTGCAAGGATTTCCTGTCTCCTGAGCAAAAAGGGGGAAAACTAGAATAGCCGTAGGTTTCATTTCCTCCCCAACACAGCATGGAAGTTTTTCTAAAATGACGGCTCTTAATCCCTCTGTCAGGCCTGCCGCAACGAGGAAAGTATTGCAGTACAGACAGTCCTCGACACAAGTCGACAGTTCACTTAGTGACCGCTCGTTTACAACGGTACTACAAAAAGTGACTTAATGACCACTTTTCACACTTACGACCGCTGCAGCATCCCCATGGTCACGGGATTGACATTCGGATGCTTCACCACTGATTCGCATTTATGATGGTTGCAGTGACCCGGGGTCATGTGATCCTCTTTTGCGACCGCCCGGCCCGCAAAGTCAATGGGGAAACCGGATAAACCTGAACCACTGTGTAACTCACTTAACAGCTGATGTGATTCACTTAACCACGGTGGCAAGAGAGGTCATAAAATGGGACGAAACTCACTTCACAAATTTCTCACTTACCCGCATAAATTTTGGGCGTAAGTTGAGGACTGTCTGTAATGCAAAGCCAGAGCTGAGAATCGTGTGCCCAAACCCCCTAGTTCAACTCTTCCCCCCTTTAGCTGTCTCTCATCACCCACCCCATGGAACCAATCAGGTTCAGGAAATAGGTTTCCAAGCTTGGTCCAAGCCCATTTTTGGCATGTGGGCCCCTCTTTCCTCCTGCCACCTGGGTGACCTTGAGGCAGTGCCTGGAGGAGATACAGTGGTTACTTCCGTTTCCCCAAGCATTCGCCTTCGTTCCCCTTCCCCACACTTCGTGGCAGTCTGTCCCACAAAGGACAAGCAAGCATAAAGTGGCAGCCGGCACGCTCTCAAATCCTCTAATTCAATCCTTTTGTGTTGAAATCATCCATTTTGACCAGAAAGAAAACCAGGGTTAGAAAAGACAACGGGTTACCAAGAGGGATCCAGCCACTCACCTGCCCGTCCTGTTGAAGATGATGGTGCAGCACCTGGGAATGCGGCTGTTGGTGCGCAGGCAAGATATGGAGGAAGGGTGCTGGAGCGTAGCCAGCAGCAGCCCCGGGGTTCAGGGGCCCCGTGGAGCTGAGGGCCGAGGGCAGGTTGAACGGGGGAGGGGTCCCGGCGTGGAATCCCTGCTTGTCAAAAGCCTGGAAAGAGGAGGAGAGAGGGGAACAAAAATTGAAACTTGCATCCTTTAAAAAGCCAGGGTGGGGTGGTGGGCAGAGAGGCATCATCTGCAGATGATGGCTGAAGAGCAGGGCAAGGAAACCCAACTCAATAAGGTCCATGAGGCTGACTTTCTTCCCAGTTTGGGGCCCTCTAGACTGGCTAAATTCAAGGCTTTGTGGTCCCTGCCACTTGCTAAGTAGTTATACAAATATTTATACGTATATTTATATTTATAGGCAAGTTGGGGTAGTTCTCAACTTACAGCTGTTCGTTTAATGGCCTTGGAAGTTATAACTGCACCGAAAAAAAGTGATTTATGACTGTTTTTCACACTGACGACCCCATGGTCACGTGATCAAAATTCAGAGGCTGGGCAACTGACATGTACTTGTGATGGTTGTAGGGTCCCCGGGGGAGGGGGAGGGTCACGTGATCCCCTTTTGCGACCTTCCGACAAGCCAAATCAATGGGGGAAGCCAGACTGACTTAAGTATTTAGTAACTGCAATGATTCCACTTAACAACTGTGGCAAGAAAGGTTGCAAAATGAGGCAAAATGTGGCAGTGTCGCTCAGCAACAGAAATATTGAGCTCCATTGTAGTTGTAAATCGAGGACTAGCTATGTTTAAGGAAACTGAGGTTATAGAAGCAGTGGAGCATTAACCCCTGCAGGCTGGAGAGAAGGGCTACTCAGAGGTCATGGCCCCATCAGATCCCAGTTCAAAGGAGGAGGAGGAGGAACCGGGACCATCTGACGGGGATGGCACACCTCCTGTTGTGGTCCACCAGAAGCCTGCGGAGCTGGCAGCAGTCAGACAGTGAGGAAGCTGGAAAGGACAATGGACCAGTCCTGGAGTCAGGGGAAGGCCCAGACGAGGGCTCTGCGTCGGAGGCAGAGATGGTTCCAGGGCCATCCAGGAGTGATGTGTGGACTCCGGAGCCTCCAGAGTCGGACAGCAGAGAGGCAGAGGAACAGGAGGAGCCTGTTCCTAGTGCGCGCATTCGCACAGCTGCCAAAAGGCAAGAGCAACTAAAGCAAAAGGGATGACTCGGGTGTAAGGCCAGGAGATGATTGACCCCTCCCATAAGGGTTAAAAGAGCAGCAAAAGCTCTTGGGCTCTTTGTAGGAAAGTAACATTGCTAAATCTGTTTCCAGTTGGCGTGTCTTGTTTCTGAACTTTGTGGGGCTTTGCCAAGAAAGGCCTTTGGCAGAATGCCAAAGAAGATAAAGGTTTGTGATAAACCCGATGGACTTATTCTGAAAGACTTGGTTTGCAATTAATTTGGACTAAGCAGGGAATGAAATAATTCTCAGCTGTTATAATAAAATAGGTTTGTTTGGGACTAACTGTGTCTTGTAATTACTAAGTGAGCCTAGGTCACAAAACCTCCCTCGGCATGTCTGGAGAGGCCAAGGGCTGAGGATGATGCTGTCCCGGGCCCCTCAGGCTTTGGGAGAGGTAGTCGACCAGGCGGAGAGCTGCCTGCCCTCACAGACATGGGGAGGATTGGCTGCAAACAGGCTATGGTGTTGAGAGACAGATGATCCCCTCCGATGAGGAACAGCTGCCTCCCCCGCTCGATCCAAGGGCACGAGAGCAGAGCGGAGGCAAGCTCGAAGGAGGTCTGCAAGGCTGCTGGCGAGAAGGCCGCCTCTCCTTCCTCACAAGGAACACCTGGTGTGGGTTGACTTAAGGAGATGCCGGGGGGGGGGGGAATCTGTTGGGGACCATTGTTTGTTTTGGCTTACATTCCCCAGGCTTTGACTCGTGCTCTTGCCTGTGACTTGCCTTTGCCTTGAGGACTGCCTTTGGCCTCGTGGAGTTCCCTCTGGCCTTTGTCCCTGGACTCTGGACCTCGCCCCGTGAGCTTTCACCTTGTTTTTGGACTCTGCCTTTGCAAATTGGTTTGCTGCTTACTAGCTTTGGTTTGTGGGACTCTGGGAAGCTGCCTTCAGGGTAGTGTGGGGTGTTGTAGGGTCGTTTGTTGTGAAACAAACAAACAAAGAAGAGGGGATCAAGCTATTCTCCAAAGCACCTGAGGGCAGGACAAGAAGCAATGGGGGGAAACGAAGGAGAAATTTCCTGGCAGTGAGAACATTTAATCAGTGGAGCAACTTGCCTCCAGAAGTTGTGAATGCTCCAACACTGGAAGTTTTTAAAAAGATATTGGACAACCATTTGTCTGAAGTGGTATAAGGTTTCCTGCCTAAGCAGGGGGTTGGACTAGAAGACCTCCAAGGTCCCTTCCAACTCTTTTATTCTAAATTTAACAGAGCAATAAATAATTCTCCCAAGGCCGGCCTCTACCTAGGTGACCTGGGTCATAACATTTCCAGGGCAGGACAGACTTACGAACCCTTACGAACCCTTTAAGAGAGTTGGGATGGGATGGGATCAGGGGTGGGTTCTAAATTTTTTTACTACCGGTTCTGTGGGCGTGGCTTATTTTGTGGGCGTGGTTTGATGGTCATGTGACAAACAATTCTTTAGGATTTAGCAGAAGTACTGGTCTACCAGGCTTTTAACTGCTTGCAGAGTCGTACCGGTCTACTCATTTGTTTTTGGAGCACACTGGTCTACCACCACATGGCCTTTTACCGCTGATCAGCTGTAGGGCGGCCCTTTGAAGTGCTGCGGCAAGAGTTTAAACAGTTTTTTGCTGCTCTGCCACCACCGAGAGCATCGGAAACCGCTTTCAGGCAGTTCAGGCCTCAATTGCCAATCTACCAACACCGAGCGGTTTACAAGGAGCAGATCGGTTCTAGGCGATCAGTTGGGAGGCTTCTTGGCTTCTCAATTTAAAGCCACAGTGTCTTGTTTTTTTCTCTCTCTTCTTTGTCAAGTAAGCCCTGATTTTTTCCTTCTAGCTGATCAGCTGGGAGACTGGGAGGCAGCGAATAAATTGGGGGCGGGGCCAGGTAGAGATGGCCGGTTCTCCGAACTACTCAAAAGTTCCACTACTGGTTCACAAGAACCGGGGAGAACTGGTAACAACCCACCACTGGATGGGATGTTGAAATGCCCCCAGGACAGGACAGGGTGTGGTCAAAAACATGGTGACGACAACAACACAAATAAAACGCAGGTGGAGTTTCAGTCCTGCTGCTCCGTGGCTGCCATCTTGATGTTTTAGGTCACTCTCTCTCATCAGGACCATCCCTGATGAGGAAGCCGAACACGAAATCAGTCCGGACACAAAGACGCTGAACTCACCTGAGCTTTATTGTAGACAGAGCCACTAATGTCAGGCACACCTGTGTTACTTGAGTTCACAGAAACACCTGGGGACAGAGAGAGAGAGAGAGAGAGAGAGAGAGAGAGAGAGAGTTGGGTCAGCTACGCAAACAGCCAGGGGGTGAGAGCGTTTCCCATGACTGGATCTCCACAATGTCAAAAGGTGATGGGCAACCACGTTCTTTGGGCCGTATGTGCTCTGACACCCTCCGAGTGCAGCTTCCCTTCGAGTGGAAGAGCCCCATGGGTCACGGAATGAAGCAGAGTTGATGCTCCCTTCGTGCCGTAAGAAAACACTTTCCATTTTTCTTCTGGAGGAGAACAAACTGGAACGTATTACTCCTCCAACTGGTACCCTGCCTTTTCCTGTCTGCAGAGCACTAAAATCTAGAATGAATGAATGAACCAACCAACCAACCACAATGTAACACATATGAAATGGGGCATAATCCCAGTTCTTAAAACGATGGTCGTTCTCTCCATGCTGGTGGAAGTTTATATTAAGGTAAAGGTAAAGGTTCCACTCGCACATGTGTGCTAGTCGTTCCCGGCTCTAGGGGGCGGTGCTCATCTCCGTTTCAAAGCCGAAGAGCCAGCGCTGTCCGAAGATGCCTCCATGGTCATGTGGCCGGCATGACTCAATGCCAAAAGCGCATGGAACGCTGTTACCTTCCCACCAAAGATGGTCCCTATTTTCCTACTTGCATTTTTTACCTGCTTTCGAACTGCTAGGTTGGCAGAAGCTGGGACAAGTCACGGGAGCTCACCCCGTTACACAGCACTAGGGATTCAAACTGTTGAACTGCCGACCTTTCGATCGACAAGCACAGTGTCTTAGCCACTGAGCCACCGTGCCCCTTTTAAGTTTATATTACCATATATTATATTCTGTTGTTTAATTCAGTGGTGAAATGCAGCTGGTTCTATCCAGCTTGGGCGAACCGGTAGCGCCGGTGGCGGGAGGCTCCGCCCATCCGTCCAGACATCATCACATCCAGTTTTTGATACTCTGTGCATGTGCAAAAGGTCCTGCACATGCGCAGAGGTGTCGCGCACGAGCAAAGTAAACGCACATGTGCGTTCCCATTTGCGAACCGGTAGCAAAGGTAAGTGGATTTCACCCCTGGTTTAATTTATTATCTACTATATTTTATTTGACGTAGGTGCCACCCAATAGCATAAAAGCAAAATAACTCTCAAAAGATGATCTAAAACAAGAAACAAGATGCCCAATGCAGTCAGTTCAAGGCCAAGGAGAGCAGCTGAGTCTCCAATGTCCTCCAGAATACCCATCAGGACAAGGGCTGTCAACCCTCAGGCCCAACTAGGCAGCATCCTCAGTGCTGGAAGGGAGGGGGCCTCGCACTCTCTCTCTCTCTCTCTACAGATGTGTTGCCTTCTTAGTGTTGGTGGGAGGGGTCTTGCTGGTTTCCTGGATTGGGCAGTTCCCTGCTGATTGATTGACTGATTATCTGAGTTGGAGGTTCCTTGATTGGGTACCCAGAACACTTCCCCCCAACACTGGCAGGGCAAGCCGTTTACGTATAAACAAAGGCCAAGCCCCTTTCTCTTCTAGCACTGATGAGGTTCCCTAGTTGGGTACCCAACGAAACGTCTGCAAGAAAACAACCAGTCTCGGAGAGCACCAAGGACCCCACAGTCCTCCACCTCCTCTCCCTTCTAGCATGTTCCACAGTTGGGTCATGAAACATCTGCAAAAAAACCCACCAAGCACCCCACAGTCGTCGTCCTCCCAATCCTCCTCTCTGCAAACCCCACTCCCTTCTAGCACTGATGAGGTTCCCTAGCTGGGTCATGAAATGTCTGCAAGAAAACCACCATGCTCAGAGAGCACCAAGGACCCCACAGTTCAACCCTGAGCTCTGAACCCTCTCCCCCCCCGTTAGAAAAAGAGCACCCCCAAATTACCTTTCCCTGCTCCGCCGCCAGCTGACTTGTTTTGTGTTTGAGAGGTGGCAACGTACGGCCCTTTGCTGTAGTCTCCAGCCGCCGTCCCCTGGGTGAGGTCATCATAACCTGGGGGTGGGGGGGTGGGAGGGAAGGAGAAAGGCCATTTTCATGGTTGCTGTCACCATTGCAATTGTGCACCAAGTATCGCAGCCCGAAAGTGTAGGAGCATCCAAAATTTACATTTTTCGGATATAAATGATAATAAATATGATTATCTTCATACCCATCTTGAAAACTAAGCATGCAGCAAAAGCAAAAAAAAGGATCAATTAAATGAAATAAACAAAAAAGGGCAGAAGAAAACCCTACTCTAAAGGAAAAGTAGGGTATCAGACAAGTACAGGCAGTCCTCGCCTCACGACCACAAGTGAGCTCAAAATTTCCACTGCTAAGCGAGAAATGCGCTATGTGAGTTTTGCCCCATTTTACGACTCTTCTTGTCATATTTGTTAACTGAATCACTGCGGTTGTTAAGTGAGGAACCTGGTTGTCAAGTGAATCTGGCTTCCCCCGTTGAGTTGGCCTGTGAGAAGGTCGCAAAAGGGGATCAGGTGACTCCCCCCCGGGGACACTGCGACCGTCATAAATGTGAGTCGGTTTGCCAAGCATCTGAGTTTTGATCACATGACCTTGGGGATGCTGCAACGGTCGGAAGTGTGGAAACTGGTCGTAAGTGCTGTTGTAACTTCGAAGGGTCACTAAATGAATGGTTGTAAGTCGAGGACTACACTGAAACAATACACACATTACACCATATACAAGTCAAGAGAAGCTGGTCATCCAGGCCAAATCCCCACAGACAAGAGTTTCAAATAACTTTACACCCAGCTTTGAAAGCCAGAAAGCCCCCCTCGCAAGGCGTTCAAAGGAAGCGGATTGTACCAAATTTGGGGACTGAAGTCGTCGACTCCCCCCACCTCCCTTGAGCTGACCCTATTTAAAAAAGAGCAACCCCCCCCTTTTTTTTTAATTCCTTCCCTTGCTGAACCAGCACAAAGGGCCAAGTTAAGAGCCGCCCTGGGCTGTGCTAGGCTTCCCAGCGCCTCCCCAACCGAGGCAGCCTCCGCTCTGCTTAATGACTCCATCAGGGAGAACAAGGGGTGAGGCTTTTATTAAGCAAGGCTCACCCCTTGATGAGCCTTGGTGGAGCAGCAGACTAAAACTGCTGTTAAAGTAGCACTTAGCTGCCAGCTGCCTGCAATTACTGCGAGTTCGAATCTCACCAGGCTCAAGGTTGACTCAGCCTTCCCTCCTTCAGAGGTAGGTAAAATGAGGACCCGGATTGTGGGGGCAATAAGGTGATTTTGTATAAAAAAGAACCCACCGCTTAAGGGGGCCCCGAAAGCCCTACTAAGCAGGTATATACAAAAGTATGAAGGCTATTGCTTAACGCATTGTAAACCACCCTGAATCTCCGGAGGAGGGCGGCATATAAATTGAAGAAAGAAAGAAAGAAAGAAAGAAAGAAAGAAAGAAAGAAAGAAAGAAAGAAAGAAAGAAAGAAAGAAAGAAAGAAAGAAAGAAAGAAAGAAAGAAAGAAAGAAAGAAAGAAAGAAAGAAAGAAAGAAAGAAAGAAAGAAAGAAAGAAAGAAAGAAAGAAAGAAAGAAAGAAAGAAAGAAAGAAAGAAAGAAAGAAAGAAAGAAAGAAAGAAAGAAAGAAAGAAAGAAGCAAGTAAGTCTATCTCCATTACGGTCGTAGATCGAGGGCTACCCATGGCCTGCTGCCCCTCAAGTTAATCCAAGAGGGACAGGCTGCTTAGAGGTAGTCCTCGACTTACGCCCGTAATGGAACTGGGGGGGGGGGGCTCTGCTCTCCTCCCAGGCCAAAAGAGGGAGGGTGTGCCTTCCACAACCCTCATCCCTGGAGCAGGACTGTCCCTTCCTCCTGTGCCCTCCCCCCCCGCCCAGAGCCAGGTTGGCAATGGTCCTTCCGCCCTGCCCAAAAATGGAGACATGCCACCACCGCCACCCCCCTCCTCCTGAGCCTGCCACCCCCTGCGCCAGGGCCGTCACCTGCTCCATAACTGTGCTGGCCGTAGCTGCCAGCCTGCTGGAAGGGCGTGGAAGCGGCATTCAAGGCCACGCTGTGCTGCTTGGCCGAGGCTGGAGGGACCTGGAAGAAGGTCAAGGGAGGCAACAGAATTTTACGTTGAATGTGGGCCAGCGTGCTCACCGTAAAAAATGACAATAAAGGTTATCTTATCTAAACTCATTTTATGACCTTTTTTGCAGTGGTCGTTAAGAGGACACTGGTCATTAAAGAAATCCGTGGTTCGCGAGGGCATGCTTTTGCTGAAGACTAGAAATAACCCTAGTTGGTCATAAAATACCTGCAAGAAAACAGCCAAGCACCGAGAGCATCAAGGAGCCCACAGTTATCCTCCTCCCCAGTTGTGGGTTTCAAAATTTTTTACTACTGGTTCTGTGGGTGTGGCTTGGTGGCTGTGGCATGGCTTGGTGGGCGTGGCAGGGGAAGGATCCTGCAAAATCTCCATTCCCTCCACACACCAGGGGAAGGATACTGTAAAATCCCCATTTCCTCCCAATCAGCTGGGACTCAAGCAGGGAATCGATGGGGGCAGGGCCAGTCAGAATTTTTACTACCGGTTCTGTGGGTGTGGCTTGGTGGGCATAGCATGGCTTGGTGGGTGTGGCTTGGTGGGCGTGGCAAAGGATACTGTAAAATCCCCATTCCCACCCCATTCCAGGGGAAGGTTATTGCAAAACCCCCATTCCCTCCCGATCAGCTGGGACTTGGGAGGCAGAGAACAGATGGGGGCGGGGCCAGTCAGAATTTTTACTACCGGTTCTCCGAACTACTCGAAATTTCCACTACCGGTTCTCCAAAACTGGTCAGAACCTGCTGAAACCCACCTCTGCTCCTCCCCCACTCCTTCTCCTCCTCCAACCCCCTTCTAGCACTGATGATGTTCCCTAGTTGGGTCATGAAACGTCTGCAAGCAAACCAAGCAGGGAGAGCATCTAGGACTCCACAATTCTACTGTTTTAAATTGGTTTTTAGTCTGTTTTAGTCTGTTTTAATTTGTATTTATTGGGATTGTTTCGTTTGATGTGAGCCGCCGTGAGTCCTTCGGAGAGAGGGCAGCATATAAATACAATAAATAATCATAATCATAATAATTCTCCCCCTCCCTCTCATCCTCCTCCGCCCCCCTTTCATCCTCCTCCCCTTCCCCCTCCTTCTCTCACTCCTCCTCCTCCTCCTCCTCTCCTCCACCTTTTCCCCTCCTCCTCCTCCTCCTCCTCCTCCTCCTCCTCACACTGATGATGTTCCCTAGCTGGGTAATAAATCATCTATTAAGACTACAACCAAGCTCAGGGAGCACCAAGGGCCCCTCAGATGCAACAGTTATGGAAGAATCGCAGCCAATGCCCAACCACAGTTCGGGAACCTGAGACTTACAAACATGGTGGGGCCATACTGGAAAGCACTGGGAACTCCTGGCACACCAGCGTAATATGGCAAGCCAGTGTAGCTGTACCCGGGCGGCAACGTGGGGTTGAGGAAGGCCTGCTGAGCCGTGTGGTGGGCCTGGGTCTGGTTCTGCTGGGCCTGGGCAAGGGTGGTGGCGGGCGAGGGGGAAGCTGAATCTCCGCGGCCAAATTTTGTGATATCACCTGGACAGGAAGAAGGAAGTAACAAAACAGCGGTTCAGGAACGGACGTTAAGACTGTGGCGATTCCTCCTTGGGAGGATTGAACAGGTTGTCCCAAGGGGGCTTTTTCAGGAGACACCTGGATTTTCTTTTGAAGACGTTTCGCTTCTCATCCAGGAAGCTTCTTCAGCTCTGACTGGATGGTGGGGAATGGAAGGATTCTACTCCTTGCAGACAGCTGCTCATTTGCATCCTTTTAGAGGGTCGTGGAAGCTCCTGAAAAAAGCTCCTTTGGGACAACCATGACCTGGATGACGGAGAATCTCTACAGGCTTTGAGCTATGCAATTTGGGATGGAGACCCTTGAAATGGTGTGGGAGTAGAAACCGATTTCCAGAAAAATTGCAGACTACAGGAACCATTTGCACCACTCAGGTGACTCTCAAGACACACATTAGGCTCCAGGTGACCTTAACGACTCGTTAAAAAAGGATGCAAAGGACCAGCTGTCTGCAGGGAGCATAAATCCTTCCATTCCCCACCCTCCAGTCAAGAGCTGAAGAAGCTTCTTGGACGAGAAGCGAAAGGTCTTCAAAAGAAAAAACCAGAAAGTCCAGTTGCCTCTTGAAAAAGCTCCTTTGGGACAACCCTGACCTGGAGGACTGAGAATCTCTACAGACATTGAACAGGTTGGTTTTTGAGGCTCAATCTTTCTTAGAAGGACTGTTAATCTCTCTCTGCTGTTTTCATGGTTGTGCCTCCTGATGGCTGGTTGGTCCTGCCTCTAATACCTGGGACTGTCCACAGAAATTTGTCCCCATCTTTCTGTTACCCAATGATGGTTTCTGCCTATTCTGCTAAGGCTCTATACCAGGGGTGTCCAATCTTGACAACTTTGTGGACTTCAACTCCCAGAATCCCCCAGCCAGCAATACTGTTTCAAGTCTTCCACCAATACACTTTTTCACCATTCTGTGCTTTGTTATTCATCACATCTGTAAGCGTTTAGAACAGGGCAGTGGTGAAATCCAAATTTTACTACGGGTTCTGTGGGCGTGGCTTGGTGGGTGTGGCATGGCTTGGTGGGAGTGGTTTGATGGGTGTGGCAGGGGGAGGATACTGCAAAATCTCCATTCCCTCCCCACTCCACGGGAAAGAATATTGCAAAATCTCCATTCCCACCCCACTCCAGGGGAAGGATACTGTGAAATCCCCATTCCCACCCCACTCTGGGGCCAGCCAGAGGTGATATTTGCCGGTTCTCCAAACTGCTCAAAATTTCTGCTACCGGTTCTCCAGAACCTGTCAGAACCTGCTGGATTTCACCGCTGGGTCTCCAAACTTGACAACTTTAAGACCTATGTGTCAGGTTTCGATGCTATCTCAAAATAAATGAACTTCCAAACTGCCGATCTTTAAGGAAATTTTCTCTTTATTCGAGCACAGCCATCTGATCCTGACTCTTTTCGCGGTCAGTACTGACCTTTGCCCCCCAATCCCTCCCTTTCCGATCCCCAATTCTCTGCTTCTCATTGGCTATCTTCCAAGTCACTTTCCTGATTCCTTTCTTCGTCAGGTCACAGGAATGTCTCCCCCCTCCCCATCTCCGAGAAGACTGAATCTTCAAAGGGATTTAGCAGGCAAAAGTTCAGGCTTCTCCTCCCCTTTCTATGTCTGAGACGCTAACACTATGGACTTCAATTCCCAGAATTCCCCAGTCAACCAACTGGGAGTTGGAAGTCCACAAGTCTTAAAAGTTATCAAGGATGGGCAGCCCTGCTCTCCACTCTGGGAGGTTCAACAGAAAGTGTGTGTAGAAGAAGACCAAAAGAGGACTTAGATAGTCCAGGTGATGGACAGCCATGTGTCCAACCAGGTGAGCAAGAGTCCTGGAGATGACATCCATGTGAGCCTGAATTTTTGGTCTTCTCGGGGGTTGACAGAAAAGGCATAGGAAGCAATGGACTCTTCACTGGGGTAGCCATCACAATGCAACAATCAAACAACATGCAGCCTGGCATGGACAGAGGAAGTCCACAGCCATACCTGAACACTGCCTCACCTGAGTAAGGGTTGTTAGCAAGGGCTCCGTCTCTGCTGGTCAGGTTCGCAGGAGCAGGGAATGTGATTCCATAGTAATCCTACAAAAAGGAAAGCAACACAATAATTTACAGGTAGTCCTCAATTTATGACTGCAACGGAGTCCAGAAGTTTCTGTTGCAAAGCAAGGCAATAGCCATAGCTACTTAAGACTTATATACCGCTTCATAGGGCTTTACAGCACTCTCTGAATGGTTTACAGAGTCGGCCTCTTGCCCCCAATAATCCAGGGCCTCATTTTACCCAACTCAGAAGGATGGAAGGCTGAGTCAACTTTGAGCTGGACAGGATCGAACTGCTGGCAGTGGGCATGATTTAGCCTGTAATATTGCATTCTAACCACTGTACCACCATGGCTGTATATCTATCTATCTATCTATCTATCTATCTATCTATCTATCTATCTATCCATCCATCCATCCATCCATCCATCCATCCATCCTCCATCCAATCAATCCTCTTCTATCCATCCAATCCTCCATCTAGAGCAATAGTGATAGCACTTAGACTTATATAACACTTCACGGTGCTTTCCAGCCCTCTCTAAGCAGTGTACAGAGTCAGCCTCTTGCCCCGAACAATTTGGGTCCTCATTTTACCCACCTCGGAAGGATGGAAGTCCTGAGTCAACCCTGAGCTCCATCAAGATCGAACTCCAGACTGTGGGCAGAGTTATCCTGCAATGCTGCATTCTAAGCACTGCACCACCAAGGTTCTTAAGTGAGTTATGTTAATTTTATGACTTTTTTTGCCACAGTTAAGCAAATCAGTTGCTGAGTGACCTATGTGGTCGTTAAGCCAATCTGGCTTCCCACATTGACTCTGCTTGTTGGAAGCCAGTGTGAAGGTTACAAATGCTGATCACATGAACCCGAGACAGCACAACTGTCACAAGTACATGCCAGTTGCCAAGCGTCCAAATCCTGTTCACATGACCACGGGAATCCACAGTGGCCGTAAGTCACTTTTTCCACTGCTGTTGTAACCTTGAATGGTCACTAAGGAGAATGGTTGTAAGTCGAGCATTACCTCCATTTCTAAAACCAGATTACAGCCTAGACTACAGGTAGTCCTTAATTTACATCCGGTCACTTAATGACGGTTCAGAGTTCTGATGGACTTAATTGTACAGTGTACAGCATAGTGTACAGTACAGTGGACTAAAGCACCATTATTAACATCTGCTGCTTGCAATTACTGCAGGTTCGAATCTCTCCAAGGCTCAAGGTCGACTCAGCCTTCCATCCTTTCTAAGGTAGGTTAAATGAGGACCCAGTTTGTGGGGGCAACAAGCTGACTTTGTATAAATATACAAAAGGATGAAGGCTATTGCTTAACGCATTGTAAGCCGCCCTGAGTCTCCGGAGAAGGGCGGCATATAAATTAAAGGAAAAAAAAAAATTGCAAGCATCAAGGAAAACTTAAGAATTATTTGCTTTGAATCAAGTTATAGTAAACAGCGACATTTAAAAATCACCATATTTATCTTGTTAAAATCTATCTTGATTTTTAAAAAAAAAAAAAAAAGAAAACGATAGACAACTTCTTGTGGGTTCACCCAGGTGATCCCGGAATCTGAGCAAACTGAGCCCATTTTTTTTAAGCTGGAGCCTCCTGCAGCTCTAGCTCTTGCAGCAGAAAAATAGGAAGAATAAGAGAATAGCAGAGTTGGAAGGGACCTCAGAGGTCCTCTAGTCCAGCCCCTTGTTCAAGCAGGAGAACCTATACTATTTCAGACAGTTAGCTGCTCAGTCTCTTCTTAAAAACCTTCAGTAATAGAGCACCCACCAGTTCTGGTGGCAAGCTGTTCCCCTGCTTAATTGTCCTCACTGTCAGGAAATTTCTCCTTGGTTCTAAGTTCCTTCTCTCCTTGATTAGTTTCCATCTACTAAATAACAGAATATCAGAGTTGGAAGGGACCTTGGAGGTCTTCTAGTCCAGCCCCCTGCTCAAGCAGGAGAACCTATACTATTTCAGATAAATTTCTCTTCTTAAAAACTCCCAGTGTTGGAGGATTCAAAACTTCTGGTGGCAAGCTGTTCCCCTGCTTAATTGCCCTCACTGTCAGGAAATTTCTCTTTCATTCCAGGTTGCTTCTCTCCTTGAGTAGTTTCCATCTGTGCTTTCTTGTCCTGTCTACTCTAAAGAACAGGGTCAAATTATCATTTTGGGGTAGAGTAGGGGGCAGGAGAGGAAACACAGCTGGCCAAGGCTAAGCTTTAGAGAATCACGATCCCGGCTGTGTTGCAGGGTGTTTCAAATTAATTCTTGGCATGCTGCCTTTTTCCTCCTCCCTCCCGCTTTGTTTTCACATTCTTCGGAAGGCTATGCAGAGTAAGAAGCAGGCCTGAATTTGCACAAATCTTCCTTACATCACATTCACAGTTGTTACTGCATGAAATCATCTCAAAGAGATTGAGTCATTTCTTCCTTGTCCATATTTGGAACCGTAGTCCGTTCCCCCCCCCCCCCCCGCCACACACACACATACTTTCGGTTTCGAGTCTGTTTTGTTTTCAGTATCTCAGCTCCGACTCTTAATTCCAACATTGGGATTTCCAAAATAGAAAATGGAAAAAAAAAAAAAAAAGGGGGGGGGGGGACATGCTGCCAAGTATTTAATAAACAATGACTCGACTGGTAGCAGCGTTCACAATTTATTTTAAAAAGAAAACATCGAATAAAGGGGGAATAAAAGGAAGAGCGTTGGAAACAATCCAAGGAAGTCCGGTGTTAACAGAATAATAGGGTTAGGTGGGACCTTGGAGGTCTTCTAGTCCAACCCCCTGCTCAGGCAGGAAACCCTATAATCCTACCACATCTGTTAATACTACGTGGTATGAATTATTGGAAGAGGCCAACTTTTACGGAAGGTAAATGACTGATCTATATAAAGCCAAGCTATAGATTTTGGAATTAGGCAAATTTTGCTCCTGTTTGCCTCTGGGGGTATTTGAGTTGGTTGGTTGCAGATGTTTTATAGACTGCAATTGGCCCTTTTATGTGCCAATTGAGTCCTTTCCATGCATACGGGACCGCCTACTACCATCATCAGCCTCCCACCGACCAGTACGCTCCCACAGAGAGGGGCTCCTCCAGGTGCCGTCGGCCAAACAATGTCGGCTGTCGGCCCCTAGGGGGAGAGCCTTCTCTGTGGGGGCACCGACGATCTGGAATGAGCTCCCCCCAGAGATACGGAGGATTCCGGATCTGCGCACCTTCCGCCGCGAGCTGAAGACGCTTTTATTTCATCAAGCTGGCCTCGCCTAAATCTTCTCCCTTTTAAGTGTAAATTCTAAATTTTAATGGATTTTAAAATATGGGTATTTTTAAATTATGGGTATTAATTCAGCCAAATTTATTTAATCCATTTTATTCGATTTTAAATTTTGTATATTTATGTGTTTTATTTCATGGCTGTGCACCGCCCTGAGTCCTTCGGGAGTAGGGCGGTATAGAAATTCAATAAATAAATAAATAAATAAATAAATAAATAAATAAATAGGGGAGTTGTTTGGTGCCGTTAAAAGTATCGTCGATTTTCCTATTTTAGCCATGGCCAAGCCTTCTTGTTTTCTGCTCGGCCCAGTTTTATTGAGGTCTGAAAAAAAAAGTTTCTTGTGGCAGAGTTAAGCGGGGCGGATTAATTGCATCGGGGCCTGGATCCCGTGTCATGAAGAGCTTTAAAAGGTGATTCCCCAACACCTGGAAAGGCACCTGGAAACAAACTGGCAAACCCTCGCACCTCACCCCACAGCGGTGTGCCACTGCGCCCCAATGCAATTCCTACCCGTTACCCTTGCTCTGGTCCAACAGAGCTTCTTCAGACCTCAACGATCCTCTTTTAACGACCCCATAATCCCTTGCGGGGTGGAGTGTGGAAAATTGAATGGAGCTGACTGTTTACTGGCCGGATGCCCTTCCTGTCGCCAATGCGGAGTTTTGTTCGGCAGATACATTCTCAGTGTGCCCAGAGAGAGAGAAATATCTTCTGCAGACCTCAATAAGACGGTTAAAATAGCTTCTCGAAATATAAAATACAAAGGAAAATAAAAAAATAAGGGGAAACTAGAGATAATGATAAATAATGGGGAAACTAGCGTTGGATTCCGACAGTGGAAGATTACAAACTTACAGCCTCCACGTTTTACTTTTTTACACGTTCTCTTTTTCCTTCCCCTGGTTTCCCAGAGTTTTTATTTCCCTTTATATTTTGGTAAACTGATAACAATTTGAAAAGCCAACATACAAGGGTTAAAATAAAATTAGGCCGAGCAGATAACAAGAAGACCTGGCGATGGTTAAAAGAAGCAAAAATTGGGCCAGTCCAGGACTGTCTTGTATTGCCTTGTTCTGTACCAGTGGTCGCTTCCGAATACTCTTCAAGGGCAGCCCTATGGAGAGGGCATTGCAGTAATCCAGCTGGGAGATGACGAATGCAGAAGTGATGTTATCTCACTTCCCCTGCTTAGAGAGCAGATCGATGACATTAAACCGTGAAAGGTGATCGTGTGACAGTCCCCCCCCAGGACACAGCAACCGTCATAAATGTGAGTCAGTTGCCAAGCATCCAAATGTAAATGACGCAACCATGGGGACGCTGCAACGGTCGTAAGTGTGAAAAACGGTCGTAAGTCCCTTTTTTCAGTGCCGTTGTAATTTGGAACGGCCATTAAGTAGGAGCCTGAGTGGCGTAGGAGGCTAATGCCTCCTACTAAGGCAGCATTTAACATCCAGCTGCCTGCAATTACTGCGAGTTCAATTCTCACCAGGCTCAAGGTCGACTCAGCCTTCCATCCTTTCTAAGGTGGGTAAAATGAGGACCCGGATTGTGGGGGCAATAAACTGACTTTGTATAAAATATACAAAAGTATGAAGGCTATTGCTTAATGCATTGTAAGCCGCCCTGAGTCTCCAGAGAAGGGCGGCATATAAATAAATAAATAAATAAATAAATAAATAAATAAATAAATAAATAAATAAATAAATAAATAAATAAATAGTGACCCGTTGTAAGTCAAAATCTACCTACGTATTGCAAGACTCAAGGGTTGGCTTGCAGGCAATGAAATGTGCAGCATAGAACTAGCAGTGTTGGCTATTGGGGGGTGGGGGTCTTTTGGGGTGGGAGGAGGGGATAGGAAATATCATTTTGGGAGCTGGAAGAGACAGAATGAGGTCCCATCTCAGCTACAAGCATCGAAGCCCCACCAGCCCCACCAAAAGGGGGAAAACTCCATGGAAGTTGAAATTGAAAACTGAAACTGAAAGCAGGGGAATTCGAGAGAGAAATGATAAAAAGGAACATGGGCTACCAAGAGCATAAAGAGAGGGATGCTGGAGCCCTTCGCTTCAGTGCTGCTGGAGGACAGAGGGGAATCCATGGCAGAACCCAGAGCTGGGACTTCGTCGTATCCTTCCATGCCACCCAAAAAGATTCCCGTGCCCATGGGGCTGCTCTGCCTGGTGCTCCTGCTGACTGTTCCAGCCTCGGGATCGAACTGCAACCTTCTGAAACTGCAACAGCGAAGACTGAACTGGCAAAGCGTGGAGCTGCTGAAAGGGATGAAGGCGAGGCTTCCCGCACAGTGTCTGCGGAAGATGCCAGCGTTCAGTTTCCCCATACAACTCCTCGGGATACGACAGCCACAAGCTGCCACCAAAGCAGTCCTGGAGATGCTTCAGAGATTCCTGCATCTCCTCAAGAATGATCATCTTTGGGTCACCTGGGAGACCACCTTGAGAAAAAGGTCAGTCCGTTTTTTCTTTCTCCGTGTGTATATCTCTGTGCAGGTAGTCCTCGACTTACAACAGTCAATGGGGAAGTCCGATACTTTTAACAACCATGTTGCTAACTTAACAGCTGCAAGTCATTTACTTAAGAAAAAAGGAAAGCAAGAAAGGTCATTAAATGGGGGCAAAACTCACTTAACAAAAGTTTCAGCTACATAAATTTTGGGCTCGATTGAGGTCGTAAGTTGAGGACTACCTGTGGTAGGATGGGATCCAGGCAGGGAGACAAAATGGTTGAGGAAAAGTAATTATTTTTTTTCCTCTCAAACACTGCTGTTTTGTCCCAAAGGTGTTTTTTTAAAAGGCAACTGGACATTGTTAAATAAATAATTTATTAGTAAGTAATTATTATTCATTATCTATTAGATAGATATAGATAGATAGATAGATAGATAGATAGATAGATAGATAGATAGATAGATAGATGATAGATAGATAGATAGATAGATAGATAGATAGATAGATAGATAGATAGATAGAGGAATTTGCAGCCATCTGAAAGCACTGGAAAATATTCTGATTTAATTTATTTTTAAACTCTATCCTGCTTTACCCCTCCAGGAGCTCAAAGCAGTTAATGCAATATCAGGGATTTTCAATTCAATTGTATATAGAATGTGACAGATGTTTGTTTGTGTTTTATTTTGTATGGTTATAATGTACACTGAAGATGGCATTTAATTTCATTGTATGAGGTGCAATGACAATAAAGTAAACTAGCTAACTAAGAATACTTAGTTTTCCAATTTTTCTCCCAACAACATCCCTGTGAGGTAGCTCCCAAAAAAGGTGCTTTTCCCAAAGGCAACTGGACTTTCCTGGGCTTTTTTCTTTGAAAACATTTTGCTTCTCATCTGAAAAGTTTCTTCCGTTCAGTACTTCAGAACTGAGGAAGCTTCTTGGATGAGAAGTGAAATGTTTTCAAAGAAATCCCTCTCAATGGTGTTTTTTTCAAAAGGCAACTGGACTTTGTTTTGCCTTGAAGACGTTTTGCTTCTCATCTGAGAAGCTTCTTCAGTTCTGGCTTCAGTTCTGTGGCTCTTCTTCCAGCTGAGTCAGAACTGAGGAAGCTTCTCGGATGAAAAGTGAAACGTCTTCGAGGAAAAACCAAGGGTGCTTTTTTCAAAAGGCAACTGGATTTTGTTTTACCTTGAAGACGTTTTGCTTCTCATCCAAGGAGCTTCTTCAGTTCTGGCTTCAGTTCTGTGGCTCTTCTTCCAGTTGAGTCAGAACTGAAGAAGCTTCTCGGATGAGAAGCGAAACACCTTCGAGGAAAAAGAAAGTCCAGTTGCCTTTTGAAAAAAATACATTTGGAACAACTGTGATCCGGATGAATGAGAAATCTCTAAGAGACAATCTCTTACTGTTTTGTGATTCTAGGTTCCTCGAAAAGCTGCACGCGCAAACTCAGAGGATCCAGAGGTGCCTCGAAGGAAGAAAACCGAAGCTGGGAAAAAGCCAGAAGGAATGGATGCACAAACTGCAACTGATGAAGTATTTCCGCAGCATCAGGAATTACCTCGAGGAGAAGGGACTTGACAGATGCGCCCAAGAGTTTATAAGACATGAGATCCAGGTGGATTTCATGTATCTGGACAGACTGACCGAGAGAATGGAGATCTGAAGCGCGTTTTTAATCTATTTATTTTATATATGTATTTATTGGAGCCCTGCCTTTATTTATAGATATACATATTTTTTTACAAATGATACGAATGTTGAATTAAACGTTTCATTCAACGAAAGGTCAAATTAAGAGTCATTTTAATGTGGGAGCCACAAGAAAATATTAAGGTTTGATTTTGAACCGAAGCTGGACCCACTGGACTTTTTCAATAGTTTTTACATGTTCTGTTATTTATTTAATTATTTTGCAATGCTACGTTTTGAAATAAAAGTGTGCTTTTTTAAAAAAAAAAGAAAAGAAACTATGGGTAGTCTTTGACTTACGATGACGTAGCACCGTTCATTTAGTGACCATTCGATGTTACAACCCTGAAAAAAGTGACTTTTATGACCATTTTCCCTACTTACGACTGTTGTAGCATCCGCATAGTCACATGATCAAAATTCAGACACTCGGCAACTGACTCATACTTATATGACATTTGCAGTGTCCCGGGGTCACGTGATCCCCTTTTGTGATCTTGTAACACGCAAAGTCAACGGAGAAACCGGATTCACTTCACAACTATGTTATTAATTTAACAACTGCAGTGACTCACTTAACAACTGTGGCTAGAAAGGGCGTAAATTGGGGCCAAACTCACTTAACAAATGTCTCACGTAGCAACCTGAATTTTGGGGTCAATTGTGGTCGTAAGTGGAGGACTACCTGTATATAGGAGTGCAGGCAGGTTTCATCCCAACAGTTTGTCTCTGAGTCTCTTCTCTTTGCCTTTGGAGCAAAGGTTCCATGCTTACCTTTTAGGTGGAATTTTGGCCCTGCATTATATCCATTTATTTGCTTCTTGGTTCGTATCCTGCCTTTATTATTTTCGCAAGTAACTCGAGGCAGTGAACGTATCCGACACACCTTCTTGCTCCTATTTTCCCAACAACAACAACCCTGTGAGGTGAGCTGGACTGAAAGAGATTGACTGGACCAAAGGCAATCAGCTGGCTTTCACACCTAAGGCGGGACTAGAACTCTGCATCTCCTGGTGATTGGCCCAAAATCACCCAGTCAGCTCTCATGCCTAAGGCGGGATTAGAACTCACTGTTTCCTGCTGATTGGCCCGACATCACTGAGCTGGCTTTCAGTTCTAAGGCGGGACTAGAACTGGTGATTGGCCCAAAATCATCCCGTCAACTCTCATGCCTAAGGCGGGACTAAAACTCACCGCCTCCTGCTGATTGGCTCAAAGTCACTAAATCTGCTCTCATGTCTGAGGCAGGACTGGAACTCACAGTCTCCTGGTGATCGGCCCATAAGTCACCCAGCTAGTTTTCATGGATAAGGCAGGACTAGAACTCACTGACTCCCGTTCTCTAGCCTAGTGACTTAACCACCAGACCAAATTGGCTCTCTTTAGCTTATTATTAACATTAATTGAGTAACAGCAATACAGATAGCTCTCTAGTTATGACCAGTTGCTTAATGATTGATCAAAGTTAAGACTGACCCGAAAAAGAGAAGCTGCAACCCAGTTCTAGGGCTCGGCCCCCTCCAATTCAATTCAATTCAAATCTTTATTGTCAGCGCACAACGTATGTGCAATGAGATTGGTGGAGCTCCTACAGTGCACACCCCCCCAACACAATACAACTCACAGTGAAGACAGAAAGTCCCTAACCCAATAAATCATGTTAACAAAACACCCAGTCATATTGCACCAGTGTGAACATGTTACACATTGCGCCGGCCCTGCAATCCCTCATACTACATAGTTATGATGTTATTTCTCATTCAGGAGTCTGACAGCCCACGGATGAAAACTGTTCTGCAGCCTGTTTGTGGTCTGTCCCAGCTACGGACCCCAAAGAACGCAGCACACACAAAGTCCATTCAAACCTTAGTTTACTAAATAAACCAGTCTTTTACAACAATGGCTGTTAATTAATTGCATTAACAGCCGCCAAGAATTCAAAGAATAATAACTGAAAGCTTACTGTGGTTGGCAGAATGCCCAGAAGCAATTTGCAGGAAGCTGATAAGATAAGCAAAACACGAAGGTATGTGAACTAAGTTGTTTCCTGCAAATTGCTCCAGTCAGCGTTCCTCCTTAAATACGTTAAGGGAGTGGCCAATTAGCCCCAAGCCTTACCCTTGAGGAGACCACCTCCTGAGGAGCCACTCCTGCCTTTTGGCCACTCTGCGCACCCGTGCATCGAGAAGAGGCTCCTCCTCTTCATCCTCTTCACTTATGGGAGCTTCTGAAGGCCCTGGCTGAATCCCCACCTCTGGCACCCCATCTTCTCCAGCCTCCTCATTGTCTGACTCGAGTGCCAGCTGCACAGGCTGCTGGTGCAGCACCACACCAGCCTCCTCGCTGTCTGAATCAGCTACTACCTGCACAGGCTGCTGAAGGGCCACAACAGTTTGTGCGGCTGGCTATGCTTCTATATCTCCTTCCCGATCCAGAAAATATAAAGCCATGAACACAGCACAGTTTGTGACTTTTACAGGCAGTCCTCAACTTATGACCATTCCAAGTTACCCTCAGCTAAAAAAGGTGATTTATCACCAATAGTCACACATAACGATTAATACAATCCTGTCCCCATTCTTAAGATGTCAGTGAAGTCTCCTCAGAACTACCCTTCCAATTATGTTTCTTTTTGCTTTCAATAAAAAGAGCAGGCTTCTCTTTGCTTAGCCATTTACCCGATAAATTATATGGTAAACCAACACAACACTGCTCAGAACAGAGAGAGGACACCCTTCAGAGACACAAGGAAACACAAGAACCTTCCGTGTGATTGGTCAATGAAATACCGGGATGGAGACAACTTTCTTACCTTACAATGAATCTTATTGGTCCTACACAGAAAATAATGAGTAAAATATAGATGCAGGCTAACAGAGTTGGAAGGGACCTTGTAGGTCATCTAGTCCAACCCCGCACCCAAGCAGGAGACCCTACTACACCACTTCTGACAGAGGGCAGCCCAGCCTCTTCTTGAAAGCTTCCAGGGATGAAGCTCCCACAACTTCCGAAGGCAGTTTCTGTTCCATTGATTGATAGTTCTCACTGTCAGAAAAGTCCTCCTTATTTCCAGGTTGAATCTCTCCTTGGTCAGTTTCCATCCATTATTCCTTGTCTGGCCTTCGGGTGGATTGGAGAATAGCTTGACCCCCCTCCTCCTCTCTGGGGCAGCCCCTCAAATACTGAGAGACTGCTATTATGTCTCTTTGTTATATTAATATAATGAAGAACAGTTACAAGAACTGGGTATGTTTAGTTTAATGAAAGGAAGGACTAGGGGAGACAGGATAACAGTCTTCCAATATCTCAGGGGTTGCCACGAAGAAGAGGGAGTCAAGCTATTCTCCAAAGCACCTGAAGGCAGAAGAAGCAACAGATGGAAACTAAGCAAGGAGAGAACCAACCTAGAACTTTCTTGACAAGTAGAAGAATTAATTAGTGAAACAGAAGTTGCCTTCAGAAGTTGTGGATGCTCCATCACTGGAGGTTCTTAAAAAAGAAATTGGATAATCATTTGTCTGAAATGGTATAGGGCAGCGATGGCTAACCTTTTTGCCGTTGCGTGCCAAAAGCAGAGGAGTGCAAGGGGGCCGCGCGTGCCCACGTCCATAATTCAATCTGTTCCCCCCTCCCCCGCTTTTGGCACGTGATGGCATGGTGGGTCCGGTAGGTCCGTTTATTCGCTCTCCCCAGGCTCGAGGCTTTCTTGGAGCCTGGGGAGGGCGAAAACAGCCTCCCCACCTCCCCCGGAGGCCCTCCGGAGGATGGAGCCCGTTTCTCGACTTCCGGTGGGCCCGGAAGGCCCGAAAATCAGCTGGCCAGCGTGCGCATGTGTGCCGGAGCTGAGCTCACGTGCCACCTGTGGCACACGTGCCATAGGTTCACCATCAACGGTATAGGGTCTCCTGCACAAACAGGGGTTGGACTAGAAGACCTCCAAGGTCCCTTCCAAGTCTTGTTATCCTTTTATAAATGAGGAAGGAAAACTGTTGAGTAAATGCTTCCTTGTACAAAGGCTGGTATCAGAATGAATGCACCCGGCTGAAGCAACTCTGAGCATGCAACTGTGTGACGCAACAGTTTTCCGTTATCCAGGGTTTTGGTGAGAAGGAAAAACTCATACGTAAAGTTCAAGAGAAAGTTGCCATGCAGCGTGAAAAGAAATCTTGTCTGGTTGCAAACATGACTGCCTCCCTCCACAATTTGTAAGCTTTTATTGAAAACAATGAGAATTGCAAAGGCTGGAAACCTACCCTTTATGTTTTGCAACTGAAGACACAGGATTGCTGAAACTTAGATGCCACTTTCCATATACAATTATATATTTAAAGACTCCGTAAAGTGAGAAAATTAAAAAAAAGGGTTACTTACCACAGGCAGCCTGGATTGGAGCATCTGAAGATCATCATAACCGTAAATCTGCTTAAAGACAGGAAAAGTACACATGCAAACATCACAAGATTGATGTTTCCCTCCACAAACCCCACTCTCTTCTAGCACTGATGATGTTACCTAGCTGGGTCATGAAACATTTGCAAGAAAATAACCAAACTCAGACAGCACCAAAGCCCCACAGTTCTCCTCCCCACCTCCTCTCCCTCCCTCCCTCCCTCCTCCTCCCTCTTCCTTTTCCTCCTCCACTCCACAAACCCCACTCCCTTCTAGCACTGATGACGTTACCTAGTTGGCTAATTAAATGTCTACAAGGAAACAACCAAGCTCAGAGATCACCCAGGGCCCCACTGCAAATCAAATAAATTCTAAAACCCTGAGATGCCCAAGAAGGTTCAGATCAGGGATTACTTGTGAACGGAGGGCTTCCTCTTCTTTGCTCGTTTCCTGAATTCTATAGGGGCCCATAATGTACAACCCATAGACAGGATTGTAACTGCCCTACCTGTCTCCAGATTCAACTGAGTGGTCAGGAAAGGACAGGGCCCAGGCTGACCCTCCACCTCCACCCCAGAGCCCTCCCCATAACCAGCTGCTCAACACCTCCCCATAACCGGCAGCAGGGCAAGACAAGGGAGGGAAGGAGGCACAAGGAAATAGCTTACTGGGTAGGCAGGCAGGAGTCCTCCAGGTCCGACAAAATACTGGTTATGCAACAAGGGTGGCACACCTTGGGGAAGGTTGGGGGGCGCTTTGGCTGCAAATAAAAAGAAACACTTTTAAAACAAAACACCCCCTTAGCAAATGGGGAAAGAAGAGGACAGACGGCTTCGAATTGGGGCATTTCGAGAAAGCTGGGAGTCACTTCCGATCGCGACAGACAAAGAGGCAAGGAAGAAGAAGTTGTTGCGGTAAACAAGAAGAAGAGACCCAGTGGATCACCTTGGTTCTGAGACCCCTGTCCAACCCGATCCCCTCCCTCCCTCCCTCCCTCCCTGCTGCCTTCCGTTTTGCTCTCTCTGTTCAACTGGAAGCCTCCTCAGATCACCGCAGACCGTTCTGAGAGCCACTGAGAAGTTCTTGACTTAACACAACACCCTGTAGGGGGAATCTCATTGGTTACGTGATGGGAGATCTTTTTTTTTTTTTTTTGACCCTCAAATGAAGCAGATGGCAGGGAGTCCTCGACTTACGACTACAACCGAGCCCAAAATCTTCATTGTTAAACAAGACGGGGGAGTTTTGCCCCATTTTCCAGCCTGTCTTGCCAGAATCGTTAACTGCAGTGACTCAGTCGCTTAAGAGAATCTGGCTTCCCCATTGACTTTGTTTCTCAGGTCGCTAAACGTGAATCACGTGACAACCCCCGCCCAGGACAATGCAACCGTCATAAATGTGAGTCAGTTGCCAAGCACCTGAATTTTGATCACTTGGCCACAGGGATGTTGCAATGGTCGAAAGTGTGAAAAACAGTCTTAAGTCACGTTTTTCCAGTGCCGTTGTAACTTTGGTCACTAAATGAATGCTTGTTAAGTTGAGGACTTCCTGTATTTTCAAACTCACAAAGAACGTAACTTCCACCTGGCGCCTTCAGCACTATCAAAAATCATCCGTTTGTGGAGGCTTCTGTCGTTAAATTTATAGCTAACGATGATGGATTGGATCAGGCCCTGGGAAATCTGTTTATTATTATTCAATTTGTGCACTGTCCGATTCCCAACAATTCTGGGTTGTTGACAAGAGAAAGTGAGACTTAAAATGATAAAAACGGAATGACAGTACTAGTAGCAGTAACGATGGCAAAACAGGGCCGCGACAGACGCACAACCTGGTTCTAAAAAGGGGGTGAACCCATCCTAGTTAAAGGCCAGGGATGCCATTCCAGAGGGCAGGCAGAAATTTCCCGACAGTGAGAACAATTAGCCAGTGGAACAGCTGGACACTAGAAGTTTTGGTTGCTCCATCACTGGAGGTTTTTAAGAAGAGATTGGACAACCATTTGTCTCAACTGGTATAGGGATTCCTGCTTGCGCAGGGGGTTGGACTAGAAGACCTCCAAGGTCCCTTCCAGCTCTGATATTCTGTTATTCTAAAGCGGCTTCCTCAAGGACGTTTCCTTGTAAGGGTATATAGACCCAAGAAGAGAATTTGCAAGAATTTGCATTCTCTTTCCTTCTTGTGCCATTGTGCTCTGGTCCGCTAAAGCTTCTGGGTGGATTTCAAGGGCAGCCCCATGTAGACTGTGATGTAAAAGTCAAGCCATGAACTGACCGGGATATGAGTTACTGCCTGAAAAGCCTCCCAATTGAGAGAGGGGCACAACTGCCATACCAGATAAAGACCTGAGCGCAGGTCTCCTTGGCCACAGCTGCCACCTGCTGATTTAGCACCTGTGAGTCCAGGAAGAACCCCAGATGACGTGCCATTCACGAATGAGGAAGTGCGATAGGTAGTCCTCGATTTACGACCGGAATTGAGCCCAAAAGTTAGCTTGCTAAGTGAGGCAGGTATTATGGGAACTTCGCCTCATTGTACGACCTTTCTTGCCACGGTTGTTAAGTGAATCACTGCACTTGTTAAGTTAGTCACAGGCTGTTAAGTGACTCGGGCTTCCCCTTTGACTCGGCTTGTTAGAAGGTCACGAAAAGGGGATCACAGGACCCCGGAATAAGCAACTGTCGTAAGTACATGCCAGTTGCCAAGCCTCTGAATTTTGATCATGTGACTGTGGAGATGCTGCAATGGTCCTAAGTGTGAAAAATGGTCATAAGTCACTTTTCCAGTGCTGTTGTAATCTTGAATGGTCACTAAATGAATGGCTGTAAGTCGAGGACTACCTGTATTCCATCCAAGGTCAGAGATAGAATATCTCCAGTCCTGGTTGGCCCAAGCATCCAAAAGGTAGGTTTGAGTCGGAGATGGTTCCTCCCGTTACAAAAATCGCAGAGTCTCCAACCACTGAGGCAGAAACCTGACAGAATTATTATTAGTTCAATTTATATGCCGCCTTTCTCCGAAGACTCAGGGCGGCTGAGACTCAGAATCATCTGGCTGACCCGGGGATCAAAATATATAATTAGGCATCATCGGCATACTGATAATACCGAAACCCAAATCGATGGATGGCGTCACCCAAAGGTTTCATGTCTGTGGAGATTCTCCGTCATCCAAGTCATGGTTGTCCCAAAGGGGCTTTTTCAAAAGGCGACTGGACTGTGTTTTGACTTTAAGATGGGAGGGAGGGAGGGAGGGAGGGAGGGAAGGAAGGAAGGAAGGAAGGAGCTTTTTCAAAAGGCAACCGGACTTCCCTTGTTTTTCCTTGAAGACATTTTGCTTCTCATCTAAGAAGCTTCTTCAGTTTTTGGATGAAATGTAGAAGGTTCTTGGATGAGAAGCAAAATGTTAGGAGGGAGGGAAGGAAGGAAGGAGAAAGAGAAAGAGAGAGAGAGAAAGAATGAATGGAAGGAAGGAAGGAAGGAAGGAAGGAAGGAAGGAAGGAAGGAAGGAAGGAAGGAAGGAAGAAAAGAGAGAGAGAGAGAGAGTAAGAAAAAAAGGAAGGAAGGAAGGAAGGAAGGAAAAAGGAAGGAAGGAAGGAAGGAAGGAAGGAAGGAAGGAAGGAAGGAAGGAAGGAAGGAAGGAAGTCCAGTTGCCTTTTGGAAAAAGTATCTTTGGGCCAATGATTCCATGCACACATTGAATCAGAGGGGGGGGGGAAACAGAAGATCCCTGTAGCACCCCACAGAGGAGGGGGCCTAGGGAACAATCTCTCCATCATCCAAGCCCCCCCACAGCCCCCACTGCAGAGCCATCTCCAGTCCCAGAGCTCAGGATACCGTGACGAATGGTCTCCAGTGCTACTGAGAAGTCAAGGAAAACCAAGAGAGATGCCCCATGCCTACCCCGGCTCTGCCAAGGTAGCATGACCAAGGCAGTCCTAGCGAACCTGAAACAGGATTGAAACAGGATTAAAATACGGTTTAAGAGAAAACCAAAAAGTAGAAAAATCTCATTGAAATTTAGACGACTGAAAGTACAGGCAATCCTCGACTTACCACCGCAAGTGAGCCCAAACTTTCTGTTGCTTTGTGAGACAGTTGTTAAGCAAGTGCTGCCCCATTTTACAACCTTTTTCGGCACAGCTCTTAAGTGGATCCCTGCAGTCATTAAGTGAATTTGGTTTCCCTTATTGACTTTGCTTGTCAGCAGGTCGCAAAAGCGGATCACGTGACCCTGGGGGACTGCAGCCGTCATAAATACGAAGCAGTTGCCAAGCGTCCAAATTCTGATCGTGTGCCAATGGGGACGCTAAAAATGGTGGCTAAGTGTGAAAAACTTTCCTAACTCGTTTTTGTCCAGTGCCATTGTTAACTTTGAACTGTCGCTAAACGGACGGTTGTAACTTGAGGACTACCTGTACTGTATTAAGTGAAAAGGATGAAAATCAAGAGAGGCAGAAGGATCCTGCTGAAAACATAGTCCACCCTGTGAAAATTGAAAAAAACAAAGCAATTATTTCTGCAAAAGGCTGCCAGAACTTCCTGTGAAAGGTAAAAGATTTTGCAAAACAACCTTCTCTTGATTTTTGATGGCAAAATTGATGCTGAAAAACCTCTAAACCTCAACCTTCATCAATCTTTGGAGCTGAATTTGAATTCAGCTGAATTCGAATTCAGTGCTTTCCATGCTGAAGGGGAGCCAGATGTACCCTAATTCAGACTGACATCTTCCGCAAGAAATCCTATATAGGTAGTCCTCTATTTACGACCACAATTGAGCCCAAAATTTCTGTTGCTAAGTGGAGACGTTGGTTAAGTGAGTTTTGCCAAATTTTATGATCTTTCTTGCCCCAGTTGTTAAATTAATCCCTGCAATTGATAAGTTAATAATCCGGTAGTTACATGTTGTCACATGACCTTGGGACACTGCAACTGTCATAAGTACATGCCAGTTGCCAAGCATTTGAATTTTGATTACATGGCCATGGGGATGCTGCAAAGGTTGTTAACTGTAAAAAACACTCGCAAGTCACATTTTTCAATGCTGTTGTAACTTTGAACGGTCACTAAAGGTTGTAAGTCGAGGACTACCTGTACCGGACGTTCTAGCCCCAATAACTTCTGCATGGACGTCATCCTAATTTCCATGATTAATTATTATTTTTTGAATAATTGGAAATTGTCTTAGCAAGAGAAAGGGGGATAATACGGATTCCATTCTACTTTCTCACAATTGCAAGGCTACACTTCTTCTTTGCAGTTGCAGCTACTTTACCCTGGATATGTAGGAATTTCACATATTTCCACGCGTTAAAAAGCCAGGCATTTTTTTTTTATTTTGTAGGCCGTGCGCAAAGCGTGCTTTTTTTAAAAAAGCCAGTCTTTTAAGAAAAGGCATCCTGTTTTTTTCAATGCTCAAGGGGTCTCTCATGGATGGACCCGCAGGCTCAAATCCTCTCTTGCTACAGCCATGCGATCGGTTAAGATTGCGAACCTGAAGACACTAAGGGAGCGGCCCGGCTGGTGGGAATTGGCAGAGAGACGCTGGTCGCATTCAGGCCGAGGCTGTGGGTCGTGCTGGCCAGGCTGGTGGCCGAAGAGGTGGTAGCCAGGGTTGCGGCAACTGAGAAAGTGTTGGAGGGCTGGAGCGCGGTGGCGTTCTCGACGCTGTTGTGCTGGAAAGGAAAAAGAGGCGGCGTGAGGTTAAAAAACAGAACCAAGGAGATTCCTCACCAAATGTAAGCTTCATTAACAAATGACATACAAGGGGGGGGGGGGTCCTTGATGATCTCTGAGCTTGGTTGTTTTCTTGCAGACGTTTCATGACCCAACTAGGTAACGTCATCAGTGCTGAAAGAAAGGGGTTGTGCTCTCCGTTTATGGCCCAAAGGTGCTTTTTCAGGAGGCAACTGGACTTTCTTGTTTTTCTTCGAAGACATTTCGCTTCTCGTTGCAAGATTCTTCTTCTGCTCTGACTGAAAGTCCAGTTGCCTCCTGAAAAAGCACCTTTGGGACAACCATGACCTAGATGGCCGAGAATCTCTAGAGCAGGGGAGTCAAACACAAGGCCTGTGGGCTGAATCCGTCCCGCAATGTGGTCGGATCCGGCTTGCAGGGCTGTCCTGGAAAATGCAAGGGGCCAGCCTGCGTTGCTTCGGGCTGGTCTACCCAATGCAAAGAGGAAACAGTTTGGGGAGTGGTGTCAAGCTGGCCACGCCCCCGCCTGGAGGTCAACCACAGCCCTGATGTGGCCCTCAATGAAATTGAGTTTGTCAGCCCAGCTCTACAGGCTCTCTGTTTATATACAAGTGCTTTGGATAAATGGCTGTCCAGTCCCTTCTTAAAAAACTCCAGTTGCCCCCTGCCCCCAGCAGACATTTGGTGCCCATTGAGAAGGACTGGGCCAACCTATCTACAAGACAAAAGACCTTCAGCTCCAGGGTAATGGGATTAAGACATGACCCTCCAGCACATAACAGGATTATCTAGTAGCAGGCCTCACTGCAAATCTCCAAAGGACATTGCATCAGAATCCAAACTTCAACCAAACTTATCTCAGACAAACATGACCCCACATGGCCCCATGGGATTCTGACTACAGCTAATAGAATACATGCCCTTGCCACAGAACAGAAAGCTCAAGGGCAAGGCCCAAGAGAAGGTATAAATAACCCTCACTCTCAACCCCATGTGTTCAGCTGCACCAGAGAGCCATGTGCTTGGTGGTTCTGCTTTGGCATTAAACCATCTTTCCAATCAGCCTCCATGTTTCCAGTGTCTTTCTCCCCGCTTGGAACTGAACCAGATGGATATTTCTTCCAACACACGCATCAAGAATATCTCAGAAACCACCGACAGACTCCTACAACCACATGGAATCAGTGCAGCACACAAGCCAATTCAAGCCCTTCAAAATATCCTAAGCAGACCAAAAGACCCAACAGCCCCAGAAGCGAAAAACAGGAGTCATCTACAACATACAATGTAAGGACTGCAACAACCACAATGGAGGACAAACAGGCAGAAGGCTGGCAGAACGCATCCATGAACGCCAACTGGCAGTCGGAAGACAGGATGAAAATTCTTTAATTTCACAATATATAGACAGATTTAACCATAGTTTTAATTGGGAAAATGTGACTATCCTAGACCAGGCCAAGTCCAAAAATGCCAGGGAATGTCTAGAAGCCTGGCACTCTGACATATCAGCCATCCATAGACACAGGAACGTTAACAACATCTATAGACTATGCAGAAGAGACAATCAACCAGCCCAAAAGAGAAAAAGACTCCAGCATCTCTTCATCGATAATCGGCACCCACATCAGCATAGATTAACTCCAAGGTTACCGTCGGACCAACAGTCAAGTAAATTAATCCCCCAATCAAGAAACTGTCAAAAGAGCCATCAGCAAACAGCCCAACCAAAGGACCTCTAAGACCCACACAGGCAGGCAAGACACCAGAATGTAAATTGACAGCAAACTGCATTCCCTTCTAGCACTGATGATGTTACCTCGTTGGGTAATGGAACATCTGCAAGAAAACAAGCAAGTTCAGAGAGCACCAGTGACCCCACAGTCCTCGTGCTCCTCCTCCTATCCACACATCCCGCTCCTTATTAGCATTGAAGATGTTACCTAGTTGGGTAATGAAATGTCTACAAGAAAACAAGCAAGCTCAGACAAGGACCCCTCAAAGTCATACGTTCTTCTTTTGGACCTGAAACAGACAACCGTCCGAGAGTGACAGAAAATCAGCTAAAGGTGTCTAAAGGGGTAGATGGGAAATCGATCTCAGGGAAAATAAATGCCAATAAAGATGTTATGGCATGAGCATATTTTATGATTTGGGAGAGAAGCTGCTCTTACCTCCCATTAATTTGCTTCTAATAACTGTCGAGCCTCAGATACGAACAAGTTAAGAATAAACCTGGGAGAGTGTAAACAATCATCCACTTCATTTAACGACCCCATAATCCCTTGTGGAGTGGAGTCTGGGCAACTGAATGGAGCTAGCAAAGTGTTTTAATGGCCAGCTGCCCTTCCTGTCACCAATGCGGAGTTTTGTTCAGCAGATATATTCTGCCTCTACCTAGGATTGAACTCACAGCCTCCAGATTGTGAAGCAAGAGCTCCACCTCTAGGGCACCGTTCCACTCCGTGGGAGAGTGTTAACAATGCTGAAAATATATTAGCTCTTCAAAAGGGGAATCACCGCATTCTTCCTTGCAAATACACCATTCGAGCAGGTGAAGCAATATATTTGCGTTCATCAGTGGAATGCTAAGCTGCTGCGCTAACCTAATTTAACAGTATTTTGGTATTTTGTATTTATTTATCTTGTCATGCTAATGTAGTGTATATAGGAGGTGGTGACCCTTTGAGAGCTGTAGGCAATGAAATTTCATTTTAATGTATGCCGATTAGTGGACATTCAAAGTGACAATAAAGTTATTCTAAGTCTAAAGTCTAAGTACTATTTTTGCCTGTTTTAAAACAACACACCAGAAGTGTGTTTTAGTAACAAGAGGGTTGTCCCTAAAGCAGCAGGGGTCCAACCTTGGCGACTTTAAGACTTGTAGACTTCCAACTCCCAGATTTCCCCAGCCAGCTATACTGATTGGGGAATTCTAGGAGTTGAAGTCCACAGGTCTTAAAGTCGCCGAGGTTGGATTCCCCTGCCCCAAAATGTAAATTAATATAAGTTAAATGTAAGACACCACAAAGGCATACACTTTTTGTGAAATTAAACAGGATACTTCTCAGGGCCTCCTCAGGGTGCCGTCGGCCAGACAATGTCGGCCGGCGACCCCCAGGGGGAGAGCCTTCTCTGTGGCGGCACCTGCCCTCTGGAACGACCTACCCCCAGAGATACGCACAATACCAGACCTCCGGACTTTTTGCCGGGCCCTGAAAACTCATTTATTTCACCTAGCCGGGCTGGCTTGATCCCATCCCTTCAGTTTTAATTTGAAATTGATTTTAATTGGGTTGTTTTAAATTGTGGGCTGAAATTATTTAATTACCTTTTAAACTGTTTTTAAATTTTATATGTTGTGTTTTATCATGGCTGTTCACCGCCCTGAATCCTGTTGGAGAAGGGCGGTATACAAATTAAATAAATAAATAAATAAATAAAAATGTTCACTTCTAGACAGGACTCACCGTATGTGACGAGGCAGAAGAGAGGCTGCTTGGATGATCTGAGAGAGAACTGAGCAGAAACCAAAAACAAAGAGTTATTTTACGTTCAGTCCATTCTTATCTAAGCATCCAGTCTCTGGTCTCCCTCAAAGTCGACAATCGTGTGGAGAGAGTCAGTTCAAGAGGTTCAGAAGAAATCTTTAGAAGAAAACCACCACACCAAAGTCTACTTGCCTCGTGAAAGCTTCAGCTACCGAAGATTTATGAGCTCAATGCTGCTGGGCCTAGGCCTCCACAGAACGAGTGAACGAATGGATTTATATCCCACCTTTTAATTTTTATTTTTATTACAAACAACCTAAGGTGTTGATCATATTGTCCTTCCGCCACCTATTTTTCCTCACAACAATAATCCTGTGATGGGGATTGAGCTGAGAGCGAGTGGTTGGGTCAAAGTCATCCAGTCGGCTTTCATGCCCAAAATGGGACTAGAATTCTCCATCTCCTGGTGGTTGGCCCAAAGTCATGCAGCCAGCTTTCATGACTAAGGTAGGACTAGAACTCACCATCTCCCCAGGGATTGGCCCAGTCACCCAGCCAGCTTTCATGCCTAAAGTGGGACTAGAACTCAGTCTCCTTGTGACTGGCCCAAAGTCTCTTGGTTGGCTTTCATGTCTAGGGCGGGACTAGAACTCATAGTCTCCTAGTGATTGGCCCAAAGTGACCCAACTGGCTTTCCTGACTAAGGTAGGACTAGAACTCACTGTCTCCTAGTGATTGACCCAAAGTCACGCAGCCGGCTTTCATGATTAAGGTAGGACTAGAACTCACCATCTCCCCAGGGATTGGCCCAGTCACCCAGCCAGCTTTCATGCCTAAAGTGGGACTAGAACTCACAGTCTCCTGGTTTCCACCACCATCTCCCTCCCAATCTGGGGCATTTTCCTGATGCGTGTGCTTCCGTTGCCAGAATTTCCCTAGCCAAATGGCCCTTCCCGTTGCTGGGCATTCTGAAGAAGCTGTTAAGACCTTCTCCCTTGTTCTTCTCAATAGTGCCAGGCCAACCAAGAAAAGGAGGCAGTTCGGATTCATCCCGAGTCTTAGCAGGATGGAACACTTTATCAATGAAATAAGCTAATTTATCAGGATCTCCATGGCGTTCCCTGCTCACACAGCTATTGGTGTAGTGGAATGGGGTCTGGATTCCCAGGAGGGATGGGCCGCATTCCAGAGGAGCAAGAAACAATGCCCTTTAGGTAGTTTGTGGAGAGAAAGAGGGTGAAAACAGCTCCTCCCTAATACTTCCTAGGGTATATGCCTTATATTAGATGCTTTCGTTTGTTAAGATTCTGTCTATCAGTGAGGAACAATAAAGGAATCTGCTAGGAATAATCACAATGTGTGTTTCTTGGTTTTGAGAGCCTTCCTTCCTTCCTTCCTTCCTTTCTCCCTCCCCATTACTTCCCTTTCTCCCTCCTTCCTTCCTTCCTGTCTTTCCTTCCTCCCTCCTTCCGTCACAACACATTCTTTTCCCTTGCTTTCCTTCTTTCCTTCCTCCCTTCCCTCCCTCCCTTCTTTCCCTTCCTATCTCCCTTCCTCCCTCCCTTCTTTCTCCGGATTTCCAGAAAGGAGAGGCTGCATTCTAGAAACGCAAGAGATTGTGCAGTTTAGATAGTTTGTGTGAGCGAAAGAAGGTAGATGGCTCCTCCACAATAGTTCCCAGACTATTTGCCTTATGAGGGTGTTAACATGCTTTACTTTGACACGATTCTGTCTACAGGTGAGGAACAATAAAGGAATCTGCTTAGGAGAATCATACAGTGTCTTCCTTTGTTTTTGGAGCCTGGCAACTGCCCACAAAGCCTCCCCTTCCATCTTCTGCCGTACCTGCTTAACTGAGAGAGGGAGCTGTTGGCCAAGTCACTTGATGGAAGTGCTGCCGTGTGAGAAGGTGCTGAAGGCAGAAGCAAAGAGGTGGAAGCCGTGGTGCTCGGCAACGAAGGACCTTGGGCAGGTAGCGACGGAGGAGAGGTTTCCAGCTTTGACGTGGGAACAGACGAAGCAGCTGCAAAGTTGGGGAAATGGTATTCAGAGAAGAAATGGAAATATAGCCAATCATTTGTGCCAATCAGGACTTGGGTTTTTCTTTTTGTTTTAGAAGGTGTGTTTCTGCTATGGTAGGATTCCTTCTCACAGAGTTCAGGCGCCCTTTCAGCTACCTACTCCATCCCCTTGCAGGTGGATGCGAAAGAGAACGACTGAGTCATGCTGCAAGCAGACTTCTCTGCAATTAAAAGTTGCCCAGCTGAAATGTTGTTGAAGAAAAACCAAGACAGTCTATCCCACCATCACTATTGTCCCAAAGGTGCTCAGAGAGAGAGTGCTAAGGACCAGTTGGCTGCAAGGAATATAAATCCTTCCATTCTCCATCATTCAGTCAGAACGGAAGAAGCTCCTTGGATGAGAAGAGAAACTTCTTCAAGGAAAAACAAAGTCCAGTTGTCTTTTTTTTAAAAAACACCTTTGGGACAACCATGACCTGGATAACTGAGAATCTCCATAGATGCCATCACTATGATTGATTTAGGAATGATGACACAACAGCTTTCAAAACGTATTTTAAGGTGGTCATAGGTAGTTCTCAGCTTATAACCACAATTGGGACTAGAATTTTTGTTGCTAAGCAAGAAGATCATTAAGGAAATTGCACCTGATTTTATGACTTTTTTTTTTGGCATGGTTACTAAGCAAATCATTGCAGTTAAGTGAACCACATGCCCAGCGCCCAACTTTCGATCAAGTGACCATGGGATACGGCAATGGTCGTAAATGCGAGGACCAGCCGTTAAGTCACCTGTTTCAGTGCGGTTGCAAAAGTCACTAAATGAATGGTTGTAAACCCAGAACTACCTGTAATGGATAGAAAACTGACTTGCTGCTGCCCATTTCTGGACTACTAAAACTGCTTTCTGCTACAGGAAATCCAGTAGGAGAAATTGGCAGGGGAAAAAAATCCAATATTTAGGGTTAAGGAAGAGAGTAACATGGACCCTATCATTTAAACCGTTGGTCAAAGCTGGGAAAGGGATGGGAAAGGAGAGATAGGGGCCTACCCTGTTTTGTTTTTATTCTACTATGTGTGGGAATGCAGTGGCCATAGTACATGTATAGACCAGTTTAACTGGTTGGACACTTGTATGGAGCTTAGCATCGAAATAATCTGACTAAGAAAAGCGGGTTCATATGGATACTCTCTGAAGGGCCCTATTCATTCTCTCATTGTTTTTAACATAGGACGTGCCTGCAAAAGTAAAGATATCTCCTTGTATAAACATCCTGGGATACAAAGTAAAGATATCTCCTTGTATAAACATCCTGGGATACAAAGTAAAAATATCTCTTATCTCTTTGTAAACACATTCCTGAGAATCAGATAACAGAGATGGGCCTCTCGCCTGGTAGTATCTGATACCAAGCAGCCAGAGTTAGGTTTTGCTTTGTATCTTTACCATTGTTTCCCTATCTCTTGTGTGTAATATGAGATGTGTGGCTATAATAACGCCTTCTGATGACGCTGTATTTGGGTAACTAATAAAAGAGATTGTAGCTCTTTGTTTGCTGCTCTCTCATCCCGAGAAACACCTGTCCTTGTGTTTTTCCTAATCTGAATCATGAGAAGCCCACCAGTATGAATTCTACATCTGGTGACCCCGACGTGATTCATGGATCGAGCACGTCTCTTGGCACCCTCATACTCATTCGGCTGGAAGAGCCTCTGCAAACCAGGGCCGGTCGTCTGCGAACGAAGCACCCTCCCATAAATCGTGAGTATGGGGGCAGAATTCTCTAGTTCTCCCAGGTTACGTACCTCCACAAACTTAGAGAATTGGCCAAGTCCTCAATTATTGTTTTAAAAAGATAACGGGAAAGTCCTGCCCATGAAAAGAATTTGATCTACCTTCTAAAATACTTTTGGCAATAAAAGGGCTCTTTAAAAGTGAATCTGTGGAAGCAGATGGGAACATGCCTCCACAAACCTCCCCAGCCCTGAAAAATTTTTTGCACTCTGGAGATTAGTTATAGAGTGTTTTATGATACATTAAAAAATAAATAAATAAAAGCCTTCAGGACACTGTTAATAGTTCCTTTTCAGACTTTGTTGAGAGATTGCTCTCACGTTAAATCACCCACACAGACGCACGGCATGAAATTAAACATCAGCTCATTCTGAAGGAGTCAGTTACACCCCCACTAAGCAGAATTTAAAGAAACAGTTAGACAAAAAAAAGGGGGATGGATAGAATAAATTGCTGAAATGCTTTCAGTGTGTCTGCCGGCTGCAATTTTGCAAGCTTCTTCTGAATGTGCTTAACAAGCCTTCAGAAAAATGCTTGTTTCTGGCAAGCGTTTACAAGCCTTCTCTAACATAAAGAAAGAAAGCTAAAAAACAACACCACTTAAAAGCTATTGTTGGGCTGGGAAAAAATCTTAATTTGGCAGATATGATTAAAGTGTGTCAGGATCATCGTATAGATGACATCTTAATTGGAGCACAAAAAATACAACCTAATTGGCTTTTTGAAAATACAAAATGATTTATGTGTAAATGAATTGCACATTGCCCCAGAGAAAATACAGCTCCTTATCTGTATGTGCAATCTCTTTCTGCTCCGGCTTTTAAAGTTACCCAAAGTTAAATTTGCAACAATTACTGGGTACTATTAATTGGGACTGCTCATATTTCTCTTTACCTATGCATTTACTTAGTCCATTATTTGAGTTATTGACTAAAAGAAAAAAGCCAGGAGATTTAATTCTGTTTTAGAACAGCAAAAAGTACATTGCTTTATTTGTCTCATTACCATCTAAAAATGTTTTACCCTTTATTTAAGCTATTGCTGAAATTATAACCTTGGGACGTAATCCAGACTGTCGAAGAAATGGAACTGATCTAATAAATATTATTCTTTCTATCCCAAAATCTGACTTTTACTTTTGTCTTCGGAATGATTAATCTCTTCAGTGTGCTCTAACTGACTATGTAAGCTGTATTTCATATCATTTGCCTAAAGATCCTAGGTTTACTTGCTTAATGATTTTCTCCAAAGGAGCCATTGCTTACAAGGATAATTATGACGACATCTGGAAAGAATCTTACACTAATTGTCTGCGACTATCTTAGCTTTCACATTTTTTCTCAACAAGCTTTTAATCTGATCTATGACTCTCAGTATGTTTCTCAGGCTGAAAAAAATAAATTGTTTATTGTTCTTCCCACCCGGGGTTTAGCAGGAAATAAAATTAGAGCCTGTCTAAATGGGAAGACTCAGATAATTTGAATTAATCAACTTGAAGTGATTTCTGTTAAAAATATTTTGTTGATGTGCATCTATAATGATAGTGTGTGGAATTGATATGCTTGGCTGGCCAGCAAAAATTGACTGGGTTTGAACTTGAAACTGTGGAAAACCAGGCAATGGTTATGGGCCCATATCACCTTTTGTGATTATGACTGTTGCCTGAATTTTTTCACTGTTTTGGGAATAAACTAGTTCATTGAAATAATTTGAATGACTGATTCGCATGAAGGATGTATTATACAAAAGGTCTGATTGCAGTACAGATGTGAATGGGTGTGTATTGGATTGCATGAAATGTAATTTTGTGTATAAGCATTTTTTTTTCTTTTCTCTCCCTGCCCTACGAGGAGAAGGGAGGCTTGGTCTGTTTTAAAAATTTTTTTCCTTTCCCTCACCCCCTCCTTTTTTTCCCTGGGAGATGAGAGGCACGAAAAGGGGGGGGGGGGGCTACTTTGTACTTTTAACCATTTTTTTTCTCTCAGAGAACGAGCCAGAGAAAGGCGGGAGTGAAAGGGTGATATCTGATACCTGCCTTTGCAGAGCACTGAACGGCTCAGAATGCAATTTTGATTTTTTCCTTCTGAACATTTTTGACGTTTTAAATACTTTCATACCCAATTCTATTTCAGAGTATTGACTCAAAATACTCCTTATTGTTTTTATGTCTACGTGCATTTTGCATACTTAACAGATGGCATGTTTGTTCTTTGTTTGTCTGTTGGTTGTTTGTTTATTTGTTTGTTTGTTTGGAATTATCACAGAGATGAGTTAGAAGTTACAATATGTAGAAAGAGAGATAAAATACATAGGACATTTAATTAATGAAAGAAGTAACACCTGAAGAGTTGAGGAAATTTTTAGGATTGACTGTGGATATTGTAGGCTGTGAATAGATAATTGTGCTATTTTGAATAAAGACTGGTATGCAAAGAACCCAGTGTTATAGGGAATGTAAGAGAGAGTTAGTGAAGGAAAGCAGAAAGTTGACTTTTGGAAGTATGCTAGTTTACAAGGAGATTTAGAAGGACAATCAGATATTGGTGCAGAGAAGGAGTTGAATTGTTTAAGAGAAAGTTGGTTTGCACAGACGGGCTGGCTTGGAAGTCAGAATGGCAGTGGGAGAAAGGACTTGAATGTTTAGTGTTATAAGGAGATTTGTTTATTGGAAGGTTATAGATATTGTGGGTAGCGGAGACAGAGATTGGAAGAGGGAAATGACAAAGCTGCAATTGCGCTCATGGTTATATCTTCCATCACACCATGGGACAGTCATGCCTATTTTTATCAAAATAAAAAGCATTAGTGAAGCAATTTGGCCTCACGGCAGCCGAAGCAACTGCCATCATACAACAATGTCCTACCTGTAGTCAACAAGCTCATTCTATCCCTATGGGTGTAACCCTAGAGGACTTAAAACTTGTGAAATTTGGCAAATGGATGTAACTCAGTATCCATCCTTTGCCCCATGGAAATATTTGCATGTTTCCTTGGATACTTATTCAGGACTCATTATTGGCATTCCCAAAAAGGGGAGAAGCAACCAAACATGTAATAAATCATTGTATTCGGACTTCTGCATCGATGGGACGCCCAATTGAACTTAAAACTGACAATGGATCTACTACACCAGTACTGCCTTTGCAGACTTTTGTAACAAGTGGTCCATCACACACAAATTTGGCTTATAAAATTGAAAGAGGAAAAATGCCTCGGCCTCCCAGCCATGCAAAACAAACTCAATCTTTGTTTATATACTTTGAACTTCCTTAACCTGACTGGACAGCCTCCCACATCGGCTGCGACCCGCCATTTTTCTGCTTATCCATCAGCTACCCTAAAACCGAAGGTCTATTTCCACCAACTACCTGATCCTGCATGGAGAGGACCTGCTGACCTTATTACCTGGGGCCATGGATATGCTGCTGTCCAGGACTATGATCGCATCATTTGGATCCCCAAAAGACACGTAAGACCATTTCATTTACAACAAAAAGGAGAAACCCCTGGTGCTGAGATTTAAGAGAAAAAACATCTTGCTGAGTCCTCCCGGCAACAGACTCTTAACGCAAGGTGGTGACCATCAGCTTTGCAGAACTACACCGGAAGTTGGTCCCCTGAGCACAGCGAATATTCATCAGGAGGAAACTACCTTCACATTGTACATATACATTTTAACACTTTCTTACACATACTAATGTTAGTAGAATTGTTTTTCTGATTTTGCTAGTAATTTTGTTTCACACGTATAAGTGACTATGATTTGTTTATGGCCTTGGACATTGTTAGCTTTGGGACTCTCAAGTGACCATGTAAGAACGCTCCTGCCACAAACGCATTGTCTATGCACAAGGTCCTTACTTTCTACCTAAGTCTACTCCAACACCTAAGGTTCCCATATTGACATTTCCAGCTGAGGGGGGAGTGGATAAGGACAATGGGCCTCTGTAACAAAAACATAAAAGAGACTATATATCATGGATTCTGGAATTAAGTCATGATCTTGCATCTATTGCCCCTACATCTCATGATCCTTCATGTCAGCAACCTCTACATTCAATCATGATGGGACAGTAAAAGACATTCAAATGGCTGCTAATCGGACAAACTCCACTACTCCTATTTCCTAAACCACACTCATCACTGACACTGGGTGGTTCATTAAAAACTCAGATATCCAGAGGCATCTTGCCCAATTTCGGGTGGCAATGAACTATTGGGATCTTCATTTATTAAATAACTGGACAATACATATGTTCAACGAGACTATCAAGGTGCTGAAGCTGATGAATAAAGAACTGGCTGAAATCAGAGAGGTAGTCTTACAAAACCGATATGCCTTAGCTAAAGGAGGCAATTGTGCCCTTATACATTCACGTTGTTGTACCTATGTATCTGATTATCAGTATAACATCACTCACACCATAGAACATATGGAAAACTTGATCAAAAAACAATCCCTTATCATCCAATGGATCTGGCGCCATTGACACCTGGACTGCTCTTTGGTCATGGCTCCTGGATGGTTCTTGGTTGAAATCAATTATGCCAACTATTGTATCTATAATTGTACTGCTTGTTTTGCTTTGTTGCTGTATCCAATGTCTCCCCTCCCTTCTGCAAATGTGCAAAGGTTTTATTCCCTCCAATAGGAAGGACGTCCTGAAAAGTGAAACCAAAGCCCTTCTGGAACTGGAGGAACAAATCAGGTGTGGTCAGAGGAGGTGCTCGGGACTTGCAAGATAGGGCTTCCAAGATAACTCAGAGGTTACAAACTCCTGACATGTGGTTTTCTTGGGTGTCTGGATTCGGATGGATTTACAATTTGTGTGAGTGATTTGTGGAAATGTACACCTCAGAAACTTGATGGCCTACCTCGCTTGACATCTCCTGGCCACTTTTCCACTAACTTTATTCACCATAATAAAAGGATGGGTGAGCTAAAAACATTTGCAGAAACCAGATGGATGAAGAACATATTCTCTACTGTACTCATGATTATTGCTTTGCTTATTTCTGTATGTTGTAGTATTCAATATATTCCTGCTTTGTTTGCTATGATGATAGACATGTTTCCCAGGCATAAAGAGAACATCATAATAACAACACAGCTGAACCCTGTTGCAAAAAACAAAAACAGAGGAAATGTGGGAATGCAGTGGCCATAGTACATGTATAGACCAGTTTAACTGGTTGGACACTTGTATGGAGCTTAGCATCGAAATAATCTGACTAAGAAAAGCGGGTTCATATGGATACTCTCTGAAGGGCCCTATTCATTCTCTCATTGTTTTTAACATAGGACGTGCCTGCAAAAGTAAAGATATCTCCTTGTATAAACATCCTGGGATACAAAGTAAAGATATCTCCTTGTATAAACATCCTGGGATACAAAGTAAAAATATCTCTTATCTCTTTGTAAACACATTCCTGAGAATCAGATAACAGAGATGGGCCTCTCGCCTGGTAGTATCTGATACCAAGCAGCCAGAGTTAGGTTTTGCTTTGTATCTTTACCATTGTTTCCCTATCTCTTGTGTGTAATATGAGATGTGTGGCTATAATAACGCCTTCTGATGACGCTGTATTTGGGTAACTAATAAAAGAGATTGTAGCTCTTTGTTTGCTGCTCTCTCATCCCGAGAAACACCTGTCCTTGTGTTTTTCCTAATCTGAATCATGAGAAGCCCACCAGTATGAATTCTACAACTATGAAAGCATTTTCTCAATATTGGACGTATGGACTTCAACTCCCAGAATTCTCTGAGAATTCTCTCAGAGATTTGGGAAACAAATCAGCCCACCTATCTGCCAAAATAAGGGGGGAAAACGCAGGCATGGATGACGTGCAGAAGCCGCCAAAAACTTTTAAATGCAGATGTCAAGCTGAGATTTCATCTACTTACTGTCAAGAGCTGGCTGCATTCGAACACCGTTGTGTCCATTCTGAAAGTCGAAGACACGGATTAGCGTCGTTTTTAATCGAAAAATTAAAGCAAAAATACAAAGTATATCAAATGATCCCCATGTGTTCAATGTCATTCTTTTCCCTAACGTTTATCACTTTAGCTAATGTGCTCAACTTACAACCTGTCACTTATCCCAAAGGTGTTTTTTTTTCAGGAAGCAACTGGACTTTCTTGTTTTTTCTCTGAAAACGTTTCGCATCTCATCCAAGATGCTTCTTCAGTTCTGACAGGATGGTGGGGAAGGGAATCAGCTCCAGTCAGAGCAGAAGAAGCTTCTTGGGTGAGAAGCAAAGAAGAAGAGAAGAAGAAGAACAAGAAAGTCCAGTTGCCTCCTGAAAAAGCACTTTTGTGAGAACCATGACTTGGATGATTGAGAATCGCTTCAGACTTTTAACCTGTCACTTAGCAACTGTTCAAAGTTACGATGGACCTACTGGGGGTGGGGGTACCGTGTTTCCCCGAAAATAAGATCCTATCTTGTATTTTTTTGAATCCTGAAATAAACACTCGGTCTTATTGCCATGCGCTCAAAAGCCCGATTGGGCTTATTATCAGGGGATGTTCTTATTTTATTTATTTATTTATTTATTTGAATTTCTATACCGCCCTTCTCCTTTCGGACTCAGGGCGGTGAACAGCCAGATAAGAAACATCTATACAAACATCACGGTTAAAAATAAAGTTAAAATAATTTATAAATTTGGCCCATAATTTAAAACTTGTCAATTTAAAATAAATATTAAAATTTTAAAACTAACCCTAAAATCAGGACAGACCGGCTAACTGAAAAAATATTTTGGGGGAAACAAGGTACTTTAGTAGTGGGTTTCACTTACCTTCGCTACTGGTTTGAAACTGTGAGCGCGTGCTTCGCTCACACATGGCGTTTCTGCGCATGCGCAGAACCTTCTGCACATGTGCAGAACATCAGTGATGACATCCGGGCCGGGGGGGGGGGGGGGGGCAGAGCCTCCCGCTGCTGCCGCTACCAGTTTGCTTGAACCGGGGCAAATCAGTAGAAACCCACCACTGGGGTACTTATCACCTGGATTTGAAGTGTGGGGTGGTGGAAGCAGGTCAGGATAGCCCGCCCACCACCATGGTCACATGACCACATTTCAGGTGCGTTAGCAACCTTTCCTACATCTCACATTCATGTAACTGTGTTTTATGATGGTTGAGCATTTACCTTTGAGCAATCTTTTGGTTAACCAGCATTTATTTCTGGGGGGGGGAGGGGGTTGTTTGGCAAAACTGTCCCCTAGTGCAGAGGTGGGCAAATATGGCCCCTTTATGACCTGTGGACTTCAACTCCCAGAATTCCTGAGCCAGCTTGGCTGTCTCAGGAATTCTGGGAGTTGAAGTCCACAGGTTGTAAAAGGGCCACTTTTGCCCACCCCTGCACTAGTGAACACGGATTCAATTTAATGACTGCTGAGAACTACCGGCGCTGTCCTGTGAGGTCGTGGCTGCGACATCAGGAACATCACGGCGCTCAACAGCTGATGTGGGGAGGGGGAATTTTGAAAGTGCAATGCCGGATGGTAATTTAGGAGCCGGGGAGAAAATAAATAGCGCTGCAAGGCGGTTGCGTGCAGCGCTAACTTAAACCCTGTGATCCGGTTCGTTCTGTTCCTCTTGCTGTGTTGCTGCTAAACTACTGTTGCTTGGCATCATTTCTGGTGATTTTTGACGGACACGGTCTGGATGACAGATGGAGCCGAGAGAGTCAGCGCTGCACGCAACCGCCGTGCAGCGTTATTTATTTCCTCCCCGGCTCCTAAACCACCATCCGGCATTGCACTTTCAAAATTCCCCCTCCCCACATCAGCTGTTGAGCGCCGTGACGTTCCCGATGTCGCAGCCATGACGTCACAGGACAGCGCCGGTAGTTCTTTGGCAGGCTGCGTCACCTCAACTGCTAGGCTGCTGCACGGAGCCGATCCCGCCATCATATGTGGTCAGGTGGGCGCTCCGTTCGGTCCCAGGTTCCCCAGCGTCCCCAGAGATGGCAAGTCCCGGCCGGGGCTCGACAGCAGTATTAACCATCATTGGTTAAAAAAAAAAAAAAAAAAAAAGACTTAATGATGTCTTGTCAACCGTCACAATTCACGACCATAATGGGCAGGCCTTATTACTCAAGGACCTCCTGTAACAAGGAAAGGACTAAAAATTAATTGCCGGGGTATAAAATATGGATTTTTTTCCCCCCATACTCAAAAGAGTTTTAAAACTTGGTTGACGCTCAAGATGGGGAGATCCAATTTGATCCGTTAAAAACAAAACGCCTTCACAACACAGAACACAATTGTGGGTATGAAGGAGGCTGCCAATTTAGATGCAGGAGAAAAATATTCTTGTGAACTAATTTACACAATTGAGGGCCGCAGAACCTAAATACCGATTGTTAGGAATTACAGTGGAAAAAGCCCTGAATTCCTACCCCGCCTGTCAGGTTTCCTGGATGGCATATGGAAAAACATAATAAATCAAAGTAGACTGATAGATTAAGTGCCATTAAGGCAGAGTTTGACTCTAAATTGGATGGGTAGATTCCACCTGGACAATTATTTAATTCTCACAAGACGCTAAATAAATAAATAACGGTATTTTTCCATATTGTATGTTGTTGCTTGTGAGCTGCTTAAGAGTTTGGCAAACGAAAGGCCATAAAAACATCTAAATAAAAGTAAATATAAAGGAACACAGTTGGGAGGGGAGTTAATCCAATGCCAGCAAGCACCCTCATCGTAAGAAGTCCACCAAAGGCAATGAGTGATGTGTTTCCCTGAGCATACTTACCATGACAGCCACGGAGGCAGGTTCTGACGGAGGCACCGAACTTTGGTATGTCACCCTGTTATGCGCAGAGGCCTGGTCGTAGGAGGAGGAGGAGGAGGAATCCGTTACAAGGCTAGCGCTCTGGGCAGAGCAGGTCAGGATGGATGTGACGACAGGGGTGACGTAGGCGGACTCCTGTACTGTATTGGACATTGGCAAAGAGGTATTCAGAGGTTCACTGGAAAAGGTAAAAACCACGTATGGTTCTTGGTCAAGGTTTATTCAGGAGTCACTAGGCAGCTCAGCAGCTAGGCTAAAAGGGATACGCAGCCGGGAATACAGGCAGTCCTCGTCTTACAACGGTGTCGTGACCGTTCGTAGTTACAACAGCACTGGAAAAAAAGGGACTTACGAACAGCGCAGCGTCCCCGTGATTAAAATTCAGACGCTTGGCAACTGGCTCATATTTATGACGGTTGCAGCATCCCCGGGTGTGTCTGTGTGTGTGTGTTGCCACGTGTTACCCTTTTGCGACTTTCCGACATGCAATGTCCATAAGGAAGCCGGATTTGCTCAACGACCCTGCTGCTAACTTGACAGCGGCAGCGATTCATTTAACAACCGTGACAAGAAAGGCTGCAGAACGGGGCAAAAAAATGGACTTTCGCTTAAGCAACCGAAATGTGGGGGTCGTAAGCTGAGGACTACCTGTACATGAATAGGGAGAAAAAAAGGAACATTTGACAAACATTTCCACGACTTAAAAAGACCAAGCGGCCTTTACGAGAAGTTCGAGTCCTGGCAGAGGGGAGGCAAAGTCAAGACTTCAAGGAAACCCAGAAGTTTATTTATTCAAGGCTTTATAAAGCGGTACTAATCCTTCCTGTGATTTTGATTCGATGCCTCTGTTTATGCAACCCAGGGCTTCAGCCTCTGAAAAATGCATTCCGAACGGGTGGGATCCATGAAGTGAAAAGCTAAACGCATAATAAGGCAAATAACAGGATTAAGGTTGTTTTACCCTTTCCACCTCCACCCCGCCCAAGTTTAACCACAACTCTATTCACACTTTGGAAAGCATTCAAGACATGGCAGCTTTCCCAGGCATGGAAGGGAAGGATTTGGCCCGTTTCTGTTGGTTTGCGTTGTTTGCAGAAGTTTAAGGTGGTTGTGAGGTGGACGGTTATGTAAATCGATCGAAACAAAGGGGGAAAAATATGCATAGGCGGTTATGTATGCTTTTGAGACTCCTGAAAATGCTGAGTCAGAAAAGAGGTGAGAGAGAAAAAGCATGAAAATCTGAAAAAAAAAAGGGGGGGAGGGAGGGCGGAGGGTTCAGCCATGAGATCTGCATTTAAATATTCTGTCTCAAGACGCAGATCGAAAAGCACCGAGGCCGAGGAATTATCAGAGTGGCGCTTGGATATTCTAACATTTCAGGAAACGTCTTGACCGATTTTTCAGACGTTGAATCGGAGCAGGGACAACAGAATATTCGTAGCTGCTCAGGGTTTGAAGTGTGAGGAAGGTGCTTGGTGCTCTCTGAGCTTGGTGGTTTTCTTGCAGACGTTTCATGACCCAGTTAGGGAATATCATCAGTGCTACAAGGGAGTGGGGTTGAGGAGCAGGAGCAGAAGGGAGGAGGAGAAGGAAGGAGGAGAACTACGGTGGAGTTGTTGATGCTCTCTGAGCCTGGTTTTCTTGTAGACCAGTGATGGCGAACCTTTTTGCCACCGCGTGCCAAAAGTGGGGGGGGGGTCGTCACTTGGGGGAGGTGATCAGGTATGGGGTGGTTGCATGGGGGGGTCGCGCTCGTGCCCACACCCATAATTCAATGTGCCTCCCGCACATGTGTGCATGACCCACCCCGTGCTCCCCCCCGCTTTTGGCAAGCGATGGCACGGTGGGCCCAATAGGCCTGTTTTTTCACCCTCCCCAGGTTCCAGAGGCTTTCTAGGAGCCTTTGGAGAGCGAAAAAGCCCTTCCCCACCCCTGGTGGCCCTCTGGAGGCCGAAAACGCCCCATTTGATAGTTTGGACTTCCACCAGAAGTTTGGAAACTTCCAGTGGAAGTCGGGAAACGGGCCATTTCCAGCCTCCAGAGGGCCACTGGGGGGGGGATTTGTTTTCGCCCTCCCCAGGCTCCTAGAAAGGCTCTGGAGCCTGGGGAGAGCGAAAAATGGGCCTTCCAGTCCCACTGGAGGCCCTCCAGAGGCCAGAAACAGCCTGTTTCCCGACTTCCGGTGGGCCCAAAAAAGCGCCGGAGCTGAACTAGGGCGACGCTTGCATGCCCACCGATATGGCTCCGCATGCCACCTGTGGCACACGTGCCACAGGTTCACCATCACAGTTGTATTTATTTATTTATTTATCATATTTGTATACCGCCCTACTCCCGAAGGACTCAGGGCGGTGAACAGCCAAAATAAAATACAGAGACATACAAAAGTTAAAAACTATTAAAAACAGATTAAATATTTTAGGCTCAAAAAACAAATTAAAAACATCCAATTTATCTAAAAAAACATTTAAAACCCAATTTAAAAGGGAGAGTTAGGCCAGACCAGCCTGTTGGAATAAAAACGTTTTTAGGGCGCGGCGGAAGATGCGTAAGTCTTGGATCCTCCGTATCTCCGGGGGGAGATCGTTCCAGATCATAGGTGCCCCCACAGAGAAGACTCTCCCCCTGGGGGCCGCCAGTCGACATTGTTTGGCCGACGGCACCCGGAGGAGCCCCTCTCTATGGGAGCGTACTGGTCAGTGGGAGGCTATTGGTGGCAGAAGGCGGTCTCGTAAGTACCCTGGTCCTGAGATGTAGATGTTTCATGACCCAACTAGGTAACATTATCAGTGCTAGAAGGAAACGGGTTTTGCGAGGAGGAGGAGGAGGAGGAGGAGGAGGTGGAGGACAACAACTGTGTGATCCTTAGTGCTCTCTAAACTTGGTGGTTTCCTTGCAGACATCTGATTACCCGACTAGGTAACATCATCAGTGTTACCGAACTATTTTCCTCTCCTGCTTCCTTCTTCCCAACCTGTCAGCTTCTGTATGTCATGCTTGAATCCAGCATCATCCAAGAAGAAATGGAACTGGATGCCCCCAACCCTTCTGAAGTTCTTAACCTTCTCTGGTACCCTCATTTTCTAGATACTGTAGATCTTTTCAGGAACTCAGAGGGAAGCTTCAGCCTTACGTTCCTGCTTCTCAAATCATCTGTGTCAGAGCCCAGGAGAGTCATCCGAACGCCACCACTGCTCAAATGACCTCCTTTGTGCCTGTCGCATCCTGTGTCATTGTGATGATGACACAGACGAGGCCATCAGCCTCTCTTTGTACCCCGCCTCTAGACTGAAAATCCACTTACTTTACAGGCTTGGTGTACAAGATATTATTGGGTGCTGGGCTGCTTTCGTAGCTTGCAGCAGGTCCAAAATCTGAGACCGCAGGTTCCAGCCCGAATTCAAGTGCCCCAAATTGTACGTTTAGGCCCGAAACATCAGTCGATCCAGGCATTTCCACCGCAGAGGAAGGGATCTAAAAAGGACATAGCAGATTGTAACCAGCAGGGAAAAGGAACATTTCCTGTTTATTTATTTGTTTTAATTTGTATACTGCCCTTCTCCAGCAGGACTCAGGGTGGGGAACAGCCAGAATAAAACAGAACATACAAAATTTAAAAACAGTTTAAAAAATAATTAAATATTTTTGGCCACAATTTAAAACCCAATTAAAATCAATTCAATTTAACCGAAACAGTGGGATCAAGCCAGCCCGGCTAGGTGAAATAAATAAGTTTTCAGGGCCCGACAAAAAGTCCAGAGGTCTGGTATTGTGCGTATCTCTGGGGGGGAGGTTGTTCCAGAGGGCGGGCGCCGCCATAGAGAAGGCTCTCCCCCTGGGGGTTGCCAGCCGACATTGTCTGGCGGATGGCACCCTGAGGAGGCCCTCTCTGTGGGAGACTACTGGCCGGTGGGAGGCTATTGGTGGCAGAAGGCGGTCTCGTAGATACCCCGGCCCTAAGCCATGGAACGCTTTAAAGGTGGTCACCAACACCTTGAAGCGCACCCAGAAGACCACCAGGAGCTAGTGCAGCTCGCGCAGGAGAGGTGACACATGGGAGTGCCCCGTCGCTCCATAATCCCCCGCGCGGCTGCATTCTGGGCCAGCTGGAGCCTCCGGGTGCACCCCAGGGGGAGCCCCATGTAGAGAGCATTGCAGTAGTCCAGTCGGGAGGTGACGAGCGCCTGAGTGACCGTGCGTAGGGAGTCCCGATCCAGAAAGGGGCGCAACTGGCATATCAGGCGAACCTGATAAAAAGCCCCCCCGGGCCACGGCCGTCATATGCTCTTCTAAAGACAGCCGTGCATCCAGGAGGACGCCCAAGTTGCGAGCCCTCTCCGTGGGGGCATTGATCATCTGTCATTGGAAAGGATGTGTCCGACCTGTCTCAACTTGGCCTTCTAACTCAGGAGTCCCCAACCACTGGCAGCGGACCGCATCGTGCCAGAAACCAGGCCGTGCAAGCAAGCAAAGCCCCAACCGCGGGATGCAGGCATCGCACGAAACCACGTCCTTTCTGGTCCCTGGAAAAGCCTCTCTCCACAGAACTGGTCCCCGAAAAGTTGGGGGCTGCTGTTCTAAGTAAAAATAGATCTATAGAGGATGCTATAGCCATCACTCTTCACACTGCAGTGACTCATTTGGAACAGCCGGGGGGTGGGGGGGCAGAAGGATGTGAGGATGCCGTTTGTAGATTTTGGCTCTGCATTTAACACAATACTTCCACGTAAACTAGTGTCTAAACTTATGGGTCTTGGGCGTTCAATCTGCCTTTGGATTACGGATTCAATCTGCCTTTGGATTACGGATTTTCTGTCTGGCCGCTCTCAGAGGCTCAGATTAGGTCATCATATCTCTTCAGCCCTTAATCTGGTGTGTTGAATCCCTTACTCTGTACTCTTTGTGCGCATGGCTGCATTCCCACTCACGCCAGTAATCCTATTACTGAATTTGCAGATGATACAACAGTGGTGGGACTCATCATGAGTTGGCCTATCGAGATGAGGTGGACCGGTTGTGTTCGTGGTGCGGAGACGATAACTTGGTCCTGAACACCAATAAGACCAAGGAGCTTATAGTGGACTATAGAAGGAACAGATCAGACATCCAGCCCTTGCTTATCAATGGAGACCGAGTGGAGCAAGTTTTTTTTAGTTTTTTTTTTAGTTTTTATTGAATTTGTATACCGCCCTACTCCCGAAGGACTCAGGGCGGTGAACAGCCATAAAAATAAAACATATAAATACAAAATTTAAAATAGAGATAAAACAAATTAAATAAATTTGGCTGAACCATATTTAAAACCCCAATAATTTAAAACCGAATTTAAAATTCCCATTTAAAAACGGAGAAGTTTAAGTCAGGCCGGCTTGCTGGAATAGAAACGTCTTAAGCGTGCGACGGAAGGTGCGCAGATCCGGAATCCTCCGTATCTCGGGGGGGAGCTCGTTCCAGATAGTAGGTGCCCCCACAGAGAAGGCTCTCCCCCTGGGGGAGAGAGTGGCCAGTTTGAAGTTTCTGGGCGTTATCCTAAAAGAGGACAGGACCAATTGAGCCCAAAATTTATGTTGCTACCTCCCTGAATAATAAGTCCAATCGGGCTTTTGAGCACATGCTCAAAATAAGCCCCACCCCCACCCCGAAAATACCCCCCCTGAAAATAAGCCCTCCTGGAAAATATTTAACCGAATGCGCAGCCAGTCCCCGCTATTTCCTCTGGTTAGGGTTAGGGAGACAGAGCTGGAAATCAGGTAAGACGGCAAGAGGAGCCCCGTCTCGCTCCACACGCCCCAAAACAATAAGACCTCCCTGAAAATTAAAAGTAGCGAATTTAGCAGAAATGGCAAAAATTTCAGCATATTTGAAAGACTATTCACAAGAAAGATATATATCGGAATGGAGAAAATGGATTGATTATATTCAAAACAAATATCGGACTAAAAAGTATCAAATAGCTTATGAATGAATAGAAAAATTAAGAGTATTCATATTTAGTTAAGTAAAAGGGGAGTTAAAGTGAGAAGGGGGGGATAGGAGTCCATAGATAGCTAGCTTAGCTTAGCATATGATTGTTAATTGTTATACCCTGTATTTTGTTCCGGGAAGTTCGGGGGGGGGGGGAGGGTAAGGAAGGGAGGGGGGGATGGGGAAATATTTGTAAAAAATTTTTGTAAAACTCTTTAATTAAAAAAAAAAAAAAAAGACCTCCCTGAAAATAAGGCCAAGCGCTTATTTCGGGGTTCAAAAAAATATACGACAGGGTCTTACTTTCAAGGAAACACAGTAAGTGAGAAATGTGTTCAGTGAGTTTTGCCCCATTTTCTCCCGACGTGTGTTAAATGAACCACTGCAGTTGTTAAATGGTTAACCTGGTTGTTCAGTGAATCTGGATTCCCTGTTGATTTTGCTCGTTCGAAGGTCACAAAAGGGGAATTACAGGACTCCTCAGATGATCCCGTAAAATGGGACAGGCTGTCAGGCTCGTCTCAACTTGAGCCGTCAGGAAAGAAAGACCCTCGACTCCCTTTTTGAAATGAAAGGTTTACTTCTACTAAAGTCAAGCGGTTACTGCGCAAGCAAAGCTTGATAGGAATATTCTCGTGCAAAGCCTGTGTTTTCCCTCTCCCCTCCCCCTCCCCTCCCCTCCCCTCCCCTTGACTATCATTGTCCAATAGTATTTGAATTAGATGTTTTGGGAACATCTTTGAGGTTTGGCAGCTGTTTGTAGAGTTCCACATTCCATTCTCACAGCTCCATCCTTGTCTTTCATCTCCGGTTCCTGTAACCCTGTTAATCCCTCCTCCCTGCATTTTATGGCAGGATGGCACGGGGGTGGAGGAGTGGTGCGGTGGCCTAGAGCTGGAACTCTCACCTCACAATCAGGAGGCTGTGAAGTCAATCCTAGGTAGAGGCAGATATTTCTTTCTCTGGGCACAATGAGAATGTATCTACCGAACAAAACTCAGCATTGGCAACAGGAAGGGCATCCGGCCAGTAATCACTCAGCTCCATTCAGTTGCCCAGACTCCACTCCGCAAGGGATTATGGGGACATTAAAAGATGATGATGATGCCACGGAAGTGGAGAATGTGGAAGATGGCAGACCTGACACAGGCTGTCTTCATTTGCATCCAGATCATCCATTTACCAGAAATTCTCCTCCTATCTCTTGACCGCTGCAAAATTACTCACTTTTGAAACTGGGGGCGTCCTCCGCTTCGATGGCTTGATCTGCTTCTGCTGCGTTTGGTGGGCTGGCACCCCTGGATTTTCTGGAGACAGGCTGGAGAGTGGACCAGTTTTGTTGCCAGCTGCACAGCTGTCCACCGGCAAGGGCTCCCGGGCTTTCTGTGAGGCGAAATATTCCAGTCCAGGAGGTGGGACGGTGGCTGCCGGTGGAGGTGGGGGTTGTTGCTGCCGCTGCGTCAGTTGACTTAGGACCGGGGACGGCTCAGGTTGGGATTTGAAGTCTGGATAGGATTAGCGGGGGAAAAAAGAAACATGGAAATCCATCATCGAACCTCACTTTAGGTACACCTGAGAGCAGAGGAGGGGAAGGATGGCCCTTTTATGACTTGTGGACTTCAACTCCCAGAATCCCTGAGCCAGCTGAGGAATTCTAGGAACTGAAGTTCAGAAGCTTTAAAGTTGCCAAGTTTGGAGACCCCTGGTCCATAAGCTTCAGCCTGCCAGTCTCAACTCTCGCTCAAACTTCCTTACAGTGAGGACAATTAACCAGTGGAACTGCTTGCCTCCAGAAGTTGTGAGTGTCCAGGTTTTCAAGAAAAGAATGGAAAGCCATTTGTCCGGGATGGTATAAGGCAGTGGTTCTCAACCTGTGGGTCGGGACCACTGGGGGTCAAATGACCCTTTCACAGGGGTCGCCTAAGACCATCCAAAAACACATATTTTCAATGGTTTTAGGAATAATTTTATGGTTGGGGGTCACCACAACATGAGAAACTGTATTAAAGGGTCGCAGCATTAGGAAGGTTGAGACCCACTGGTATAAGGTCTCCTGCCTTGGACAGGGGTTGGACTAGAAGACCTCCAATCTCTCTTCCAACTCTCTTACTATTACTCTTACGGAGAACAATTAACCACTGGAAGCCTCCAGTCGTGCTCCCAGTCATGCGAGCCTCATTGGGGGCGCTTGGGGCCACACTCACCCGAGCGTCGAAGCGGGCGGTTGCGCCCCCACTTGTGTGAGCATCGCCACAAACGTTACAGGCACCCATGCATGTGCCTGCCCCTCCCACAAAATCATCCTCTCTTTCCCCCCCCCTCCTCCCTGCCCCGAGGAGCCAACCTGGAAAACTCTGCTCTAAGCGGTTTACAGATTCAGCCTCTTGCCCCCAACAATCTGAGTCCTCATTTTACCAACCTTGGAAGGATGGAAGGCTGAGTCCACCTTGAGCTGGTCAGGATCGAACTCCTGCGGGCAGAATTCTGCGGGCAGAATTAGCCTCTCCCTCTCCCTCTCTCTCATATATATATCTATAACAGACTTATATGTTTGACAGCCCTCTCTAAGTGGTTTACAGAGTCAGAATATTGTCCCCAACAATCTGGGTCCTCATTGTGCCGACCTTGGAACGATGGAAGGCTGAGTCAACCTTGAGCCACTCAGGATTGAACTCCTGGCTGTGGGCAGAATTAGCCTGCAATACTATATTCTAACCACTACGCCACCATGGCTCTATCTGTCTGTCTGTCTGTCTGTCTATCACAATAGCAATAGCACTTAGACTTATATACCGCTTTACAGTGCTTTTACAGCCCTTTCTAAGCGGTTTACAGAGTCAGCCTCTGGCCCCCAACAACCTGGGTCCTCATTTTACCCACCTTGGAAAGATGGAAGGCTGAATCAACCTTGAGCCAATCAGGATCAAACTCCTGGCTGTGGGCAGAATTAGCCTGCAATGCTGCATTCTAACCACTGCGCCATCATAGCTCTTTTTTAACAACAACAACAACAACACACTGTAGGAGCTGAAACCCCCAAAGGAATGTTTCATCGGACAATGTTACATTCCATTTCAACAAAATATGTGACTGTGTGTATAAAGAAGATTTGGGGGGGGGGGGGCGCCGCCAGGGGTGTTTCTACTGACTTGCAAGCCTGAACACTTACCGAAATGGCTGAGGATCGAAGGCTGCGAAGTCGAAGATTTGACATCCCAGGATGAGGTTGGAGTTGTGGACACTGGAGAGGCTGTACTGAGAGGACCCTGTGAGGCGAACTGGCCCAAACCTGGAGATTTCAGAGGCTCCAAAATCTGAGAACCAGTAGAGTTGGCTAACTTTGAAGAGCTAAGTTCTCTGAATCCAGAAGTCAGCACCGAAGACTAGGAAAAAGGAAAGCGGCAAACGTGAGCAGACACTGAATAACATCCACGCTGCCTGTATTAAGATACTACAGAATAGGGAATACAGAATAAGAGCGTTGGAAGGGACCTCGGAGGTCTTCTAGTCCAACCCCCTGTTCAAGCAAGAGAACCTTATACCATTTCAGACAAATGGTTGTCCAATTTCTTACGAGAAACCTCCAATAGTGAAGCACCCACAACTTCTGGAGGCAAGTCATTCCACTGATTAATTGTTCTCACTGTCAGGACATTTCTCCTTAGTTCTAGTATTATATTAATGCACTTTATATTATAAGGAGGAGGCATGAACTAGATATCACCAACAATAAAAATGTATTTATTAAACCTAGATTCAAAGGCTCAGGAATAGTTGATTTCCACATAAACCAGTCAGATATGTAACTGGAAAGAAGTCCACATCACAGTCTTCCAGACTGAAACTACTGGGCACCTCACCAACGAGGCTAATTGGTAGTAATTATTATGCAGAGGGTGTGATCTGTGCTCCTCACAAGAATCACATTAAGTAGATCACTCCAGCTTCCAATTGGGAGGAGTCAGTAAGCCTCCCTGGAAAGCTACAAGTACAAAGGTTATCCATGGTGGATGGAAAGGAATATTTGTAGCTCAGGGTTGAACCGTGTGGTCCTTGGTGCTCTCTGAGCTTGGCTGTTTTATTTATTTATTTATTTATTCATTCAACTTGTATGCCGCCTTTCTCTGAAGACTCAAGGCGGCTTACAATGCATTAAAAACCATATATAAAAACATTAAAAATTAAAACATTAAAAACAATTAAAACTCATTCACACCATTCATGGCCGGATCTCGCCAAATCACAAGAGCGAGATCAACGGCCCCAGGCCTGCCGGAAAAGCCAGGTCTTCACCGCTTTCTGGAAGGCCAATAGGGTGAGGATGGTCCTGACCGCAGGAGGTAATTGGTTCCAGAGAGCTGGGGCAGCCACAGAGAAGGCCCTCCCCCGCAGGCCCGCCAGCTGACATTGTTTAGCTGATGGGACCCAGAGGAGACCAACTCTGTGGGATCTTATCGGTCGCTGGGAGCTATGCGGTAGAAGGCGGTCTCGAAGATACCCTGGCCCTGAGCCATGTAGGGCTTTAAAGGTAATAGCCAACACCTTGAATTGCGCCCGGAGACCGATAGGGAGCCGTGCAGCTCGCGGAGAATTGGTGGAATGTGGGTGTATCTAGGTGCACCCACAATAGCTCGCGCGGCTGTATTCTGCACCAACTGAAGTCTCCGAACACTTTTCAGGGGTAGCCTCATGTAGAGCGCGTTGCAATAATCCAACCGTGAGGTGACAAGGGCATGAGTGACTGTGAGGAGAGGCTCCTGATCCAAGTAGAGTCACAATTGGTGCACCAGACGAACCTGTGCAAAGGTCCCCCTAGCCACAGCTGCCAGATGTTGTTCCAATCTTAGCTGTGAGTCTAGGAGGACACCCAGATTGCGAGCCCGTTCTGAGGGGGACAATTTTCCCCCCCCCTTGATAATAAGACATTATCAGGGAATGTCTTATTTTGAGGGAAACAGGGTACTAGGTTGGGTAATGAAACGTCTGCAAGGAAACCACCCAGCTCAGAGAGTACCAAGGACCGCCACAATTATCCTTTGCGAAAGACAAACAAGAGTTCCCATCGCAGTTCAAAGCCGTCCCATTTCGTTTTCCCGGATTCGTTGCCAGATCTTTGACCGCGGGGTTCTGAGTCACCGATAGGAGGGACATTACCAGGCTTTGTGCCGAGTAAGTGTTCACAGTGCTTGGATTGCTTGTTCCCGAGGCCGTCGGAGGATTGTGCTGGGAATTGGTGAAGACGAGCGCCTGGCCGAAGCCTTGCTGCTGAGTAGCATCGAAGGAGGCGGCCTCTGGGTCTTGATTCGGGGCGCCAGGGTTCTGAAGCAGCGTCACCAGATCAATGCTACGTATCAAAGGGAAAGAGGAAGAAAATTTAGAAAAAATGGAAGGAAGCTAGGAGACAGGCCAGGAGGAATTCAAAGTAGCCAAAGACTCCTGAGTATGCACAGGAGGGAGACCAAGAGATTAATGGTGAAAGACTAGGACTGAAGAATCTGAGTTCAAGCCCACTCGCAGCCATAAGAGCTCCCTAGGTGATGTTGGACCAGCCAACCTCTCTCAGCTCAATCTAACCCTTAATCCCTAAGGGGCTTTTTCAACTGGATTTTCTTGGTTTTTCTTCTTTGAAGATGTTTCGCTTCTCTTCCAAGAAGCTTCTTCAGCTCTGACTGGATGGTGGGGAATGGAAGGATTTATATTCCCTGCAGACAGCTGGTCATTTCCATCCTTTTAGAGGGTCTTTGAAGCATTTGGAGGTTTCTCCGTGTTCTCAGGGTCACCGGAGAGATGCAAATGGTTCCTGTAGTCTGCAATTTTTTCTCTGGAAATCCATTCATACCCCCACACCATTTGAAGGCTCTTCATCCCAAAGTGCATGGCTAAAAGTCTGTAGAGATTCTCCGTCATCCAGGTCATGTTTGTCCCAAGAGGCAACGGGACTTTCTGGTTTTTCTTTTGAAGACGTTTCGCTTCTCATCCAAGAAGCTTCTTCAGCTCTGACTGGATGGTGGGGAAGGGAAGGATTTATATTCCTTGCAGACAGCTGAGTCCTTTGGGAGAAGGGCGGCATATAAATGTAAGTAAAATAAATAAATACATAAATAAATTTGCATCCTTTTAGAGGGCCGTTGAAGCCCTTGGAGGTTTATCTGTGTCCTGAGGGTCACCTGAGTGGTGCTCCTGGTTCCTGTCGTCTGCATTTTTTGAAAATCCATTCATACTCTCACACATCCGAAGGATGAGAAGTGAAACGTCTTCAAAGAAGGAAAAACAAGAAAAGTCCAGTTGCCTCCTGAAAAAAGCCCCTTTGGGACAACCGTGACCTGAATGACTGAGAATTTCCATAGGCTTCTATCCCTTAGGTTTGCTGCCCTGGGGAAAAAGGGAGCCAGGGTGAGGGAACGATGCTGCCTTGAGCTCTTAGAGCAAAAGGGGGGATTTAAATCTAACAAATACATAATAAAGATATAGTCCCTAATACAGGCAGTCCTCCACTTACAACAGTTCACTTAAGTGACCCTTCAAAGTTACAACAACACCGGGAAAAAGTGACTTATGACCATTTTTCACACTTACGACCGTTGCAGCATCCCCATGGCCACGTTTACATTCGGATGGTTGGCAACTAACTCATATTTATGACGGCTGCACTGTCCTGGGATCATGTGATCCCCTTTTGCGACCTTCTCACCAGCAAAGTCAATGGGGATACCAGCTGCACTTAATAACCAGGCTGCTAATTTAAAAACTGCATTGATTCACTTAACAACTGACTCGGTTAGCAACATAAACTTTGAGTTCAATTGTGGTCATAGGTTGAGGGCTCCCTGTATATCACAGTAGTAGGGTTCTTTTTTATATGGATGCCATATAAACTGGATGCCATATTCCAAGTGTGGCCTTCCCAAGGCCTTAGAAAGTGGCATTAACCCTTCACGTGATCTTGATTCTCTCCCTCTGTTGATGCAGCCCAGAACTGTGTTGGCTTTTTTGGTGGCTGCTGCATATTTTTGGCTCATATTTAAATGATTGTCCAATTGTAATAAATTGGAATATTTTAAACTATATATTTGAAATGTAATCAAAAAAGGGAAAGAAGGCAAATTAAGATTAAAATAAGAACTAATTAGATCGGGGGCAATTAGAAATGATTAAGATGTGAATTATTTTATTTTTATTTATTTTATTTCGAATTTATATACCGCACCTTCTCCCGAGGGACTCAGGGCGGTGTACAGCCAGATAAAAACATACAATACAAACATTAAAAACAATTAAAAGGATATATATTAATTTGGCCCCAATTTAAGATAACAAACCAATTAAAATTTTTTTAAAATATGCTAAAAAACATGTTAAGCCAGCCCGGCTTAATGAAAAAAGAAAGTTTTAAGGGCATGGCAGAAGGCACCAAGGTCTTGGATTCGACTTATCTCTGAGGGCAGCTGATTCCAGAGGGTAGGTGCCCCCACAGAGAAGGCCCTCCCATTATAAATATATATTGTTAACAATTAAAAAGATAAGAAGAATTTTGAGAAAGATATTTAATAAATGAAAGAAAGGTCGGGGTTGCCTGGACACCATAGTGAAAATATTAAATTGAAAATCTATACAGCAATAGAGAGAGATGGAAGAAGAAGTAGAGAGATGGGAGAAAAGGAAAGGAGAGAGAGGGATAGAAGAGAGGGGAGGAAGGAAGGGAGGGGAAATCAGAGTAGGAGAGAGGGTTAGTCAGGGAGGAAGAAAGGAGGAGAAGGAGAAAGGAAGGGGGAGTAGTAAGGAGGAAAAGAAAGGAAGAAGGAAGGAAGAGAGGGAAAGGGAAGTGACTGAGAAGAAAGACTGCTGTATAACAAAAAAGAGAAAATGGAAGAAAGGCGACTCTGAACACACATATGAATATATGAAGATAAAGAAGAAATTGTTAAAAAATAAGAGAGAATAAATGTGAACAAACAAGAAAATTAGAATTTGAGAGCGAATGAAGATGTTGTTTATATAAATAAATATAGAAATATTGAGATATGAATTAAAGAAAAAATAGGGAAAAAGGGAAGATTTTGGCAAAAATTGTAATTGAGTAAAATGTATTTGAACTTGAAAAATTGTATAAGATAAGAAATGGCCAATAATCTGTTCAAAAAAAGATGCGGGTGAATGGGGGGGGGGGGGGAAATCAATAAAACTTGATTCAAAATAAATAAATAAATATTTAAGTGATTGTCCAAGATCCTTTCCACAGTTACTGCTACTGAGCCAAGTTTCACCCAATCTGTAGTACGTTTGGCTTTTCTTGCCTAAGTGTAAAATCTTGCTTTTCTCTATTTTGAAGCGACATCTCTACATTAGAAGGAGCTTCACTGTGGCGGTGGGGGCATTAAAATTGAAGCATTTGTGTTGCACTTTCAGTGAGCGAGCTCCCAGTGCAGCTCTGATGGAAGCGGCCTCCAAAAGAACCAGAGCAATTCATCCCCATCTTTAAATTAGGAAAGCATTAAAAAATATGTATATATACAGGCTTGTCAACTTGAGATCTATATAGAGCAAGGTCCTTGAACAGATTATTCAAAAGCTGCTGCTTGTGAGCACCAGGAGAAGAATGTAACAATTAGTCACGGCTGGCTGACTTTATCTCCCTTTTTCTTTTGACAGAGTTACTAGCTTAATAGATTGGGGGAATGCTATGAACATAGTGTACCTTGACCTCAGCAGACATTTGACTAAGTGTCTCACAATAGCCTCATTAATAAAATGGTAAATTAACAGGTAGATGGATTTATAATTGGCTGAATGACTGCAGCTAGACAGCCGTCGTAAATCACTCCGTATCAGCTTGGAGAGCAGCATCAATTGGAGGGCCAGGGGGCTCAGTGAAGTCCAAGGTTTTTATCAGTGAGTTTTGGGGATCTAGGACAACTTGCCACAGCCAATTCGCTGCAGCCAACAACTCAGCACGGGAGACTCACCGTGGGACAATTTACCACAGGACAAAAGTTACATAGAAATGGTGGAATAGGACCATCAAAGAAAGGAGGAACAAGGGGGGGGGGGGGAGGGCAAGACGAAATCTGAATGGCAAACATTAAAGTAATTTTAAAAATTATTTTAAATAATCAAATACAATTGTTGAATTGTCCCGGCAGTGAGTTATCCCGCAGCAAGGTGGCTGAAGTGAGTTGGCAGCATCCCAGAATTAAGGCCAACATTTCTGAACACAGAGAGAGAGAACATCTGCCGGTTAAGTATGAACAGTGGGCCAAAATAAACAGTATGAAATTTGACAGGAAACATGTAAAGCCTTGATAAATGAAAGTCACAAAATAGAGGTTGTCCCCAACTTACAACCGCAACTGAGCTCAAATTTCCTGTGGTTAAAATGCGTTTTGCCCCCATTTTACGCCTTCTTTCTTGCCACAGCTGTTAAGTGAATCGCTTAAGTTGTTAAATTAGTAACAGGTTTTTTTTAAGTGAATCTGGCTTCCCCCTTGACTTTGCTTGTGAGAGAGAAGGTTGCAAAATATGAACACACGACTGCAACACTGCAACCGTCCAGTTGTACAAGCCAGTTGCTGAGCTTCTGAATTTTGATCATGTGATCGTGGGGGAGCTGCCCTGTCACTATTTTCCAGTGCTGCTTTAACTTCGGACAGTCATTAAGCGAATTGTTGTCAGTCGAGGACTACCTGTACAGTATGTTCCCCTTCTCCAGAGAGAAGCTGGATAGATAAGTCACCTGTCCTAAAGGGACCATGTACATAGCAGGAGGCTGCAGCAGACACCTCTAGGGCTCTCAGTTCCAGTGTTTCTGGTCTATGTGTACACTTGTAAATAATTATGGAAAGGACCAACAATTCCATCTGAGAAAAGGGCCATCCCATAATACCCATTGAGAGAGACAACGTAGGAAAATATGTACCTTTGACCAGAAGCGACATGGTTCTCGGCTGGAACTGATGAAGCTGTGAAGACCTTTGTTTCTGAAAGCTAAAAGATCAGACAAAAAAAAAAGAGCAAGAATAATATATTTTGCATTAATTCTCCCCCCCCCTTTTTTTTTTGCAGGAGATAGCAACAAAAAACACAAGGTACTGGAAAGATTTTAAAGCACAGACAAAATTATCTCACATTTGCAGGCAATAATTTACATGGATATGGGCAAAGAGGGAATGATGGAAAAACAGCACCGCATACATGTTTAGGGGAAGGGCAGTGTCTATAAAAATATATCAAATAGCTTCATTTTTGTTCCTGGCAAATTAAAGATTTTTCCCTCGATGCATGTACGCCTAGACAGAAGGGCAGCCTTCCCCAATAGATCAAAGCCTCAGCCCCCACCCTCCTCCATGAATGTATATGTATATGTATAGGCTTTGATCAATGTATATTCATTGGTTGAGGGAGCTCAACCAATCTCACTGTATGTATGTTGTGCACTGACAATAAAGATTTGAAATTTGAAATATTCCAAACCAGAATAAAGTTCTTCAGGGCAGATCTGAACCTTTTCTGTACAGGTAATCCTCGACTTATGACTACAATTGAATTCAATATTTCTGCGGCTAAGCAAATTGTTTGTCTCAAAGTGGCAAAACAATGGATTGGTTTATAATTGATTCCATAACTTTGCATATAACACAACACAAAGAGAGTGGTCTATAATTTTCAACTGAAGTAGGGTCATCCTTTCTAAAAATTGGTATAACTATAGCTGATGACCATGTTCTCTGGCTGTGTTGCTTCCGTGCCACGCCCTGGGTCATCACAGCCATTTTGATGTAGGGGTTAAGGTGCTAGCCTAGAAACCTAGAATTGGAGTTCTAGAATTGGAGTTCTAGTCCCGCCTTAGGCATGAAAGCCAGCTGGGTGACTTTGGGCCAATCACCAGGAGACGGTGATTTCTATCAGAACTTCTTTCAAACAGACGTTTTGTGCTTCCCTCCTAGGACTGATGGAGACCTGCTTTAACAGTGACTGGGAAAATCCAGCAAGCACCTGTTAAGGAATGTCCCAAAGGTGCTTTTCCAAGAGGCAACTGGACTTTCTGGTTTTTCTTTGAAGACGTTTTGCTTCTCATCCAAGAAGCTTCTTCAGCTCTGAACAGACAGTGGGGAAGGGAAGGATTTATACTCCTTGCAGACAGCTGGACATTTACATCTTTTTAGAGGGTCATTAAGGTCACCTGGAGGTTATCTGTGGCATCAGGATCACCTGACGGGTGCAAATGGGTGTGGAGCCTTCTTGGAACTGCTGAAAGGACTGTGTTGTAGACTGGAGATAAATGATGTCATATCCTTCCCCCTATGTTGATAGAGGGCTGTTCAATTTGGGCAGAGATGGCCTCTTTGACCCCTCTTTCAAACCAGCAGTCCTCTCTGTCCAGAATGTGGACTTTGCTGACTTCAAAAGAGTGGCCTGTGTCTGCACTGCTGAATCTAGTCCTAGTTTGTTCTCCTGTGTTGTGTCATGTGCTTATGAAGTGGCTGTTTTGTTTCCCCAGTGTACAGCTCTGCACATGGCTCACTGCATTGCCCTGCATATACCACGTTGCTCAGTTTGTGTCTGGGTGTTTTATCTTTGGGGTGGACAAGCTTCTGCCTTAGTGTATTCTCGGGTGACCTGAATGACTGAGAATCTCCACAGACTGTTAAGGAATGGTTATTTCAAGAGGCCACAAATGCCCTCATACATTGGTAGGTCAACACACAACACAACCCTTGCAAGCAACTCCCAAAGCAAGAAGTGTGTCTCTATATCCTAAAATAAACCAGCCTATAACTGTCCTCTGCTTGTGGGTGGAGCTGCTGCTCCAGCCTGTCCAGAAAGGTAAACAGGACACAGCCCAAAAACGGTGGCAATTATGAGGTCACTTGATCCACACAACAGCTGAAAGGTTTTAGGTTACACAGAAGCCCGCAAGATTTCTGAGAAGCAACTTAATCTGCTTGTGAAATGCTGGCCAAAATCTAAGTGAGGCACAACATCAACAACAAAAAAAACGCCAAGAATTCCTTTCTGGAAACTGACAATTCCTTGAAACCAGCAGCTGGTTAAATTGGGGATTTTGCTGGAATCAAATGACCAGTCAGGTTCTCCGGGCCAAAATTTCCACTCTTGAGAAGCAAGCTCGGTTCTAGTCAGGTCTGAGGACAAACCACAGACAATCATCCCTTAAATGTATGGTTTGTTATTTTGGGTTATCTGAAGAAGCGATTAGAAGCTTCTCGATCAGACCAATGAAACACCTATGGCACTTTCAGCCACCACCTACACAAGGAACACAAGACAGGTAACTCTTGACTCACAAGCACAATTGAGCCCCAAAGTGTTATGTTGTTAAGTGAGAAATTTGTTAAGTGAGTTTTGCCTCGTTTGATGACTTTTCTTGCCACATTTGTTAAGTGAACCCCTGCAGTTGTTAAAGTTAGCAACACGGTTGTTAAGTGAATCTGGCTTCCCCACTGACTTTGTCAGAAGGTCGCAAAAGGGGATCACATGACACCAGGATATTGCAACCATCATAAATACGAGTCAATTGCCAAGCCTCCAAATTTTGATCATCATCAACATTATTATTATTATTATTATTATTATTATTATTATTATTATTATTATTATTATTTATTAAATTTATATCTTGCCCTTCTCCCCGAAGGGACTCAGGGCGGTGAACAGCCGAGAATTAAAATAACATACAATATAAAAGTTAAAATAATTAAAAATAAATTAAATTAAACGGCCGCCCCAATTTAAAACCCCATCATGTGACGTGGGGATGCCGGAACACTCCTAATTGTGAAGAGTCATAAGTCGCTTTTTCAGTGCCGTTGTATACTTCAAATGCTGACTAAACTAATGATTGTAAGTTGAAAAGTACCCGTAGCTGTATTTTCCATACTTTAAAAGTGTAGATTTTCACAAAGTTGTGATAGCACAGGTCTTAGGAGATCTGCCTAGTCTCCGCTTAAATCCTCTGAAAAATTATATTTAAAATAGAATAACAGAATTGGAAGGGACCTTGGAGGTCTTCTACTCCAACCCCCTGCTCAAGCAGGAGACCCTATAGCATTTCAGATAAATGCCTGTCCAATCTCTTCTTAAAAACTTCCAGCGTTGGAGCAACCACAACTTCTGAAGATAGGTTGCTCCACTGATTAATTGTTCTAACTGTCAGGAAATTTCTCCTTAGTTCTAGGTTGCTTCTTTCCTTGATTAGTTTCCACCCATTGCTTTTCCTCCTGACCTCAGGGGCTTTGGAGAATAGCTTGACTCCCTCCTCTCTGTGACAGCCCTTCAAATATTGGAAGACTGCTATCATGTCATCCCTGGTCCTTCTTTTCATTAAACTAGACTTACCCAGTTCCTGCAACCGTTCTTCATAAGTTTTAGCCTCCAGTCCCCTCATCATCTTTGTTGCTCTTCTCTGCACTCTTTCTAGAGTCTCCACATCTTTTTTACCTCGTGGCGACCAAAACTGGATGCAGTATTCCCAGCGTGGCCTTATCAAGGCATTATAAAGCAGTATTAACACTAATAATCTTGAACAATACCCCAGGATTAAAATTAGCAAATAACATTCAAGGAGTTAAAAGTGTTTAAAAGTCAGGCCATGTATTCTGCAACAGACTTTTCAAAGAGAACCAGCACTGCACAACAACAAAGCAAACAAAATCTAGACTTACATCTTCGTTCCAGTCTTCGGCCGTCCATTCTTCTATTGAATTCTTCCATGCTCCTGTAGAACAAAGGGCTGATCAGAAAAAAAACTGCTCATTTCTTAAGGAAACCGGTACCTTGCTGAAATTACAATTCCCAAGCAGCCGAACCCAAAATGGACAATGGTTAGGGATGTTAGGGGTCGTAGCCGAGGGCCATACGTTTTCCGCGTCTTGGATTACAGATGTGATTGCATCTGACAGATGAAAACATGTAGGATTAAACCTATGGGCCACCAATTAATATTAATGCAAGATATCAGACACTGCTAAAGAAAATGACTCTGCCCTCACCGAAGCCAAAAAATCTGAATTTTGCTTTTGGACCAAGTCTTATCCGCAGAAGAAGGTCAGAGCTGCCTGCAAACCTGTAAAATCAATCCTCAGCCACTCCGTGTCCTGCCCACCACAGAGATGTAGGTGGGAGAACTGAGATTCGGAAGGAAGGAGCATCTGTTTCTCGGATCACTTGAAAAGTTTTCCGCTGTGGTCCAAGAGGTGCTTACTATAGCAAATTATTAAACTAATAGAAATGATAAAAACGTATGAAAGAAGAGGGAAAGGAGGCATTGAGCCACACAGTTCAAAAGAGCCAATTTGGTCTAATGGTTAAGAATCAGGCTAGGAACTGGGAGGACATGAGTTCGAGTCCCACCTTAGGCATAAAAGCCAGCTGGGTGTGTTTGGGCCAATCACCAGGAGACTGTGAGTTCTAGTCCCATTTTAGGCATGAAAGCCAGCTGGGTGACTTTGAGCTAGTCGTCTTTCTCTCAGCCCAATCCAGCTCGCAGGGTTGATAGGAAAAGAGGAAAAGAGGAGGAGGAAAGTCTACAGGTAGTCCTCAACTTACAACAGTTTGTTTACCTACCGTTCAAAGTTACAACGGCACTGAAAAGAGTGACTTATGACCATTTTTCATACTTATGGCCATTGCAGCATCCCCATGGTCATGTGATTTACATTTGGATGCTGGACAACTGGTTTCTTACTTATGACCATTGCTGTTTTCCAAGGTCATGTGATCCCCTTTCACGACCTTCTCAGAAGCAATGGGGAAGCCAGATACACTTAACAACCCTATGTTACTAACTGAACTGCAGTAATTCACTTACCAAACGTGGCAAGAAAAATCGTAGAATGGGGCAAATCTCCCTTAACAAATATCTCACTTAGCAACATAAATTTTGACCTCAATTGTGGTCATAAGCCAAGGACGACCTGTATCAGGTATGTTCGCCACCTTGAATTGTTTATTAAAGAAAAAGAAATAAAGGCAGGATAGAAACTAGGGTCTTCTAACTTGGATTATTATAAAGTGTGGAATAGGTTTTATACATGGTTGGAAAACAGAAATCAAATTAAGAAATAAGAATATAAAGTGAAATTTGATATTAACATACTGGATATAAATATAAATAATGATCCTGCTAACAAAGCAGTTAATTATGAATATTTAACAATAAAGTGAAAGAGCAGAAGGATAAAAAAAGTTGATGCAGAAAGTTGTAAAATTGTATATATCTGTTGTTAATATTGTATTTTAACGTCTGATGTGCGTGTGTTTTTATTTTTGTCTCTTGACTTCTTTTGCTATTGTGTATTTGGTTTTATAATGTAAAATACTCAATAAAAATTATTAAAAAAAAAAAAAGAAAGTAGGGTCTTCTAAGCTTTGGTTCAGGCCATCCTTACAAAAGCTGCTCTCTAGCCCACATCCCAACATCTTAAAACAAACCCTCCCAGCCTGCTACGGTGATAAATCATTTTTAAACTATGCAAATTAACAGCTCATGGCAGAAACAGAAGAGCCAAGTCAAGTTCAGAGTGAGGACACCCACGTTCTGGGTCACCGGGCAAAGCCTCCAGAAGTCAAAATGATTTTTTTTCAGCCAAAATTAAAAAGCTTTCATTTTTAGAAATCATCTCACAGGTGGTGATTGATTTTGTTTGTGTGTGTGTGTGTGTGTGTGTGTTCACTGGGATTTCCAAAAATGTTTTTCATGTTTTATTTATTTATTTTCTTACTTGGGAGTCATGATACATACAAACTGCTATCAGGCAGCGAGGATTATTGTCACGCAAAGACACTGAAACAGGTTTCAAGTAAAGTTGTTTTAAAATTACTTAAGCAGATTATAAAATGGAAAACTGGGACGCTGAAGATATTAAAATGTTTTCCTAAAAGAGGAATAATTCCCACCCAGGTGAAATATGACCTATGGATTCCCAGAAACATAAGGGTTTTTTTTCTTCGTCGATGCTTCCAAACCACTGGCAATTTTTCCAGTGCTCATGAAAATTCAAAAGTAACAACAAATTTACCCGGACTGTAAATGTAGATGACATTTATGTACAAGTGGGTTTCTTGGGGGCTATTCTGACCCCAAGCTACCTTAAACTAAAAAGTTCCCAACCTGACATGCTTCCACTGGTTTGCAAACCAGGAAAACTTGACTGTGGAGCTATTATAAAAACATATCTTGACATCCGTCCTGCAAATACGTTAAGTCTTTGTTTATTTTGCATCCCTGAGTATCTCTTCTGTTCTAAGTTCGGACTAAGTAAATTAACAGAGGATAGACATTTTGAAAAATGGGCGCTGCTGTAGCATGTGGAAAATTTCACACGAGCCACTCTTCAAAGGCTGTCACAAAGAAGAGGGAGTCAACTCATTTTCCAAAGCACGAGACTAATGGGCAGGACAAGAAACAATGGATGGGAACCACTCAAGGAAAGAAGCTACCTGGAATTAGGGAGAAACTTCCTAATTGTTCTCACTTTCTAACAGTGAGAACCATTAATCAGTGGAACAGAAGTTGCCTCCAGAAGTTGTGGGTGCTCCATCACTGGAGGCTTTTAAGAAGAGACTGTACAGCCACTTGTCTGATATGGTATAGGACAGTGATGGCTAACCTTTTTGCCATTGCGTGCCAGGAGAGGGGGGGGAGGGTTGCGCACGCACGTGCCCACGCGCATGTGTGCGCAACCCCCCCCCTCCCCCCCGCTCCTGGCACAGGATGACCTGGTAGGCCCCTTTTTCTTTCTTACCTGGTTCCAGATCCTCTCTGTGTATCTGGGAACGGCAAAAACAGCCTTTCCCACTCCCTTGGAGGCCCTACGGAGGTTGAAAGGGCCCATTTCCCAACTCCCGGTGGGACAGGAAGTGACTTTTTTGCTGTCCCCAGCCTCCAGAACCTCTCTAGGAGTCTCTAGGAGCCTCTCTAGGAGTCTCTAGGAGCCTCTCTAGAAGTCTCTGGAGGCTGGGGACAGGAAAAAATGTCACTTCCTGTCCCACCGTGAGTGGGGAAATGGGCCCTTTCAGCCTCCGTAGGGCCTCCAAGGGAGTGGGAAAGGCTGTTTTTGCCGTTCCCAGATACACAGAGAGGATCTGAAGCCAGGTAAGAAAGAAAAAACGGGCCTTCCCCACCCCCCCAGGCCCTCCTGAGGCGGGAAACAGCCTGTTTCCCTACTTCTGGTGGGCCCAGAAGGCCCGAAAATCAGCTGGCTGGCCCGCGCATGCGCCCCAGAGCTGAGCTGGCGTGCCCACTAATATGGCTCCGCGTGACACCTGTGGCACGCGTGCCATAGGTTCGCCATCACGGGTATAGGATCTCCTGCCTGAGTAGTGGCCTGGACTAGAAGACGTTCAAGGTCCCTTCCAACTCGGTTATTCTGTCTCCACCTCATGGCATTGATCACAAAAAAGAAGAATTCACAAGCAGCTTCGACAGAAAAAGATCAAAGAAGTGCCGAGTTTGGTATAAAGTGGCTGCAATGGCATTCTCCCTTTGTGGGGAGGATAAGTGGTGGGTAGAAAACCAAGTTCTTAGTTCCACATCATTTTCATTCTCCCTCCCTCCCTCCCTCCCCCCCCCCCCCCCCCCTCTCTCTCTCTCTCTCTCTCTCTCTCTCTCTCTCTCTCTCTCTCACACACACACACACACACACACACACACGTGCCAATGGAAAACTCTTTTGAGGGGTCCTTGGTGCTCTCTGAGCTTGCTTGTTTTCTTGCAAACCTAGTTTGGGTCATGAAACATCTGCAAGAAAAGAAGCAAGCTCAGAGAGCACCAAGGACCCCTCTCAGGTCAACCCCGAGCTACAAATATTCCCCTTTATTGAAAACTGTTTCACAGGTAAGATTACAGGCAGCATTTACGCCTTACCTTCAACTATTCTCAGAAAAAGATGCACATTTTGCTGTTATCGGGAAAGGCACAGCAATTATTACCCGGCTATTGGCAATTTGGGACAGGCTTGTAATCTGTAACCTTGCCGTTCCCTCACCTGTTCCTTCAGCTGTATCGTTTTCTCCCAGTTCCCAAGACTCCTGTTTTGCCCCAAAGCCGTCGGTGGCTGAGGAATCGGTGTAATCTGCAGGGTTAAACGTCCTACAGGTCAAGAGAGGTGGAGAAAGTCAGAACTCTTAGAGAAAGCGAGGCTTTGATAATTGTCTGCTCAGCCTAGCCCACCATTTTCCCTTCCAACCTAGAGAGGCCTCAGAGGTCGCTCTGATGGGTCCTTGGTCTTCTCTGAGCCTGGTTGTTTCCTTGCAGACGTTTTATTACCCAACTAGGTAACATCATCAGTGCTAGAAGGGGGAGGGGGGAGGAAGAGAACTCTGGAGTCCTTGGTGGTCTCTGAGCTTGTCTGTTTCCTTGCGGATGTTTTACTACCCAACACAGCACAACTAGAGCCTTGGTGGGGCAGTGGTTAGAATGCAGTACTGCAGGCTACTTCTGCTGACTGCCGATTGCCAGCAGCTTGGTAGTTCAAGTCCCACCGGCTCAAGCCTTCCATCCTTCCAAGGTTGGTAAAATGAGGGCCTAGATCAGTAATGGCTAACCTTTTTGCTGTCGCGTGCCAAAAGTGGCGGGAGCGTGGGGGAAATTGTGCGTGCATGTGCCCATACCCATAATTCAATGTGCCCCACCCCCCATACATGCATGCATGACCTGCGCTCCCACAGCTTTTGGCACATGATGGGTGCCAAAAGCCAATATGGTGGGCCCGGTAGGCCCATTTTTCGCCCTCCCCAGGCTCCAGAGCCTTTCTAGGGACCTGGGGAGGGCGGAAAACAGCCTCCCACCCCCTGCCGAGGCCCTCCGGAGGCCGGAAACAGTCGGTTTTCTGACTTCCAGTCCCAACGGAGCTGAGCTAGGTCAACGCTCACGTGCCCACTGATATGGCTTCGTGTGCCACCTGTGGCACGCGTGCCATAGGTTCGCCATCACGGGCCTAGATTGTCGGGGACAAGAGGCTGACTCTGTAAACCCCTTAGAGGGGGCTGTAAAAGCACTGTGAAGCGGTATATAAGTCTAAGTGCTATTGCTAGGTAACGTCATCAGTGCTAGAAGAGAGGAGGGGGTTGTGATGGGAAGGAGGACTGTGGGGTCCTTGGTGCTCTCTGAGCCTGGTTGTTTCCTTGTAGACATTTTACTACCCAACTAGATAACATCATCAGTGCTGGAAGGGAGAGGGGTTTGCTCTCAACGTATATTGGCCTGTCAGGGCTGGTGGGAGAGGTCTTAAAGAGATTCTTTGTTTGGGCTGTTTACTGTTAGCTTGCTTGGCAGTTCCTTGATTAGAGCATTGTTTACATTTACGATTGTTGGACTAATGTTAATCTTGAAGTGTTAATCCATGCTCAGCTGGGGTGTTGACTGCTGGGGGGGAGGCCTTTTGATTTTCCCGATCCCTTTTTCATTTGTTGATTGTCTTCTTTTCCACAGTGTGTAGATGTTATTTATATCTATGTATCTATTGATGGACGATTTGTCTGAGTGCCAGGCTTCCAGGAATTGTCTTGCGTTTGGGGACTTGGCTTGGTCTAGGATGGTCATAGTCTCCCAGCTGAAACTATGGTTGACTCTGTTCATATGTTGTGAAATTAAAAGTTTCCATCCTGTCTTCTGACTGCCAGTCGGTGTTCATGGATGCAGTCTTCTGCTAGTCTTCTGCCCGTTTGTCCTACATAATCTCGGTTCCAGTCTTTACACTGTATGTTGTCAATGAGTCCTGTTTCCAGTCTTTCAGGTCAGTATTTCAACCCTCCACTACCTCTGGGGATTGAAGCCAGGATCTCATGTGCTTTTTGGTGGAATCCAGACCATGGAAGGGCCACCAAGATTGGCCACATCCAGGAACCCTCCATGCCGCCTTGAGTCTTCGGAGAGGGGCGGCATATAAATTGAATTAATTAAATATAAATTGAAGTAATTAAATGTTTAGCATCCGCAGAAGTAGAGGAAATAGGATGAATAGGGAGAAAAGAAAAACTCTTTTAATTTAATTGCCAGTATGGATCTGAAAAGCATTTCATTTTGAACTGTTCTAGTCCTTAACGAAATGCTTGAAACGGGCTACTTCACGAAGTGGAAAGTTTTGTGGGTTGCCACACTCACAACTGTCTAAAAGAAAACATCCATAAAGGTAGATCAAGTCATAGATCAGTGGGGCAATATTGATACTTTATACGAAATTTCCAGGTTGAAAAGGGGAATTGGAAAACTTTGCCTGGGTGTGGAGACAGAGGGAGAAAAACAACCAGTAGTGTAACTCAACAAAAAATAGTTTCCCTTAGATTTATTAATCAGCACTGAAAACAATCCCTTTAAATGTCAAGGTTGCCCTGATATTTTTGTCCATTCAAGCAGATCTGCTAACAAAAAGTTATCCTGTATGACGGTTTTTTCACTGCCGCTTTACTTATTATAGCAAGTTATATAGCTGCCCACTTCACAATTGTGACACTGGACAGTAAACACAAGATCAAAATCATCAAAGATCACTAAAGCAAAAATAACCAAAGGACACGGAGCAAACCTCAATCCTTTCCAAAACTGATGATGTTACCCAGTTGGGTAATGAGATGTCTGCAAGAAAACTACCAAGCTCAGAGGATACCAAGGACCCCAGAGTAAACAACAGCCTAATCAATGAACTATCAGGAACAATCTTATTAATACTGACAGGGCAAGCCGTTTATACATAAACAGAGACCTCCTCCTCTCTGCAAATCCCAGTCCCTTCCAGCACTGATGATGTTACCTTGTTGGGTAATGAAACGTCTGCAAAAAAGAAAAAAAGCTCAGAGAGCACCAGGGATTCTACAAGGGAACCACCGTTTCTGAACTGGATTCACCTAGATCTGAAAACCAAGCTATCAATGCATGATATCACTTATAGCTTTATGTACACTGAGAGCTTATGCACCGAAGACAAATTCCTTGTGTGCCCAATCACATTTGGCCAATAAAGATTCTATTCTATTCTATTCTATTCTATTCTATTCTATTCTATTCTATTCTATTCTATTCTATTCTATTCTACTCTACTCTACTCTACTCTACTCTACTCTACTCTACTCTATTCTGTGGTGGGTTTCAAATTTTTTTACTACCGGTTCTGTGGGTGTGGCTTGGTGGGTGTGGCACTGCTTGGTGGGCATGGCTTGGTGGGTGTGGCAGGGGAAGGATACTGTAAAATCTCCATTTCCTCCCCACTCCATGGGAAGGTTACTGAAAATCCCCATTTCCTCCCGGTCAGCTGGGACTTGGGAGGCAGAGAATAGATGGGGGCAGGGCCAGTCAGAATTTTTACAACCGGTTCTCCAGAACTGGTCAGAACCTGCTGAAACCCACCTCTGATTCTATTCTATTCTATTCTTTCCTTATTCTGTTTAAAAACTGAGGTTGTGCAATGGTTAGAATGCAATATTGGAAGTTAAGTCTGCCCACAGCCAGGAGTTTGATCATGACTGGCTCAGGGTTGACTCAGCCCCCTACCATTCCAAGGTCGGTGAAATGAGGACCTAGGTTGTTGGGGGCAATATGCTGATTCTGTAAACCGCTTAGAGAGGGCTCTAAAAGCACTATGAAGTGGTATATAAGTCTAATTGCTCTTGCTCTTGCTAAGTGCTATTGCTATGATGTAATGAGATGTTATTGATTAGTCAGCTCCTGAAAGGGAATAAATGGCCTCAGGTCATCCAGCTGGCTTCCATGCCTAAGAAAGACTTACAAACTGGTTTTCTGGATTTCTAATTTGACGGCTTTTGTCCTTTTTCAAGTTCCTTTGCTAAGAGGAATAGACAGAAAGTCCTGCTCAACAAAATTTGAAGAATTTCCAACCATGCACAGTTAAGCAGTATTGTTTGGTCCACATGCAATTAAAATACAAATCTTACGTCTGTTATTAAAAACCTACCCCATGCCTTGGGCTGAAAATCTCCCAGTTCCTCTTCCTCTGGCCCGTCCAAATCCTACAGAAAAAGGAAGAACTTAGTTTCAAAGGGCAAAGTGGATAAATGGAATTTCAAGAGGAAAACAAGGAAAGGGGGGGGAGCACTTTTTCCCCCCCTCCTTCTAAGGGTAAAATGCATCTTGGACAAGGAAACAGAACCAGGTTTAGGATTAAGGTAACTTGGTAGAACTAATATTTATAAGGACGCTAGAGGAAGAACGGTTACCCTGAGAAAATCTGGTTCTATTTCCTGGTCCAAAATGTAGGAGTGCAGGATCAAATTGAGGGAAAGCTCAGTTTAAAAAAGCCACGAGACCAATAGAAGAAGAGGGTATTTGTAGCTGAGGGTTGATCTGTGGATTCCTTGGTTCTGGGTTGTGTTCTTGCAGGCGTTTCATGACACAACGATAGAAGGAAGTGGGTCTTGCTCTTTGCTTTTATATCTACCGACCGACCTACCTACCTACCGGTATCTTTATCTATCTATCTATCTATCTATCTATCTATCTATCTATCTATCTATCTATCATCTGTCTGTCTATGTCTCTCTATTTATCATCTATATCTATCTATCTATCCCTACCTACCTACCTACCTACCTACCTATACCTACCTTTCTTTACCTACCTACCTATATTTATCTATCTCTACCTACCCACCTATCTATATCAATCCATCAATTTATCTACCTACCTACCTACCACCTACCTCTATCTACCTACATCTATCTATCTATCTATCTATCTATCTATCTATCTATCTATCTATCTATCTATCTGTAGGAGCCTTGGTGGCGCAGCGGACTAAAATGCTGTTAAAGTAGCACTTAGCTGCCAGCTGCCTGCAATTACTGCAAGTTCAAATCTCGCCAGGCTCAAGGTTGACTCAGCCTTCCATCCTTCCAAGGTAGGTAAAATGAGGACCCGTATTGTGGGGGCAATAAACTGATTTTGTATAAAAAGAACACTTCTTGGTGGGGCCAAAAGTCCTACTAAGCAGGTATATACAAAAAAGTATGAAGGCTATTGCTTAACGCATTGTAAGCCGCCCTGAGTCTCCGGAGAAAGGCTGCATATAAATCAAACCAATAAATAAATAAATAAATAAATAAATAAATATCCCTCCTTCCTTCGTTCTCAGTCTCTCTCACTCTTGCTCTCACACACACATTATCTCTCTCTCTCTCATTATCTATCTCAATCTACCTACCTACCTACCTACCTACATCTCTTTCTCTCTCTCAGCAAGATACTTGAGTTTTGCCCCATTTTACAACCTTTCTTGCCACAGTTGTTAACCGAATCACTGCAGTTGATAAGTTAGTAACCTGATTGTTAAGTGAAGAGGCTTCCCCATTGACTCTGCTTCTCAGAAGGTTGAAAGAGGGGATCACGTGACCCCGGGACATTGCAACCGTCATAAGTATGAACCAGTTGCCAAGCACCTCAATTTTGATCAAGGGGATGCTGCAAAGCTCGTAACTGAAAAACGGTCATAAGTCACATTTTTTCAGTGCCGCTGTAACAGTCACTAAATGAACTGTTATAAGTCAAGGACTACCTGTATATAGACAAGAGAGCAAACCATTCTAGCCCCGATGATGTTACCCATTTGGGTAATCAAACATCTGCAAGAAAACAACCAAGCTCAGGGAGCCCCAAGGATCCATAAGAATTTAGCGACTGCAGTCTAGGCCTGAAAACGCATCCAGTCCCATAGAAATGACCCCATTATTCAGATTGACTTGACTTCCAGAACATTTCTACTGCTATGATTCCTGGCTGGCCTTGGGCTAGAATCTGCCATCTTCCTTTTTAGCTGGGTCCTTTACCATTCCCCTCTGCGTTTTCCCCGGTCGTCCTTTTCTGACTGTAAATCAGTCACTGCTCAAGGGCTAGTAAGGCAAACACAGCAGGGATCTGAATTTACACGTCAACATCAACTACTGAGAAACTGGAGGCAGACAGGCCCTTCACCTCTAGAGCAGAACAGCAGGAAATGCAAAATAATGTTATTCTTATATGTAAGAATATAAGCAAGCAACTCAAGGTTTGCGAGAAAGAGAGAGAGAGAAGGAAGGAAGGAAGGAAGGAAGGAAGGAAGGAAGGAAGGAAGGAAGGAGGGAGGGAGGGAGGGAGGGAGGGAGGGAGGGAGGGAGAGAAAGAAAGAAAGAAAGAAAGAAAGAAAGAAAGAAAGAAAGAAAGAAAGAAAGAAAGAAAGAAAGAAAGAAAGAATCAGAATTCATCAGAATTTATTTTTCATCTATCTGGAGATATGAAAGAAGATTTTATTTGTTTTTTTCTCATCTGTTTTATTTTCTTGTCCCAAGGCAGCAATGACCAAATGTGCTCAGAACACTTTCTAATCCTCAAGAATTTTTGAAACATGAAAAGCGACATGTCAGAAAATGTTTGTATCAAAGATGCAGCCTAACAATAAATATTCTCACCACCAAGTCGACATAAATACAGGTAGTCCTTGACTTACGACCACAATTGAGTCCAAACTTTCTGTTGCTAAGTGAGACATTAACTGAGTTTTGCCCCGTTTTATGACCTTACTTGCCACAGTTGTTAAGTGAAGTGCTGCAGTTGTTAAGTTAGTAACCTGGTTGTTAAATGAATCCAGTTTCCCCATTGACTTTGCCTGTCAGAAGGACGCAAAAGGGGATCACGTGACCCCGGGACACTTCAACTGTCATAAATATGAGTCAGTTATCAAACGTCCAAATTTTGATCATGTGACCATGGGGATGCTGCAACGGTCATTAAGTGTGAAAAATGTAAGTCACTTTTTTCAGTGCCCTTGTAATTTTGAGCAGTCACTAAATGAACTGTTGTAAGTGGAGGTTTTACCTGTGTTGTAGATTCATTGCATACTAAAGTTTGATCCCACTGCTGTAGTTGGTATAAAAGCCATTAATACACGGACTAGACGGATGACGAGAAAAAAGTGCTAGGGATTATGTTCCTGTCCTTCTGATCCTCCATACTCTGTTTTTTAAAATCTTTAATTAGTTATTCGGACAAGCAGTAGCTCTCTAGGGAAAAAAAAAAATCATTTCGACACCACCTTCCTAACCCTCTTAAGAAAAGAGACACCTGACTTTACCAAGTCTCTTCGGAAGATAAACCTTTGCCCTCTGGTATTTTTCTCCCCTCACGAGAAAAATAAAGCCTGCCCACTCCTTCCTTGCTTCCTGTGGGGTTTAGTTGGGACTTGGCTATCGGATCTTCCTCCATCTTTTGTGAGAATGGCATCTTCGAATGAGCAATCAGTCCGAAAAATGTTCATAAACACGATGATGATGATGATGATGATGATGTCCATTCAGTCATCTGGGCCATGTCTCTCAGCATCTTCAGAATCAGAATAACAGAAGGGACCTTGGAGGTCTTCTAGTCCAACCCCCCGCCCAAGCAGGAGACCCTACACCATTCCTGACAGATGGCAGTCCAGTCTTTTCTTGAAAGCCTCCAGTGATGAAGCTCCCACAGCTTCTGAAGTCAACTTCTGTTCCATGGGTTGATAGTTCTCACTGTCAGAAAATGTCTCCTTATTTCCAGGTTGAATCTCTCCTTGATCAGTTTCCATCCATTATTCCCTGTCTGGCCTTCAGGTGCTTTCGAAAATAGCTTGATCCCCTTCTCCTCTCTGTGGCAGCCCCTCAAATATTGCTTCTGATCTTGCATTATTTCTTTGAGTTGTTTTATGCTCTGTCTGGCATCAGCTTTGATGGTATCCATCCATCGTGTTCTTTGGCGGCCTGATTTCCTTTTACTGCTAACTTTTTCCAAACATAATTGCTTTCTCCGGTAAATTCCCACACGACACGGCCACAATAAGTGAAGCACAGTTTTGCGATTCATAAACACAATAGTCCACTTTGCCAAATCTGAACCATAGGACCAGGGACGATGTTGACAAACGGATATATACTCTTTAGAAAATTCTTATATTCTAAATCCTTCCATTCGCCCCCGTTCAGTCAGAACTGAAGAGGCTTCTTGGATGAGAAGTGAAATGTCTTCAAAGAAAAACAAAGAAAGTCCAGTTGCCTCTTGAAAAAAAGCAGCTTTGGGACAATCATGATCCGGATGACAGAGAATCTTCATAGATGAGAAGCGAAACATTTTCGAAGAAAAAAAAGAAATCCAAATTTCCTTTTGAAAAGCACCTTTGGAACAACCATGACTTGGATGATGGAGAAGCTCCACAGACAATGTTGACAAACATGCTTATTAGGGCTGCCAGGTTCTCTGCCAGGATGCCACGTCCAGCAGTCCAGGCTTCTGCCATAATTTGCATTCTCAGCTGTGCTTCTGGACCCCAAAGTGGACGGGCAGCTGGCAGTTGCTCTGCTGAGTAACGAGCATTTTGTGGTTCACTCGGTGAAAAGCACAGAGATTATATAAGTATATATATTGAAACTGAGCTTTTCACAATAAATTATGATTGTGGTGCCAGTCCAAATTGTAATCCCGCTTTGCTTAGAAGTTAAAAATACCACTGGAGGACTTTGCTTTGTTTTAGTACGAGGAGATTAACATGCAAAATCCCGGGCAGGAGAGCCTGGTTTCAACGCCTGGCCAAGCCAAGGTTTTTATTTTACGTTCGATGTGGGAGAAGAAAATAAAAGGTTAATCAGGGGCAGTTTACCAGCAATTTTTACTGATAAACCTCCACAGTCTTCTGCTGATTTCCAGCTGATTTGAGACTTAATTAAAGGTAGTCCTTGATTTACAGCAGTTTGCTTAGTGACGGTTGGAAGTTACAACTGCTCTTTAAAAAGTAACTTATGACTGTTTTTCACACTTACGATCATTTCAGCATCCCCATGATCACGTGGTCGAAATTCGGATGTAACTGGCACATATTTATGATGGTTGCCATGTCCCGAGGTCACGTGATCTCCTTTTGCAACCTTCTGACAAGCGAAGTGACCCAGCTCCCCAAACACGACAAATCCTCTGTAGGTGAACTCAAAGATTCCTTTTTTAGGAGCACCAGCAGCCCCGACAAAAAGTTTCTCTCTCACCGCAGGCTAAGAAGTCCATCCGGCAGGGAGAAGAATAGTTGTCTGCCACATCTATTCATCTCCGCCCCCTGCCTTTTATCCCCAGAGCTAGGGTGGGGCTTCGCTTGCAGCGGTGGCTCTTCCATCCCAGGGACTGGCCCATAGATTTCCACTGCTCTCCTCTCCTCTGCCTTCTGCGCATCCGTGCTTCAGGCACTGGACCCAGCTGTTCCTCCTCTTCCTCATCAGTCACTTCCAGACCTGGGGGCTGTTGACTCTCCATCTGAGGGCTGATGGATGGCCCAGGCTCCACCTCTGTCTCTCTCTCTCTCTGCCAGTTCCATTCCCTCTTCCCCCTCGGAGCACTCAGGTTGCCCTGATGCTGACCCTGACTCCCAAGCCTCCTCCTCCGATTCGGCTGATGGAGGGGCCGGCGGCCGACAGGCCACAACACAAAGTCAATGGGGAAGCCAGATTCACTTAACAACCATGTGACAAACATAACTGCAGTGATTCATTTAACAATGTTGGCAAAAAAGGTCGTAAAATGGGGCAAAACTCACTTCACAAATGTTTCATTTAGCACCAAGGAGCCTTGGTGGTACAGGGGTTTAAGGCACCCTGTTATTAAGCTTATTAAGACCAGCTGCCTGCAATTATTGCAGGGTTCGAATCTCGCCAAGGCTCAAGGTTGACTCAGCCTTCCATCCTTTCTAAGGTAGGTGAAATGAGGACCCAGTTTGTGGGGGCAATAAGCTGACTTTGTATAAATATACAAAAGGATGAAGGCTATTGCTTAGCGCATTGTAAGCCGCCCTGAGTCTCCGGAGAAGGGCGGCATATAAATCAAATTAAAAAAAAAAAAAATAAACATAAAGTTTGGCCTCAACTGTGCTTGTACATTGAGGACTAGCTGCACAGTTTTAGTCTGCACTCCTTTGTGGTTATCTGATAAAAGGGCAATTCCAGTCATTTTTAAGCATGTCAGGCGATGCTTTTATTATTTGTAAGATGTTCTTCTCGGCCATAACGTACCTTAAACACAACACACCTTCACAAACACAAAAGCAAACAAACCCCCTACAGACCTTCCGTCCTAGAAGTTGCAAAAAATGCATCACAGAAGTTTTTCCACCCAAAATGTTCCTTTTGAGGTGGGTTTCTTTTTTAAAAAAAATAAAAATTAGGAGAGGTGGCTTAACTACCATATTTTTCGGAGTATAAGACTCTCCGGACTATAAGACGCACCTACCTTTTTGGGTGAGGAAAAGAAGAAAAAGAAATCTGCCTCTGCCTCCCAGCAATTTTGCCTCGTTGCAGCAAACAGCAAACAGCCTGCTTTACTTTCGTTTTTGTTTTCAGCATAGCTTGATTAGCACAAGGAAAAAAAAAAATCTGCTCCCAGCAATTTACCTCCTTGCAGCAAGCAGCAGAGGCCCCCGCAAAACAGCTGAGAGCAAAACAGCTGAGAGTCGGGAGGCCATTTAACTTGTGCTAATTAGACTGTGCTGAAACTGAAACGAGCTGTTTGTTCTTGCTGCAAGCAGGTAAACTGCTGGGAGGCAGAGGCCAAAGGGTGGAGGCCAGTGGGTGGGAGGGGCTACATTCGGTGTATAAAACGCACCTTTTTACCCCCTAAAAGGGGGTGAAAATTTAGGTGCGTCTTATACACTGAATGTCTTATACTCCAAAAAATACGTATTTTGAGCACGAGCAGTTAGGGAATGTAAATACGTGTACTTTACCTCTCCCCTTGCCACGTTTGCCACGATCGGAAGGCCTATCCCCAGGTGGCGATTCTACTCCATTTTCTTCGACTCTAACTGGAGATGAGAGAAATACAGAAATATAATCTCAGAACATACGCATCATTTTTAGATCAGATAGTTTAGACAGATATTTCCAACTGTCCACAAACGTAAGACAGCAAGAGGGGAAGGAAGGAGGGTGCAAGGATGGGTGGCAAATGTGACTGTTGCGCATTGTCTTTGTCAATGTGGTAATCAACCCTTGTTTAACAACACACCTTCATTTTTCCACCGGCTTGCAACTTGTAGTCTCTTTCTATTCATCCGGTTACACATTTTCATGCTGTCTTTCATTTATCTAAATCAGGGGTGTCAAACTCAAGGCCCGTGGGCCAGATCTGGCCTGCAGGGTGCTTAGATCTGGCCCACGGGCTCGCCCTAAAAGGAGTGAAGGACCGGTCCACGGTGCCTCTGCCAGTGAAAGCGGAGCTCGCAAGAGCCACACGCAGGCCTCCTGGCCTCCGTTTCAGGCTACAGCAGCCTCCTGCAGCCCTCTGCTAGTAAAAATGGAGCTTGGGAGGGCTGCTTTCACTGACAGAGGGCTGCAGGAGGCTGTTGTGGCCGGAAACAGAGCCTCAATGAGCGACGTTGAGCTGGCCACGCCCACCCTGGGCTACAGACTGGGTTTGGGGACTCCTGAGTTACAGTACTGTGTTCTGCTTATTTGTCTGGTATTAATCCCTGCTTATTTTGGTGTAGGTTGCTGGAGAGGGTGTGTTCTGGGACCAAAAAAAAGCAGGCCGCACTAGCACTGATGATGTTACCTAGTTGGGTAATGAAACATCCACAAGAAAACAAGCAAGCTCACAAGCATCAAGAGCCCCATGGTTTTCTGTTTTTGTCTATATGGCAGAGTTGTTTTACTGAGTGTTACAATGTCCTGACAGTTTTGAAATGTCTGAGACGTCCCAAGCCTTCTTCAAAGGAAGGCTGTTCAGGCCCCACAGTTGAGAGTTTGTAGGGTGCCTTTCACACATTCTTCATCAGGGCCCCAAATCACCCCGGTGTTCTCATCCTGGGGTAGAAAGGAATCAAGGACACAGCAAAAGCCAATTGGGGTTAAGCTTCTTCCCAGGGCAGCTGTGTGTGTGTGTGTGTGTGTGTGTGTGTGTGTGTGTGTGTGTTTTTCCCCATCAGCCTCTGTTGCAAACATACAAAGAAGCAGCTCAAGCCCATCATGCTGTGCTCCTAGTCGAGCTGCAAGCAACTCTACAGACCCCTCACATCCTGGACATCTATTGTTTCAATTTCTACCCTCAGAACGACATTGGGTAGTCGTTCAGCAGTGATGGCTAACCTTTTTGCCGTCGCGTGCCAAAAGCGGGAGAGTGCGGGGGGCACGCATGTGAGTGCCCACACCCATAATTCAATGCGCCCCGCCCTCCTGCGCATTGTAGACCCTTTTTTCGCCCTCCCCAGGCTCCTGAGGCTTTCTTGGAGCCTGGGGAGGGCGAAAACAGCTTTCCCCACCCCCACACCCCCGGAGGCTGGAAACACCGTTTCCTGACTTCCGGTAGGCACGGAAGGCCCGAAAATCAGTTGGCCGGCATGCGCATGCGTGCTGGAGCTCAGCTAGGGCAACACTGGCATGCCCACCGATATAGCTCCATCTGCCACCTGTGGCACACGTGCCATAGGTTCGCCATCACGATTATAGAGCATTGCACACCAGAACAACTAGACACAAGGACAGTTTTTCCCCCCATGCAGCCAGTCTGCTAAACAACTCATTCCCACAACACTGTCAAACTATTTAGTAAGACTGTATTACTATTATTCTTCTCATCCTTCCTATTACCTATCTCCTTCTACTCATGACTATAACCTTGTTGCTTGTATCTTTACAATTTATATTGTTTTATTTAGTTTCCTAGTATGATTTTGATGGCTTATTTAGTATCCTATGACTATTATTAAGTGTTGTATTTTATGATTCTTGATGAATGTATTTTTTTATATACACTGAGAGCTTATGTACCAAAGACAAATTCCTTGTGTGTCCAATCACACTTGGCCAATAAAGAATTATTTTCTATTTCTATTCTAACTACTGCCACCCCACGCCTCGCAGTCCAAAGTCTGGGACTTACACTCTCGACCACGGCTGCCCCCTCTTCCTCTTCTGCTGGAAATTCCCCGTCCACGACTCACTTCTCTGTCCCCTCGCTTTTCTCTGTTCTCTTTGTTTTCTGAGCTCTCTTTTCCAAGGCTTTTCTTCTTGCCTCCTACCGTCTCCCACGAAGTCTAGTTAGGTGAAGGAGGAAAACAAGACAAAATAATTCAAAATTAAAGACGGCCTAACAGAGCCTTACCCAACCACCATCTCCAAAACCTCTTGGAGAACATTTCTGGACCCTTCCAGCTACACCCGAGACTCACAAAATCTAGAAATTGACAACACTGGAGCAGTATTCTAAGAAACGAATGTACAGGTATTCTGGGTTTACAACCACAATCGAGCCCAAAATTTTTGTTGCTGAACGAGACAGTTGTGAAGTTTGCTTGTCAGGAGGCCTTTTGTCACCTTCTGACAAGCAAAGCCGATGGGGAAAGCCAGATTCACTTAGTGACCGTTTTACTAAATTAACAAGTGCAATGATTCACCTAACAACTGTAGCAAAAAAAAAAAAAAAGTCATAAAAGGATCCAAAAACTGATTTAACAAATGTCTCACTTAGCAACATAAATTTTGGACTGAATTGTGGTCGTAAGTCAAGGACTACCTGTATTTTTTAGTCCCAGGAAGGGATGAACAAAAATAGGACACTGGGAAAAGAGTTTGTTTGTTTATTCATTCATTTGTTCATTTGTTCATTTGTTCATTTGTTTGTTTGTTCGTTCGTTCGTTCATTCAATTTCTACAGTTGCCCATCTCCATCAATGTCTCTGGGAGGCTTACAACTAAAAAAAAAAAATACTTGACAGTTAAAAACGCTTGTGTTCCCCCTTCCACACTTAAGTCCTAATGGAACCTTTTTTCTCCAGCCTGTCATTTGGAACGAGATTTCTTCCCTCGCTAGCCTTGCTGCAATCTCCGAGGCACTGTACTTAGTTAAAAAAATAAAAAATAAACCAAAATGCTAAAGAGATTTGTGTGTTTCTGCACTACACGTGCCCTCATTTCTTTGAGGCACTGCACTTATTCCTCCTTTGCAAGGCCAGAGATGAGGGTGGCTGCACGTCTGGGGCTTCCGTGCAAAAAATGTGAGTTGCTGCCTGTGCTCGCATGTTCAGCAGGAGAAGAGAGAGAGAGAGTGTCTGTCAGTGCTTCAAGTGCCAACTGGCTAGAGACAAGAGCTAGATAAAGGGGAAACAAAAAAGGGGGCCCTAGTTTGTGCAATGTTAAATTGCATTTTATCCAGCTCTTTGCTCACAATGCAGCACACACACAATGCGTTCCCTGAACCAGGTGACTGGATATTCCTGGAAAGGAAGCAGAGTTGCCTGATTCAAGCAATTCCAGGAACAGCCAAGGGTGCTGGAAGAACGGGCATGAATCATAGCCCCCAAAATGGGCGACGAAAGATAAATGCCCCACTGTAATTTTTCTAGGAAGTGTCCATTCAGGAGGAATTCCACCCCATATGCACTACAACTGTGACTCCTCCAGCTTATAACCAGCTGAACCCCAATAACCAGCGTGATCCCTAATAAACCCACAATGTGCTTAAACCGGGATGTTTATAGGCCTTCAGAGGAAAGGAATTCACTCTGAATGCTGCTAAGCAGAAAATAAAAAAGGAGACAGATGTGGAGGTATAAATTCCAGCCTCCAGACAGGGTAGATGTAAGGTTGGGACAATCAGGAGGTGGAACCGTTGCCTTTCGCATTCCTGGAGAAGATTCTAGTTTAGGAGGTTCCTATCAGGGTTCAAGAGGAAATAAAAGTCATTATCTATCTGACCCACCAAAATGGGGAGGCAGGGAATGCGATGGGTCTCCTCTCCTAAGGAAATCCATCTGGTGGACTTCTCCGTGGTGACTCCCTCCCTGCCATTTGAAAGACCATCATTTCCCTGTTATCTCTACTCAACCCACCAGAGTGGGGAGGCAGGGTATGTAACAGGTGCCGTCTCTTAAGGAAGGCCATCTAGTGAGACCAGGAAGAAGGGCCTCCTCAATGGTGGCTTCCTCCCTGTGGAATATCATCTCTGTGGAGATAAGATTGCCACACCCCCACCCTGACATTCTTTTAAATGGCCCTCAAGACATGTCTATGGAGATTCTCGGTCATCCAAGTCATGGTTGTCCCAAAGGTACTTTTTCAAGAGGCAACTGGACTTTCTGGTTTTTCTTTGAAGACATTTTGTCTCTCATCCATGAAGCTTCTTCAGCTCTGCATCACTTCTCATCTGAAGAACCTTCTTGGATGAGAAGCGAAACGTCTTCAAAGAAAAACCAGAAAGTCCAATTGCCTCTTGAAAAAGCACCTTTGGGACAACTCTGACCTGGATGACTGAGAATCTCTACAGACTTTGAGCCATGCAATTTGGGATGAAGACCCTTGGAATGGGGTGGGAGTAGGAATGGATTTCCAGAGGAAAAAAATTGCAGACTACAGGAACCATTTGCACCACTCAGGTGATCCTGAGGACACAGAGAAACCTCCAAGTGCTTCAAAGACTCTCTAAAAAGATGCAAATGACCAGCTGTCTGCAAGGAATATAAATCCTTCCCCTCCCCACCATCCAGTCAGAGCTGAAGAAGCTTCTTGGATGAGAAGCGAAACGTCTTCAAAGAAAAAAGTCCAGCTGCCTCTTGAAAAAAGCATCTTTGGGACCCTCAAAACATGGTTTTGCCAGTAAGTCTGGGGAAGCCAGCGTGACATGGAGCCCATCAAGTGGTATGTTTGATTGTAGTCACCAAAGAGGTGGGAATGTATTGGGGGGTGTTTCTATTTGGGGTTCTATTTCTATAGGCAACCTAGAGTTATCGTACGTGAGTTGGGCAACCATAGAAATTTTCAAAACAAACCAACAAACAAACAAGGGGGAAAATCTGTTATCCCGTTGCCAATGTTGTCTTGGTTGCCTTAAGCAAGAAGGCAAACTGAACATTAAGGAGAGTGTTCGTAACTTCACAAAAGAGCAAGGGTTTCATTTTTCATTATCTTAATGAAAAAGAAAACGGCCCTGGCTTATTTCATGCACACTAGACCATAAACATAAGGTTACATGGATGGCACAGTTATTTAGGAGGAAAGAAAGGGATAAATTGGAAGGCAGTGAGCAGATAATTAAGTAACGTAAAAATATCTGCTTTTTTTTTTTTTTAAAAAAAAAGCATGCTCCTTGTCCCTAATGTGGGTCAGGTATGCTTGAATAATACTTGCTGAAATTTCAGAACCCAGAAAGATGAGAAAGTCAATATGGAGTTGGGTGTTTCAATTTCCTGCATGGCTCATCGTGAGGTTTTAAAATTCTGCTTTCTTGGAGAACAAGCAAAAGCTTAAAAAGCCCATAGGATCCTGACCAGGAGAACACATTTAATCTTAATATTTGCAGAATAGTGATGGGAAAATATTAAATATTGGAAGCTGTTTATTCAACATTTCTGAGCTCTGCAAGATTTGTCCTAAAAGGGTTAACATTTTTTAGCCTTCACATTTCTCACTAAAAGCAGGAAGTCTTCCTCACAAGTAAACTTCTAGAAAGGCAACTTTTTAAAGAACTCTAAAAGACTCTAAATTGAGCACTTACTGTATCTGAGCTTCCTTCCAGCAAGAGGTTGATTGCTCTGTTCACATCACCATTACAATCGTGCAGAGCTACGATGCAGTCATCCTGATTCTTCCCTGTCACTTCCATCAGCTAAAATATATATATATATAAATAAAAACCCACATACACACACATATTAAAAAGCAGCTCGGAATAACCAAGGCAACTTTACACAAGAAACAGAAACATGGCAGTGAATGTGTCTATGTGGGGGTCTAATTAATATAAAATTACAGCTGCTCAGATTGGTTACAGTCTACGGCAAGTTATAGATTAGCTCAGAATCACTGCTATTAACTTTAGAATTTATGAATTTAATTTAATTTGGACTTTGTGTGATAACTTGCAGTCTCCAAATAATGCTTAAAAAAATGCAAATAAAAACCAAGATGAGATCTTGATACAATCTGGGATAGAAAACAAAAGAGCCTGTAGTACAGTGGACTAAAGCACTGTTATTAACATCTGCTGCTTGCAATTACTGTAAGTTCGAATCTCTCCAAGGCTCAAGGTTGACTCAGCCTTCCATCCTTTCTAAGGTAGGTGAAATGAGGACCCAGATTGTGGGGGCAATAAGCTGACTTTGTATAAATATACAAAAGTATGAAGGCTATTGCTTAACGCATTGTAAGCCGCCCTGAGTCTCCGGAGAAGGGCGGCATATAAATTAAAGCAAAAAAATAAAATAAAATAAATAATGAACACATCCAAGGGACTCCATCTATCTCAATCCAAGAATGTGGGAGAATAATCTAGCCCCCAAATATGCTTTAATTACTTCAAGAACAATATAGCCAAAAACACTGGCTGAACTTGGAACATAAAATACTGTGGGATTCTTGGGGCTCTCTGCACTTAAGTGTTTTCTTGCAGGCATTTCATTACCAAACTAGGTAACATCATCAGTGCTTCCTGGGAGTGGAGTTTGCAATGAGGAGGAGGATGGGGGGAGGGAGACTGTGGGGTCCTTAGTACTCTGTAAGATTGGTGGTTTTATTGCAGATGTTTCATTACCAAACTAAGTAACATCATCAGTGCTAGATGGGAGTAGGGTTGCGGGGAGGAGGAGGGGGGAGGGGGACTGTAGAGTCCTTGGCACTCTCTGAGATTCGTGGTTTTCTTTAATTTAATTTTAATTTCCAATTTATATACCGCCCTTCTCCCTGAGGACTCAGGGAGGTGTACAGCCAAGATAAAAAACATAGAATACAAATATTAAAAAACATTTAAAAATATATATAAATTTTGCAGATGTTTCATTATCAAAGTAGGTAATATCATCATGATCTTACTTAGTTCGGTCATAAAACATCTACAAGAAAAGAGCCAAGCTGAGAGAGCATCAAGGATCCCACAGTTTAACCGCAAACTACATAAATGTTGTTTATCTGGGGACCCAATTGATTCAGTTTCCTCATTCCACTCCTCCTCCCCACACGTAAACAGTCCCTATCAAGCCATGTTTCAGCTTCTCTGCTTGCTCCAGGGAAGGGATTCATATACAGAGTGCAGACAGAAGCTCCACGCATTTTCATGCTTGCACCGGTGGTGAAATGGGGAAAAGGGATAAAAGCATCTGGGCAGGTCGAAAGAAGCCTATGGCTCCCTGGGAGTCAAAGCCAGGGCGAAAAAAGATCCCAACATAATTCTAACAGGATTCATCACTTAATGCGGGTAGTCCTCAACTTACAACCATTCGCTTGGAGACCATCCAAAGTTATAATGGCACTGAAAAAAGTAACCATTTTTCAAACTTACAGCTGTTGCAGACGCTTGGCAGCTGGCTCGTATTTATGACAGTCGCAGCGTCCCTGGGTCATGTGATCCCCTTTTGCGACCTTCTGACATGCAATGTCAATGGAGAAGCCAGATTCACTTAACAACCGGGTTACTAACTTAACAATTGCAGTGATCCACTTAACAACTATGGCAAGAAAGATAGTAAAATGGGGCAAAACTCACTTAATAACCATCTTGCTCAGCCATGGAAACGTTGGGCTTCATTCTGGTCATAAGCCGAGGACTCCCTGTATCTTGTTCTGGCTTTTCCACATATCCAACCCCTGATTTTTTCTCTTGAAAAGATACAAGTAGTCCTTGGCTTATGACCACAATTAGGATTAGAATTTCTGTTTGCTAAAGCAGGGCAGCTGTTAAGTGAGACGCACCAAATTTTATGACCATTCTGGCCACAGAGGAATCACTGCGGTTGTTAAGTGAATCATAAGGTCATTAAGCAAATCTACTTTTCCTCCATTGACTCTTCCTGTTGGAAACTAGCTGGGAAGATCGCAAATGGCAATCACACAACTCCAGAGGCTGCAACCGTTGTAAATACATGCCAGCTGTTGAGTACCTGAAGTTTTGATCCTGCGGCAATGCTGCAACTTTTTTCAGCGCTGTGGGGTCCTCAAATTGCCACTAAATGAACGGCTGGAAGTCAGGGACTGCTGGTGCCAATATTCACAGCAACATATCAGAAGGCAGAAGAAGTTCAATTTCGGGAAGCAAGAGGGTTTGGATAAGGCTTTAGAATAGACAAGCAAGTCCTCCGCGTATGACTACGATTCAGCCCAACGGTTCTGTTGCTAAGCGAGATGTTCGTTAAGTGAATTTTGCCCCGCTTTATGACCCTTCTTGCCATTGTTTCCATTCTTGCCATTGTTCTTTCATTGTTAAATGAATCTGGCTTTCCCGCTGACTTTCTGTTGTGGCCTGTCGGCCGCTGGCCCCTCCAGGGGCCGAATTTAGGAGGAGGAGGAGGAAGCGTGGGAGTCAGGGCCAGCATCAAGGCAACCTGAGAGTTTTGAGGGGGGAGGAGGGAATGGAGCTGGCAGAGAGAGAGAGAGAGAGAGAGAGGCAGAGCCTGGGCCATCTGTCAGCCCTCAGATGGAGAGTCAACAGTTCCCAGGTCTGGAGGTGGCTGATGAGGAAGAGGAGGAACAGCTGGGTCCAGAGCCTGACGCGTGGATGCGCAAAAGGCAGAGGAGAGGAGAGTAGTGGAAATCTATAGGCCGGTCCATGGGATGGAAGAGCCACTGCTGCTAGTGAAGCCCCTTCCTAGCTCTGGGGATAAAAGGCAGGGGGTGAAGATGAATAGATGTGGCAGACAACTATTCATCTCCCTGCTAGACGGACTTGTTAGCCTGTGGTGAGAGAGAAACTTTTTGCCAGGGCTGCCGGCGCTCCTAATAAAGGAATCTTTTGAGTTCACATCAAAGGGTCTGTCGTGTTTGGGGAGCTGGGTCAGAATGCTTTCTTTGTCCGAACGTCGCAAAAAGGGATCACGTGACCCCAGGACACTGCAACCGTCATAAATAGGAAACAATTGCCAAGAGACTGAATTTTTATCGTGTGACCATTGGGATGCTGTAGCGGTCGTACGTGTGTAAAATGGTCATTACTCAGTAAATTTTATAGACTTGGGGGTTTTAAATTGGGAAGCCAATGATTTAATTCTTTTTAATTATCTTAACTTTTGTATTGTATGTTTTTTTTAATTTTGGCTGTTCACCGCCCTGAGTCCCTTCTGGGAGAAGGACGGTATACTAACTAACTAACTAACTAACTAACTAACTAACTAACTAACTAACTAACTAACTAAATAACTAAATAACTAAATAACTAAATAACTAAATAACTAAATAACTAACTAAATAAATAAATAAATAAATAAAGCTATTGTAACTGTGGTCTCTAAATGAACTATTGTAAGTCGAGGACTGCCTGTACAGGACTGGACTCCACTCAACTACATGTAAAGGCAATCCCCTCTCCCCCTCCCCAAAGCAAAGCTGGGATGGATACTTACTTGTTTCACTTTATCTTCAAAGTCTGCATCGTTCTTATCGTATATCATCTGGGCCAGGCGGATTTGCTCTGCTGTGGCCTGAAAAAACACAAAAACGTCCATGAAATATAAGAGACAAATTCGCATTGAAAATCAGGTGTCCTGTACAGGTAGTCCTCGGCTGACGACCGTAATTGAGCCCAAAATTTATGTTGCTATGTGAGAAGCTTGTTCAGTGAGTTTTGACTTACTTTACCGCTTTGCTTGTCAGAAGGTCACAAACGGGGATCACATGACACTGCAACCGTCATAAATATGAATCAGTTGCCAAGCATCTGAATTTTAATCACGTGACCATGGGGATGTTGCAATGGTCATAAGTGTGAAAAATGTTCATGTCACTTTTTTCAGTGCCCTTATAACTTTGGTCACTATATCAACTGTTTTAAGTCAAGGACTGTCTGTACTCCCCCCACTACTCACTTTCCTGCAATTTACTCTTCTATTTTTAATTCAGAGAGGGGGAAGGGAAATCAGATGTTTTCTGTGGTTCTTTTTCCCTGTCCAGCAACCCCATTCCAGATTATAAGCGAGTGTTTAAAAAATAAATGACTCCTAACGACAGTCCAACAGAAAACATTTCTTAAGATGTACATGATTTAACATGCAGCACAGAAAAATGGGCTGATAATATTTTATCAAATGAAGTATATTTCGAGGAGATTAGGAGCTGTAATCAGCACTCCAAAGCACAGTTAAAAGGCCTTAAGAGCTTTTGTGTTTATAAGAGGGTGGGGACCTAAATCTGTAAATCCTTATAATGGCTTTAAGCACATCACATTAAGGATGGTTCGTTGAATAACACTTGGCTGAACAATAACAGTGACCCGGCCAGGGCTTAACACTAAATCTTCCCTCCTTTAAGCAGAGCCAATTATAATTACGTTGGAAAGCAAAATAATAAGTTATTGGAGGTGTAGAATCTCGGATTAGCACGGCTGACCCTTAGATAACTTCCTTCGTTGGCTTTCAGGCTTCATAGTCCAACTGTTTAAAAATACAATATTTAAATCATCATAAAAAGAATGGGAAGCTGATATTCTGTAAAACAAACCAGCCTTCAGGACTATTATCCAGCTGTTTCTGGGGCCTATGAGCATTATTTAGAAAATAAATAATGGTGGGCGGCTGCAAATTATTGCTTTTGGGGGAGGTATAGAAAAAAAATAGGTTCTTCATCTTCATCGCTCTCAAATTTATCTCCTGGCAAATAAATACAGGCTGATATTTACCACTTTTAATATTTTTATCTCATTTTTTACGAGTAGTCCTCGACTTAAGACCGCAACTCAGCCTAGAATTTCTGTCGCTAAGCAAGTCGGTTGTCAAGTGAGCTTTGCTCCATTTTACGACCTCTCTTGCCACAGCTGTTAAGTGAATCAAGGCAGCTGTTAAGTTAGGAACATGGTTGTTAAGTGAATGTGGCTTCCCCTTGACTTTTGATAACTTTTATTGTCTTTTTTTTTTTTACTGCGAGCATACTGGCACACATTAAAAATGAAATTTGCTTGTCAGAAGGTTGGAAAAAGGGGATCACATGACCCCCCCGGGACATGCCATAAATACATGCCAGTTGCCAAGCAACTAGATTTTGATCATGTGACCATGGGGACGTTGCAATGTGTGAAAAACAGTCATAAGTCTGTTTCTTCAGTGCCATTGTAACTTCAAATGGTCACTCAATAAATAGTTATAAGTCAAGGGCTACCTATGGTTGCTTGTAAGCTGCTTCTAATCGCCTAATTGGCGGCACGTGAATTTAATAAATAGATGGGACTTTCCAACTGGCTATACGTCCCAATGGAGCTATTCTAATGCGAACCACAGGTGGTGATTTGCATTTACCATCTAAACAGAACTGCAAACGTACTCAAAACGATGGCCTGAACTCTATCTAGCTCAGTGTTTCTCCACCTTGGTAGCTTGAAGATGGATGGACTTCAACTCCCAGAATCCCCCAGCCAGCAACGCTGGCTGGGGGATTCTGGGAGTTGAAGTCCACCCATCTTCAAGCTTCCAAGGTTGAGAAACACTGATCTAGTTGGATATAAACTAGTTTGATTAGACCAGAAAACACCTGGCATCCCTTAAGACTCCACACATACAGTCTCTGGCCAAAGTTAAAACACACCGTTAAATATATTTGCATTTTTTTTGTTTGTTTGTTTGAATGCACCAGCTCTAATTTATGAAATTGAGCAAAAGGAAATCTCAGCGAGACGTCACGTTATGCCACTTGGGGATAATATCTGAGAACTCTCTGGCACGGGAGAGAGGCTTGCAAACATAATGGCAATGAACAAAACTGAATTTTCTTTGTTATTTTTTTTTTTTGATTAGCCCAAAAATCCGGAGGGGGGGGGTGGGTGGGAAGCATAAACTGAAGAAGCATTAAGGGAAAAAACAACAACAACAACAAGCAGCCATTTTTAAGCTTGTAATTTGAAGAAGGACAAGCCATCGGCGACATCTGACGAGGGGTTTCGGTTACCGCTCTAATTGGAGGCCCCGTTTTTGCTGTGCTAAGCAGCTCCAGTCGCCAGAAAAAATTAAAATAGCAGGAGGATGGACAGGAAGATGGTTTCCACGAGGTTTCATTATAACTTTTCCTCACTGCCACTAGTTGAGAGAGTACAGGTAGTCCTCAACTTATGACCACAACAGAGTCAAACATTTCTGTTGCTCAGAGAGACCTAGGTGAGTTTTGCCCCATTTTAGCACCTTTCTGACCGCATTGGTTAAGTGACTTACTATAATTATTAAGTTAGTAACATGGTTGTTAAGTGAATCCGGCTTCCCCATTGACCTCGCTTGTCTGAAGGGCAAGCAAATGGGGATCACATGACCCCGGGACATTGCAACCGTCATAAAAATGAGTCAGTTGCAAAGAGCCTGAATTTTGATCATGTGACCATGGGGATTCTGCAGTGGTCATAAGTGTGACAACATGATCAGAAGTCATTTTTTCCGATGCTGTTGTGACTTTGGTCGCTAAATGAACTGCTTTAACTCGAGGACTGTCTGTATAGGCGCACTAAAAATAGAAGAAGAGGTGGATTATTCAAAATATTTTTAAAAAAAGGATAAAGTTTACTCCACAGTTGTTTTTGTTACGTATAATTACAGATTGTACGGCTATAGAGACTAATTTGATTCTGAACCTAATAATTGCAGCAAGACTCTTGGTGGCGCAGTACTGGAAGAAGGAAGATTTACCTACTATTCAAGAATGGACATTAAAAGTAGTAAATTTAGTAGAAATGGCAAAAATTTCAGCATATCTAAAGGACCATTCAAATGAGAAATATATGTTAGAATGGAGAAGATGGGTTGATTATATTCAAGGCAAATATCGGACTAAAAAATTTCAAATAGCTTATGAATGATCAAAAAGATTTTATAAAGTACTTAAATTTAGTTTAGTAAAAGGGGAGTTAAAAGTTCAAGAGGGGGATAGGAGGCTATAGATAGTTAGCTTATGTTAGCTTATGATTGTCAAATGTTATACCCTGTATTTTGTTCTGGGAAGTGGAGGGGGGAGGGGAAGGGGAGGGTTGGAAGGGGAGGGGGGGGAGGGGAAATATCTGTAAATTTTTAAAAAACTTTTCAATAAAAAAAATAAATAAAATAAAAATAGAAGAAGAGGGTTTTTCAGCTAGAAATAGTTCTTCAAACTTTGGTGCTGATTTTGGGGGACCCGCACCTCAAATCTACAGAATACCTCCTGCCAAATGTAATTAGACACTTCACAAGGATGACATCCTTCTTGCTTGGCTACTAACGTGGATAGGTTGAGGACACGGAGTCAAACCTGCCGAATTCGTACCTGGACTACTGGTTTCTGTGGTTGTGTCGGCTGCGTGGCTGGAATCTGTGTTTTTTCTCGAGTGCCCCGAGTACGTTCACTGCCCACCGAAGTCATCATATACAGTATATACAAAACAATGTATGTACAAAATAGAAAATCTGAAACGAGAAAGAAACAGACACTGAGGCATGACATTCAAGACCAAAATGCAGATGATAGCCTAGGACAGGGGTCCCCAAGCCGTGGGCCGTGGGCCACTACCGGACAGTGGCCTATTTGCAACCAGCCGTGTGAGTGCGCGCACACAGGCCCACTTGCGCAAGCATCACAGGGACTCACAATCCCACTTGTGCGAGCGCTGTGGGTGTTCGCAGTCCCACTCCCGCGAAGGGAGGGAAGGACCGGGTGGGGGAGGAAGAGGGAGGGATGGGGGAGGGGAGGAAGGAAGAGGGAGGAAAGACATAGGAAAGAAGGAAGGAAGGAAGGAAGGAAGGAAGGAAGGAAGGAAGGGGAAGAGACAGGAGGAGGGAGGAAAGAGACAGGAAGGGAGGGAGGGAGGGAAGGAAGGAAGGAAGGAAGGAGGGGAAGGAAGAGGGCCGAAAGAGACAGGAAGGAAGGGAGGGGGAGGGGAAAAGGGAGGAGGAGGGAGGAAAGAGACAGGAGGGAGAGAGGGAGGAGCTTGGATGATTAACATGACTTCTAAAATAACTAACTAAATAACTATCTGGAGAGTGTGGAATGTGGGCGGGAGAATTTTGTACAGGATGTGGCTTCCTAAGGAGCAGGGAAGGCTGGTATTGAGAAGCCACCAAGTTCTCCAAAAGTAATGTTTGTTTTCATGCACAATTAAAATAATAACATAAAAGATCGAACGACAATGAAAATAACTGCATAAAAAGATACCAAGCGGCGAATTCTTTAGACGGCCGGATTTTTTTTTTAACAGTCACCGGTGTGTGCTTAATTTACACCTTAAAGGGGGAAAAAGCCGTCAAAAAGAATCCACTTACTCAGCAGAAAGGAAAGAGGTGACAGATCTGAATATTGCTAAATATGAAATATGAAAGTGCTATCACCTATAAACCTATGTACATCATACACACACACATACTCCTACACAGTGCAGCACATGTCAGACACTGCCTTCCCAAGCTCATCCCATCCAAAAATCAAGAAATACCCCCCCCCCGTGTGAGGTAGAGATACTCGTCACTTAATGACACCTTAAGAGATGATATGTCCTATGTCTGAATATAGGACAAGCAAAGACAATAGGGAAGGTAGATTCATTTAACGACTGGTGTGGTTCACTTAACCACGGTGGCAAGAAAGCTCGTAAAATGGGGCAAAACTCACTTAACAACGGTCTCGCTTAGCAATGGGAATTTTGGGCCCAGTTCTGTTTGTAAATCAAAGACTATTTGTAAATTCAAAACTCGGTTGGTTGTCCAAGTCACACTGGAACAAGAATCACCCTATTTGAGCCTATTGATCAAAGTGATAAGCAATGCTATCTACTCTGGTCCTGCTAAACGGAATAATTTTATTAATACTGTAAATGCTTCGTCAATTAACTTACACTTCGGAAGGAGACATCAGACCTTCTATCTATCGCAATAAGAAACAAACCAGATTCTCTAATTTGCCAGAATTATCCAAACTATTAGTATTAAATTAGCATTAAAGTAACGAGAGAGCCCATAAGAGGAGCCAGTTTCAAACCAGGAATAGTTTTTATTATACATGTAAGCAGTTGTGATTGAGCATCCTTAAATTCTATAAATTCACTGCTACTAGGCCATTCTTAAAAGAGCCTCTTTAGCTATCATTACCACGATATCTGATTCCATAGTAAATAGAAGTGTTAATGCCTTAAGCACTTATAAGAAAATATTCTCATGCTTTCTGTGTTAGGGATCTACTTTCTTCCTCTAATTACAGGCAGTCCTAGTCTTAGATCAGTTCGTTTAGTGACAGCACTGACAAAAGTAAATTATGACCATTTTTCTCACGAACAGAATAACAGAGTTTGAAGGGACCTTGGAGGTCACCTAGACCAACCCCCTGCTCAAGCAGGAGACACCCTACACCATCTCAGACAAATGGTTGTCCAATATTTTCTTAAAAGCCTCCACTGATGGAGCACCCACAGCTTCTGGTGGCAAGCTGTTCCACTGGTTAATTGTTTTCAATGTTAGGAAATTTCTCCTTAGTTCCAGGTTGCTTCTCTCCTTGGTTAGTTTCCATCCATTGCTTCTTCTCTTCCCTTCAGGGGCTTTGGAGAATGGCTTAACCCCATCTTCTCTGAGGCAACCCCTCAAATATTGGAAGACTGCTACCTTCTTTTCATTAAACTAGCCACACCCAATTCTAGTTGCAACGGTCCCCACGGTCAGGGGATCAAAATTCAGACACTTGGCAACTGCTTCGTATTTATGACGGTTGCAGTGTCCCGGGGTCATTTGACACCATTTTGTAACCTTCTGACAAGCAAAGTTAATGGGGGAGCCAGATTCGCTTAACAAACATGTTATTCACTTAACAACTGGGGCAAGAAAGGTCATAAAATGGAGCACAATTCCCCTAACAAACGTGTCACTTAGCAACATCAATGTTGGGCCCACTTGCAGTCGTAAATCAAGGACTACCTCTGTATTTGGTCACATTTGTTTCACCAGAAACACTTCTTTTCAATTTAATTCGGATTAGAAGAGTATAAGCAGAACTAGTAATTTATTTGGAGGGGACATTACTTAGATATGTGATCAAAAGACCTTAAGTGTCCCCAAAACCTTTTGCAAATGTGTTTAACAGCAGACACATCAAGAGACGCATGGCATTAACAACCCAGCACACAAATCACTCTTCAATATATGGCTCAAAGATAGTACAGGTAGTCCTTGACTTACGACCCCAATTGTGCCCGAAATTTCTGTCGTGAAGTGAAACATTTAAGTGAGTTTTGCCCTATTTTACCACCTTCCCTGCCACTGCTGTTAAGCGAATCATGTTGGTAAGTTAGTCACACACAGTTGTTAAGTGAATCCAGCTTCCGCATGGACTTTGCTTGTCAGAAGGTCGCAAAGAGGGATCACGGGACCCGGGGACACTGAAACTGTCATAAATATGGGTCAAAGATCTGAATTTTGATCACGTGAGCATGGGGACACTGCAATGGTTGTTAGTGTGAAAAACGGTTGTAAGTTACTTTTTTTCAGTGCCGTTGTAACTTTGAATTGTCACTAAATGAACTGTTTTAAATTGAGGACTACCTGTTCAGGGAAAAACTGGATGCATCTGTAAAATTCATTATCAGGGATTTAGTAAATGGGCTCAGTCAATGCCCCCTGGACTAACCACAATTTTTGGGCTCATTCTATCCGTATTATCATTCAGAAAAAAGAAATGTGCTGTCGGGGACACATCAAACATTTTCCTGCTGAACATTATAGGAGGCGCTTGATGGCACTGAGTAAGCCATCTTTCCAGAAATTCCATCTGCAATTCTTAGTCAATTACTGTTATGAGCCTGAAAGAAATGATTTTTTTTTTTTTTTTAGTTTTCTGCAAGTAACCAGAAATTTATAGAGTAATTGAGGCAATATATAAGCTTGTTTTAGGTGCACGGAGGATTGTGATGGAATCTGGCCAGGAGGCAGGGGACACATTCCAGAGAAGGAAGAATCAATGCAATGAGTTTTGTCCCATTTTACGACTCTCCTTGCCACATTTGTTAAGTGAATCATTGCAGTTGTTAAGATATTAAGATGGTTGTTAAGTGAATCTGGCTTCCCTGTTGACTTGGCTTGTCAGAAGGTCACAAAAGGGAATCACGTGACCACGGGGATGCTACAACTAAATAAACTTCTTGTAAGTCGGTTACAACAAATGGTTGTCTATGCCTTCTGGGGGTGTTAGCATGCTTTAGTCTGGCAAGATTCTGTCGATAGGGAGGAACAATGAAGAAATGTGCTTGGAACGATCAAAATATGTCTTTCTTGGTTTTTGAAGTCTGACAAGAATGGACGTTGTCTTACCTGAACGTCCCTTTTCTGGGCGCTGCGTACACTATCCATGGATGGGAGTTAATGCTTCAGCCTTTGGCAAACAACTGAGTGTTCTTTAAGACAAAAAAGACCTTCCCCAGGGACTTCCCCTTTTCCCTTTGCCTAGCCACACCCCCAGTCCCATGATCCCCAGTCTGAGCGAAGATGTGGCGTAAAAGAAGGATCAATGACAACTAGTGGTGTAGTAACACTCATAACTTTATTAACTAAACTAAAACAACGTGGCTAACTGCATAACGGAAAACAGCCCTCTACAGTCGGGCAGGCAGCCCATAGATACGGGCGGGAATGGATAGTGTACGCAGCGCCCAGAAAAGGGACGTTCAGGTAAGACAACGTCCATTTTCCTGTGCGCTGCTCCCACTATCCATGGATGGGATATACCCAAGCTTAAACCCCTAGGGCGGGGGGCTGACTGCCCACAGAGTTCTCTCCGGTCACCACTCGTTGGAGTACCCGGCGGCCGAATGCCGCTTCGGCTGAATCATAAGCGTCTATCTTGTAGTGCCGGATGAAGGGCGACAACGAGGCCCAGGTTGCCGCTCTGCAGATATCCGCTACTGAAGCTTGCGTAGCCCAGGCTGCTGACGTGGCCACACTTCTAGTGGAGTGGGGAAGAATGTTGTGCAGTAGCGGCTTGGAGCTTACGTCATAAGCTAAGGCAATGCAGGCTCTGATCCATCTGCTGACCGTGGGGGACGAGATCTTCTGGCCCATGGAGGCCAGGTTGAACGAGACCAGGAGCGCTTCAGTACGTCAGAAGGGCGCCGTTCTGTTTATGTACGTCCGGATCGCTCGCCGGACGTCCAGGGTGTGCCACCTTCTCTCCCTGTGGTCTTTTGGCGCCGGGCAGAAGTCCGGTAGGGTAAGTTCCTGTGCCCGGTGGAACCAGGAGTTCACTTTTGGGATGAAAGTCGGGTCTAGACGGAGGACCACCGAGGACTCTCTAAAGATGCAGAGGTCCCTACGGATGGACAGAGCCGCTAGCTCTGAGACTCGCCTCGCTGAGGTGATTGCTAGTAGAAAAGTCACCTTGAAGGTCAAGTGTTTGAGGTTGACGGAAACCAGAGGTTCGAAGGGAGGGCCCGTTAGGGCCTGTAAGACTAGGGACAGGTCCCAGGTTGGGTAACGGTGCACCGTCGGCGGGTGGAGGTTCGTAGCCCCATGGAGGAACCCTCTGATACGTGGGTGGTGTGATAGAGTCTGGTAAGGTGCACAGGATATGACGGTTGATAGAGCTGCCGTCTGACGCCTTAGGGTAGCTGGGGCCAGCCCTTTGTCTAACCCGGCTTGTAGGAAGCTTAGAATGTCCTGAACTGATGCTGAGGTGGGGTCCACGTGGTGACCGGAACTCCAGCTGCAGAAAGCCCTCCATGTCGCCTCGTAAATACGAGTTGTTGACGGGCGTCTGGCTGCCTGAATGGTGCTGACGACGCTATCAGGTAAGTTGTCCTTTTTCAGGATGACCCGCTCAAGTGCCAGACGGCTAATTGAAGCCACTGAGGATCTGGATGGTTGACCTCGCCCTGGCACAGTACCACCTGATGTGGTGGGATCACCCACGGTTGTTCCACCGACAGGACCACCAGGTCGGCGAACCACGGCCTTCGGGGCCAGTTTGGGGCCACCAGGAGTAGATTGGCCTTCTCTGCCAGCAATTTTCGAACCAGGCGTGGGATCAACGGGATTGGCGGGAACGCGTAAAGGAGGCCCGCTGGCCACCTGCAGTGTAGAGCGTCGTGGTCCTCTGCTTGTGGCGTCGGGTAGCGTGACACGAACCGGGGGAGCTGGGTGTTGGTTGGAGAGGCAAACAGGTCCAACACTGGCCTCCCGAACCTGGCGGTGAGCCTGCTGAAGAGGCGAGGGTGGAGTTGCCATTCTGCCTGGTCTATTGTTGTTCGACTGAGCCAGTCTGCTCTTACATTGGCCGACCCCGAAATGTGGTCTGCCTTGATCGATAGCAGGTGTTTCTCCGCCCACTCGAATAGGGCCTCTGATTCCAGCATCAGGGAGCGGGATCTCGTGCCTCCCTCTCTGTTCACGTGCGCCTTGGCCGAGATGTTGTCCGTCAGGACCAGCACGTGCCGGCCCTGCACCGTGGCCTGGAAGTGGTGCAGTGCTAATCTGATCGCCCGGAGTTCCAGCAGGTTGATGCTGCTGTGCTGCTCGACCCTGGACCACTGGCCCTGTGCCACCCCGTTGTGCAGGTGTGCTCCCCACCCCCGCAGGCTCGCATCCGTGGTGAGGATCAGTCTGTCCGGGTCTAGGAACTCTGACCCCTTGGAGAGTGTGCTGGATGTCCACCATTTGAGAGAGCGTCTCACCTTGGGGGTGAGGGTAACCTTGCGCTTCGAGTTTGCCCTCCCCGAGCGTTGAAAGGGAAGCAGGAACCACTGGAGGGCCCTCGAGTGTTTGCGTGCCCACGGAACGATGCCGAAACAGGAAACCATCTTCCCCAGCAGGCATGATAGTTGTAGGAGGGAGGCCCTCCTCCCTGCCTGGACTCGGATGGCCAGTTGTTGGAGATTCTGGACCCTGTCTGGTGAAAGAAAGACCTGGCCTCTGGAGGAATCTATCACTGCCCCTAGGTGCAGGATTCGAGAGGATGGATAAAGTTGGCTTTTCTCGAGATTGATAGTGAATCCGTGGGTTTGGAACGTCTCGAGGACTAGGTGTCGGTCCCTGACTGCCTGGTCGTGAGTTGACGAGAGTATCAGGATGTCGTCTAAGTAGCAGAGGACTCGGACCGGGATGGCCCGGAGCTTGGCTGCTACCACCGCCACCAGTTTGGTGAAGGTGCGGGGTGCCGACGACAGTCCGAAGGGCATGGCCCGATACTGGAAGTGCTGCCCGCCGTACTCGAACCTCAGGAACTGTCTGTGGTCCGGGTGAATGGGTACGTGAAGGTAGGCCTCCCGAAGATCGACTGACTGGAGGAGGTCCCCCCGTCTGACCCCCGTTAGGATTGACTGTAGTGAGTGCATTTTGAACCTGTGGTATCGCACAGACAGATTCAGCCTTTTTAGGTTTAAGATGGCTCTCCATCCCCCCGAGTTCTTGGGGACAAGGAATAGGCTCGAGTAGAACCCGGAGCCTTGGAGGGCCGGTGGTACTGTCTCTATAGCTCTGACCTCCTGAAGGTGGGTCAGTTCTTGTATCATCAGGGCCCGCAGTTCGGAGGACTGTGGGACAGGGCACCGCACAAATCGTTGCGGCGGCGCACCTACAAATTCTATTGATAGTCCAAATGAGGTGGTGCGCCTTACCCACGAGTCCGATGTTGACCGGGCCCATTGCTGGTGGAAGAGAAGCAGTCTTCCCCCTATGGGCCCCTCGGTCCTGGAGTCACTTGCCTCTTCTGGTGGGTTTGAAGCCTGCCCCCCGGAAGGGTCTTCTGGATTGTTGATTCCTGCCCCGGTCTCGGAAATGTTGTCTATCTTGTGATCTGTCACCTCCCAGGTAATTGGAGCGTTGTGAGAAGGACCCCCTGGGCCCTGAGCTGGGGCGAAAGGGCTGTTGGACCGGGTAAGGTGAGTATCTCCGTTCGTGGCGGCGGTAAGCCGATGGCAAAATCTTCCTCTTGTCCTTGTCCTCGACTAGGACAGGATCCAGGGCTGCTCCAAATAGGTTGGGAGCCTTGTAGGGAGCTGCGGCCAGCTTCCATTTGGCTTTGAGGTCCGCCTTCCAGGGGCGGAGCCAGAACAGCCTCCTTGCCGTAACGGTGGAGGCTAGAGCCCTTGAAGCGAACTTTGCTGAGTTCAGGGAGGCATCTGATGCGTACTCGGTGGCTGCTATAATCTTATTGATGTCTTGGTGCAGCCGGGTGTCGTCTGAAGGGAGTCTTTCTTGCATCTGGCGAAGCCAGATGAGGGCCGCTCTATTGAAAAAGGACGTGGCTGTGGATGTTCTGATTGCCCAGGCCACTGCCTGATGTGCTTTACGGAAGGCCCACTCCGTCCTCTTCTCCTCCGCCTTGAGCCCATCCAGTGCCTCTGAGGAAACTAGTGATGGGGATGATAGTGCTGCGACCGGTTGGTCCACCGTCGGGAGGAGTAGCAGGTCCTCTAGTTCAGGGGCTGAGCAGTAAAGTTTCTTGTCTAGGCTACTTGGTGTAGTTTGAGAAGCTGGTTGCCCCCAAGCATTTTGGATGACGTCAGAAAATAGTTGAGGACAGGGGATGGAGTCCTTCTCCTGTTTAGACGACTTGAAAAGGGCATCGTGTGGCCCCGCTGTAGAGGGCGGGGTTGGTTCTACGTCCCCCGGCATACCCAGGTTAGTTGTGAGTCTCGCCTTGTGGAGGAGCGACCTAAATAGTGACGGTCGAAAAAGCCCGGAGAAGACTGGTGTGTCCGGGTTCAGCCCTTCGTCTTCTGAGAACTCGACGTCCTCAGGGGCCTCGTCTTCTTGGTCTGACTCCTCAGAGGAGGATTCTGGTGCTGCGGGGGCGCGGGACTTGTTCTGGACCTGTTGGTGTGGTCCCTGGACCTGTGCCGGCTGCGGAGGAGGTACCGCCTGCTGCCAACTGGCGGCTAGGAAGGATGATAATGCCGTGGAGAACATGGCTTGGAAATCCAACTGTGTGGGCGGTGGTGATGCCCCTTGCGCTCCTACGCCCGGGCCCCGAGACGGCCCTGCCGGGGAGAGAGGTGCTGGCCCGCCCCGTACGGGGGTGGGGGTTCCGTCCTGTTGGGTCCCTCTCTCCATTACAGTCGGGGTCACCGGGGTCTGGGCCAACTCCGTCCAGGAGACCGGAGCTGGGTCTGCCTCTCTGGGTGTGGTAGCAGCCGTGCTCTCTGGCCCTGGCCCCTTGTTAGGTGACAACTCCAGTGCCCTCTGGGCTTTAGCGCACTGTCGCTCTAGCGCCTGATGGCGTCTTTGGGCATCCTTGTCCTGGAAAGTCAGCCCCTTTCCGGATTTAGATCTGCGGTCGGTACCTTCAGACCGTTTCCGGGCGCTCTTCTTGGAGGACTTAGCCCCCTTGCGAGGCGGGCTTAAGTCCAGTTCTGGATCCGAGGAAAAAGGGGGGTCAGACATGGCCAATTGTTGGGAGCAAGACCACCCCTCTCCGTTTGTGCCCGCAATCTCCAAGCCAGGTGTTGGTGCTGGTGAGGCTTGACCGCTCTGCGCCTTAGATTGGGAGGTGGCAGCTGGGAGCCCGAAGGTCTCACCAGCTAACCCTTTTTTTTTTTTTTTTTTTTTGGTGGTACCGCCCTAGAGGGAGGGCGTAGACGAGCCTCTAGGGGTCGGTGGAGGCCTCTGCTCCCAAAATGGCGGCCCGCGTGGAATCCAAGATGGCGGGCGCCACGTGGTGCTGGCTTGGGTGCCCCCCCCCGCCGGCTACGGTCTTATGCTGGAGGCCCGAGGGTCCAGCCAGCTGCCGTGCCTGATTGCGCTGTGGTTCGGCCTTCCTGTAGCGCGGCGGCGGCTGGCAGGGCTAGCCGGGCGAACCGCGGCTGCACGCTGCCTTGTTCGGCTCGAGCGGCGTGGATCCGAGCCGCTCGCTCTTCTCTATGCCCCGCACAGCTGCTGGTTGCTTCAGTGAGGCTGGGGCTTCAAGCAGTTTTGAATTTGGCGCCGTGTGCAAATGAGCAGCGTGGGCGGCTCGGCTTTCCGATCCGGCGCCCAGCTGATCAGCGCTGTTGCGAGCGGCGCTTCAGCGAAGTCAAATTTCAACGAAAAAAACTAAAATAAAAGGAAGACCCCGAGGGAAAAGGATACTCAAAAATAAAATAAAATCCTAAACGCCCCTGAGGAAGGGTGAAGAAAATTCAAAGAAAAACCCCAGGAATAAGGGAAACCAATACCTTAAGGCAGGAGCTCCCGGAGAACACTTCAGCGTTGCCAAACAACTGAGCGAAGACTGGGGATCATGGGACTGGGGGTGTGGCTAGGCAAAGGTTAAAGGGGAAGTCCCTGGGGAAGGTCTTTTTTGTCTTAAAGAACACTCAGTTGTTTGCCAAAGGCTGAAGCATTAACTCCCATCCATGGATAGTGGGAGCAGCGCACAGGAAAATAGAAATGTTCTCCAGTATCACAATAAGGCGACTCCTTTGAAGACAGAGACCAGCATAAGGGGAGGAACAGGCTCAGGCTCAACCAGGGTGTCCTCCTGGATTCACGGCTGTCTTTAGAAGAGCACTTGACGGCCGTGACCGGGAGGATTTTTCATCAGGTTCGCCTGATCCGCCAGTTGCATCCCTTTCTGGATCGGGACTCCCTACACACAGTCACTCATGCCCTCGTCACCTCCCGCCTGGACTATTGTAATGCTCTCTACATGGGGCTCCCCTTGAGGAGCACCCGGAGGCTCCAACTGGCGCAGAGTGCGGTCGCGCGGGTGGTAATGGGAGCGATATGGCGCTCCCGTGTAACACCTCTCCTGCGCGAGCTGCACTGGCTCCTGGTGGTCTTCCGTGTGTGCTTCAAGGTTTTGGTTACCACCTTTAAAGCGCTCCATGGCTCAGGACCTGGTTATTTACGGGACCGCCTACTACCACCAATAGCCTCCCACCGGCCGGTACGCTCTCATAGAGAGGGGCTCCTCCGGGTGCCATCAGCCAATCAGTGTCGACTGGCGGCCCCCAGGGGGAGGGCCTTTTCTGTGGGGGCACCCACTATCTGGAACGAGCTCCCCCTGGAGATACAGAGGATCCCGGATCTGCGCACCTTCCGCCGTGCTCTTAAGACCCTCTTATTCCAGCAAGCCGGCCTGGCCTAATTTTTCTCCCCTTTCTTTTAAATTTTAAATTGAAATTTTAATTTGTTTTAAATTTATTGGGATTTTAATTGTCGTGGGCCAATATTATTTAATTTGGTTTTAAATTGTTTTTAACTTTTGTATTTCTGTATTTTATCTTGTGCCTGTTCACCGCCCTGAGTCCTTCGGGAGTAGGGTGGTATACAAATTTAATAAAACTAAACTAAACTAAAACATAAATTCAGTTTTTTTCCCCCCTGAAAAAAGGCAAAGTTCTGTTTGTGCTCAAAACTTTAGAAAGCTGAGTTGGGGTGGCATGAAGGAACAATTCTTGACACGTTTTTATCCACAGCAGTGATGGGAATTTGATGGCAGACTAGCTAATTGTGTGTGTCTTAAAAGAATATTCAGAGGAATACACAAGACAGAATGTTTTTTTTTCCACTGAATGTTTTTTGAAAACAAAACTATTGTTTTTCATAAACAATATAAGAGCCCTGAATTGCTTAACTGGTGGAGATTCTTAGACATTTGTAAAATTTGGGGTTTTTTTTATAGGATAAAAGCAAATTTCACCAACCAGGCATGCCAACACAACCCCCCTCAAAAAAAAAAAAAGCCAGTCATCTTTCTGAGTCATTTGTTTTTAGCTTCTCAGCATCTCCAATTTACCAGGAATGGAAAAGACATAGAGCTAGGTCATTGATTTTCGGAACAAATTAGATACAAAACCTCCTTTGGACATACTGCACTGAAGTAAGGATGTTCTTACAAATAAACTGCTTCCCTATTTGGTTTGGAGGCAGCAGTACCTCAGATAGAAAGTCCCTACAGAGAGTGGTAAGAACAGCAGAGAAGATTGTAGGAAGCTCGCTTCCTGTTATTAAGGATACCACTTATTAGTGCTATGTGCATAGAGCTCAAAGCATTGTTAGAGACTCACACACACACCTTCCATGGTCTGTTTCTGTTGCTCCCCTCTGGGAGGAGGTTTCAAAGTATTTCTAGCAGGACTACCTGATTCTGTAATGGCTTTGTTTCCTATGCCATCCATCCGGTAAACTCGCAGGATTGGTTTTTCTTGCCATAAACATGTATACATCTGAACTAGAGTGTGTTGTTTCTCTGTGTCATAGAATATATGTGGGTCTATGCATAATTTTCTATCTATCTATCTATCTATCTATCTATCTATCTATCTATCTATCTATCTTGTCATGTTTATGTAATGTATATTGGAGGTGGTGATGCTTTGAGAGCTGTATGCAATGAAATTTCATTTTAATGTCTGCCAATTAGTGTACATTCAAAATGACAATACAGTTATTCTATTTTCCCTTCTCTTCCCTTCCCTTCCCTTCCCTTCTATTCCATTCTGCATATAGAAGGGATGGTTTGGGGTGTTCTACACCCAAAAGGAAATATATGTTTCAAATATTTGGGCAAATATCTGGAATGAAAGGAGGGTGTTTTATTCACCAAGGGGATGTGCAATGGTTGTAAGTGTGAAAACGATCATAAGTCACTTTTTTCAGTGCCGTGGTAACTTTGAGTCATTAAATGAATGGGTGTAAAGAGGAGGGGGTCAAGTTATTTTCCAAAACACCAGAAGGCAGGAGAAGAAGCAATGGATGGGAACTCATCAAGGAGAGAAGCAACCTGGAATTAAAGAAAAACTTCCTGACAGTGAGGACAATTAACTAGTGGAACGGCTTGCCACCAGAAGTTCTGGGTGCCCCATCATTGGAAGGTTTTAAGAAGCGACTGGACAGCCACCTGTCTGAAATTATATAGGGTCTCCTGCTTCAGCAGGGGGCTGGATTAGAAGACCTCCAAGGTCCCTTCCAGCTCTATTCTGATTGACCTGTATATTGTATTCTCTAGGATCAGCCAACAGCACCATTTCCATCAACTCTGGAAGCTAACAACAGGTTGAACAGAAAGGCTCTGACATGTTAAGCGAGTATCCCATTCGTTTTATGTACAACAAAGCAGAGCATTTTTTCTGAGGGGTCCTTGGTGCTCTCTGAGTTTGGTTGTAGGAAGTACAGGTAGTCCTTGACTTACAACAGTTCATTTAATGACTGCTCAAAGTTGTAACAGCATTAAAAGGTGGCTTATGACAGGTTTTGACACTTAGAATAGTTGCAGCCTCTCCACAGCCACGTGATCAAAATTCGGACACTCGGCAACTGACTCGTATTTATGACGGTTGCAGGATCCTGGGGTCACATGATCCCCCTTTGCGACCTTCTGACAAGCGAAGTCAATGGGGAAGCCAGATTCATTTAACCGTGTGACTAATTTAAGAACTGCAACGATTCTCTTAACAACTGAGGCAACAAGACAGATCTTAAAATGGGACAAAATTCCCTTAACAGGCTGTCTCGCTCAGCCACAGAAACGTTGGGGTCCATTGTGGTCATAAGTTGAAGCACTGTACCTTTTCTAGAATACCCTGCCTCTGTCAGTATGAAAAAAAAATCCAAACCAAGTTTTTATTTGGCCCCAGAAAGCAAATAACGCTTAACAAGAATTCCAGGTGTGGCACTTTTGCACCCCATAATCTGAACCTGGTCTATAATGTTATGTACATCATACAGGTGGTCCTCGACTTACAACAATTTAGTGATCGTCCAAAAAGTGACTTATGACCATTTTTCACAGTTACGACCTTTGCAGCATCCCCATGATCATGTGATCAAAATTCAGATGCTTCGCAATTGGTTGATTTTATGACCGTTGTTGTGTCCCTGGGATCATTTTTTTTTGCTACCTTCTGACCACCAAAGTCAATGGGGAAGCCAGATTCATTGAACAACTCAACAACTGCAATGATTCACTTAACAACCGAGGCAAGAAAGGTTGTAAAATGGGGCAAAACTCACGTAACAATGTCTCACTTAACCGCAGAAAAATCTATACACCACATGAACATGACAAATAAATTCTCAAGGAGTATCAAAGGAGTACTTTGTTTGCTGCCCTATAAGTGTCACCCATTAAAAATGGTCATGGGAATCATTTGAACAGCTGTCCGTACTCCACACAGATATCTGTCTAATGAGCTTTTAAAGCTAACAGGCAAGCTAGCAATTAAGCATGGGGGGGGGGGGAGAGAGAGAAAGCACAGCATTGTGAAATTGGTTTTCAAGGAAATTGTTTCATTGATCTCCAAATGTCTCATGTCAATTGGATTTTTTTTTTTTTTAATTCTAGTCGGAACTGGTTAATTGTTCGCAAATACTGGTAGTTCCGAACTTACAACTAAAATCTTCAGTCATTCAGCTAAGTGGTTATTGAGTGAGACATCCCTCCATCAGGCATTCTTTCTGCTCTCAAAGTTGGAAGTCCAGAAGTCTCAACGTTGCCAAAGTTGGACAGCCCTGCTCTAAAGGAGCCTGAGTGGCGTAGGAGGCTAATGCCTCCTACTAAGGCAGCATTTAACATCCAGCTGCCTGCAATTACTGCGAGTTCAACTCTCACCAGGCTCAAGGTCGACTCAGCCTTCCATCCTTTCTAAGGTGGGTAAAATGAGGACCCGGTTTGTGGGGGCAATAAGCTGACTTTGTATAAAATATACAAAAGTATGAAGGCTATTGCTTAACCTGATGATGGCGAACTTATGGCACGCGTGCCCAAAGTGGCACATGGAGCCATGTTGCCTGGCACGTGCGGCGTCGCCTGTTCTTCTTCTGGGTTTCTGGAGCGCATGCACATGCTATGATCAGCTGTCCTTTTTGCATGCGGCAGTGGCGGAAACTAGAAGAGCTGGTCTTCCGTTTTCCTGTGTAAGAATGCGCACCGGCCAGCTGATCGTCGCCTGTGCATGACCGCCAGAAACCTGGAAGAGTAGCTGGCTGAAACCGGAAGTTCATTTTTGGGTGCGTGCATGCACCCTGCCTGGGCAGCTCCTCTTCCGGATTGCAGCCCTGACGCAGCACACAGTGCCAAAAAGGTTCGCCATCACTGATCTAGGTTCAGAGACGCTGGAAAACAACCAAGTCAAACATCTGAGTTCAGGAAAGGAAAGAAATATCACACAGCAATCCCCGCAGATCAAATGAAGCCTATTATACAACCCTTGTGATTTCCAAGCACCAAATGATATTTCAGTTAAGAAAGATGAGCTATTCGCCATCAAAATAAAGCCAAATAAACCCGAGAGATCATTTCTCAAGAGGTGAAAAGTTTACATATACAGGTAGTTCTCGACTTATGACCACAATTGGGTCCAAAATTTCTGTGGTTAAGTGAGACATTTTAAGGGAGTTTTGTCCTGTTTTACAATCTTTTTTTAAAAACAAGTTTTATTAAATTTTAAATTTTTCTTTCACATACATATGTTATGAACAGAGTATTGACCGGGTCAGATCCTATACAACTTATAACATAGTTATATATTGATTTTTACAATCTTCCTTTTTGTTTTTTCCAAATACAATTTACATATTTTAATTTCTGCCATATTATTCCTTTTCCCTACTTTATTTTATCTTAATCTCTTCATAATACATAATATATAAACAATATCACCATCCGCCCTTCAAATCCTAATTTCTTAGTATTACTTCAATTAATTATCTTATTTCTTCATTTATAAAGTATGTTTCTCAAAATCCACATCACACTTTTTGGCTGTACACAATGTACTTCATCTTACTCAATTCTTACAGTGAAACCCTTTAACTTAATTGACCTTCCACATTTTATCTTAATCTAACAACCTTTCTTGTCACAGTTGTTAAGTGGATCGTTGCAGTTGTTAAGTTAGTAACACGGTTGTTAAGTGAATCTGGCTTCCCCATTGACTTTGCCTGTCAGAAGGTCACAAAAGGGGATCACATGACCTCGGGACACAGCACCCTGTTATTAACACAGCTGCCTGCAATTTCTGCAGGTTCGAATCTTACCAGGCTCAAGGTTGACTCAGCCTTCCATCCTTTCTAAGGTAGGTTAAATGAGGACCCAGTTTGTGGGAGCAATAAGCTGACTTTGTATAAATATACAAAAGTATGAAGGCTATTGCTTAACGCATTGTAAGCCGCCCTGAGTCTCTGGAGAAGGGCGGCATATAAATTAAAAAAAAAAAAACCGTCGTAAATATGAGTCAGCTGCCAAGCATCTGAATTTTGATCACCTGACCATTGGGATGCTGCAAAGGTCATAACTGTGAAAAATGGTCATAAGTCACTTTTTTCAGTGCCGTTGTAACTTTGAACAGTCACTAAACGAGTTGTGCTGTTGTAAGTTGAGGGCTACCTGTAGCGCTTGAAGTTTTCATCCTGACTCATCCATCTGACATAGGAGATTATCCTGAAATAATTGCTGATGCTTTCTTTAATCAGTTGAATTTCAACGGACAAGACAAAGAGCACTGAACCCTAAACTTGAATTAGTAGAACCCAATTGCTGAGTTCACGCACTGCAGGTAGTCCTCAACTTACAACAGTTCATTTAGTGACCGTTGAAAGTTACAACGGCACTGGAAAAAGAGACCTAGGACCATTTTTCATAATAACGACTGTTGCAATCTCCACATGGTTACGTGATCAAAATTCAAATGCTTGACAACTGACTCACATTTATGACGGTTGCAGAGCCCCGGGGGTCACGTAACCTCCTTTTGAGACCTTCTGAGAAGCAAAGTCAATAGGGAAGCCAGATTGGCTTAACAACTGTGTTACGACCTTAATAACTGCAGTGATTCATTTAACAACTGTGGCAAGAAAGGTTGTAAAATGGGTCAAAACTCACTTAATAACCATCTTACTTAGCAATGGAAATGTTTAACGATTGTGTTACTAATTTAACAACTGTAGTGATTCACTTAAGTCATAATATGGGGCAAAACTCACTTAACAAATTTCTCCCTTAACAACATAAATTTTGGGCTCAGTTGTGGTCGTAAGTTGAGGACTACCTGTATATACTCTTACCAGACAATCTAGCATGCTGTGTGAACCCAGTTTAAATGACAAGAGGGATACAAGGAAGCTTTTGAGAAGGAGAAAGCTGTATTACTAACAAGGGCAGAAACAAAATCCCATTCAAAGTCTTCGGCTTACAACCAAAATTGAGGGAGCAGAATTTCCACTACTAAGCAAGGAGGTAGTTAAGTAAGTTGTGCCTCATTTTACAACTTTTTTGCCATGGTTGTTAAGCAAATCACTGCAGTTGTTAAGTGAATCATACTGACTTTGCTTGTCAGAAGTCAGCTGGGAAGGTTGGAGAATGGGGAGTTATTTTTATTTATTTAATTTTTTTTTTATTTGATTTTTATACCACCTTTCTGCAACAGGACTCAGGGCGGTGAACAGCCACGATAAAACACAACATATAAAATTTAAAAACAGTTTAAAAAACATTAAATACTTTTGGCCCTCAATTTAAAACAACCCAGTTAAAACCAATTTCAAATTAAAACCGAAAGAATGGGATCAAGCCAGCCCGGCTAGATGAAATAAATGAGTTTTCAGAGCCCAACAAAAAGTCTGGAGGTCTGGTATCGTGCGTATCTCTGGGGGAAGGTCGTTCCAGAGGGCAGGTGCCGCCACAGAGAAGGCTCTCTCCCTGGGGGTCGCCAGCCGACATTGTCTGGCCGACGGCACCCTGAAGAGGCCTTCTCTGTGCAAGCGTATTGGCCGGTGGGAGGCTATTGGCGGCAGAATGACCGGTTATGACCGGTCTTCGCACTTAACAATTGTGCAACTAAACTGTTGCAGCATCCCAATGATCACATGATCAAAATTTGGGCACATGGCAAACCAAGATGTATGTACAATGATTACAGCATCCTAGGGTCGCGTAATGGCCATTTTCAGTACAGTGGTAACTTCAAACGGTCATTAAACAAATGGTTGTAAATTGAGGCCTGCCTGTATGCAACCTCATGCTATCAGTAGAACCCACTTTGCGATGAAGGAATTTGTGACTTGACAAGCTGACAAAACCCCAGCTTCAGAGACGACTATTTAGCATCCTTTAGATAGAATTCTTTATTGGCCAAGTGTGAATAGACACACAAGGAATTTGTCTCCGGTGCATAAGCTCTCAGTCTACATACAACAATAGAGATAGATCATTATCATAGTCGTTGCAAAAATACATTCATCATAAAACATTAGATACAACACTTAAGTGATAGTCGTGGATACTAATAAGCAATCAACATAAATCATACCAGGATGCTAATTAAGCAATTTAAATCATAAGATACAAGCAACAAAGTTATAGTCGTAAGAAGATAAGGTGATAGGTAACAGGGAAGATGAGAATAATGATGGTAAAATACTGCCTTTCTAGATAGTTTTGACAGTGTTGTGGAAATTAGCTGCTTAGCAGAGTGATGGCATGGGGAAAAAACTGTCCTTGTGTGTAGTTGTTCTGATATGCAGTGTCCTATAGTGTCATTTTGAGGGTAGAAGTTGAAACAGTTTATGTCCAGGATGCAAAGGGTCTGTAGATATTTACACAGCCCTCTTTCTGGCTCGTTCTGTATATGGGTCCTCAATGGAAGGCAGGTTGGTAACAATTGTTTTTTCTGCAATTCTAATTTAAGATTTACCAGAGATCAATAAATATTATTCAACTAAGAAGCGATCACTTAAATAAATTCATCTGTTAAGCACTAGTCCCTCCCTCTAATATTGCAACCTTTGAAAAACATCCTTCAGGCAAATAAACTGTGAAACAGAAAGGTAAGCGCTCACAAGGCCTTTACTTAAATCATGTGTTTACTTAAATCATGGGTTTATTTCTATCTATGTAAATATTTTTTTGACCACACATTATTCAGAGTCTCGCATTTACGAGATAAAACAGGGAAAGCCCATAACATAAACAGTGAATTAGTTAAAAGCACAGACCTTAGAAACACACCATTATAAACAAGTTACACTTAATTTGCATGGAATAGGTAACAAAAAAGAACAAAAAAAGAACGTCGGAGCGGGGCGTGATACTAATGGTTGATACTGGTGGCACGAGCCAACCTTTTCCTGGTATTGAACGGAAGGGCCTGGTGGCTCAGCAGACTGATAGCATTGTGATTAACCCCAGCTGTCTGCAATTACTGTAAGTTCGAATCTCGCCAGGCTCAAGGTTGACTCAGCCTTCCATCCTTTCTAAGGTAGGTAAATTGAGGACCCAGTTTGATACAGTGCAATTGGCCCAGAGACTGAGTTGTAACTTTTCAGGCCACGCCCCTCTTGTGTCCATTGGACCCAGTTCTCGACTCAGTCTTCTGACAGAGACACCCATTCGCAGTTGCTCCTGTTATTTCACTTCTGGACCTTCCAACTGGTCATTGGGTCAGGTTTCCTTTGTTTTATTTTCCTTAATTATTGCTACTGATTGCGCAGACGAGCTCAGTGTGACTGTCAAAGCCGCCAGCTTCCGAGGCGGCTTGGGCCTCTGCCCACGGCTTCAGTCAATAGCTCGCCGCGGTTCCGGAGATCAGTTTGGCCTCCAAAGCAACAGCCTTCCAAAGCCTGGGTGCCACAACCAAGAAGGCCCTGTTCAAATAAGGTGCCCCTCACCTTTCTGGAAGCTCTATAATGGGAAGGTTATGCCTTCAAGTATCATGCACCAAATGAAGTCCTGAACTATTATAGGTAGTCCTCGAATTACAACAGCTCATTTAGGGACCATTCGAAGTTACCACGGCACTGAAAAAAGTGACTTAAGACCATTTTTCATGCTTACGACTGTTGCAGCCTTCCCAAGGTCATGTGATCAAACTTCAGACGCTTGGCAACGGATTCATATTTATGACACTTGTGGCATCCTGGGGTCATGTGATCCCCTTTTGTGACTTCTGCTAAGCGAAGTCCACGGGAAAGCCAGATTCACTTAACGGTGGCAAGAAAAGTCATAAAATGAGGCAAAACTCACTTAACGTATGTCTCGTTTAGCCACAGAAATTTGGGGCTCAATGATGGTCATAAGTGGAGGACTACCTATATTACCAGAATCTGCTAAGCAGAAAACAGAAAAGTTCTTGACGTTTTTCCAAATTTAACACGATAAATTTTCATTTGCAGCAGCTGAGAAATTCCTGGCATTGATTATTAGCAGCCTTGGGCAGTTTCCTGGCACAATGGCAGCAGCTTTAATTTACAATCCTTGCTCTAAATCAAGGTATTCTTGTAAACCAACTAATAAAATAAAGTTAATGTTAAGTTTTAAACACACATTGCCTCATTCATCATTAAGCAGAATTGGAAGCATGTAATCATCTGTACACTTACAACAATGGTTAATTATAATTCAAGGAAAAAGGATTTTTCCTTTTGTAGAGACCCCATTGTAAAATGAGTTTTCTCACTACATTTGATCTTGTATCCAGAGATGGGCTTCAAAAATTTTAGCAAGGGGTTCTCTGCTGGGTGGGCGTGGCCATGGTGGGCGTGGCCTAGTCGGCCTCCTTCATCATGGCGGGGGGGGGGGGCGTTTTTGCCCTCCCCGGGCTCCAGAAGCTTTCCTTGAGCCTCTGAGAGGGTGAAAATGGCCTCCCCAGGCTCCGGAGGCCGAACATCCAGTAGGTCCATTTTTCACCCTCCCCGAGCCTCCGCACGTGCCCTGCACTTACCTGCATCCAAAACAGACCCCGTGGGGACTCCTGGGAGGGGAGGGGCAGGTGGGGCAAGCCAAGAGTGGGATTTGGGGGTTCTCCGAACTGCACAGAATCTTAGCTAGAGGTTCTCCCGAACCCCTGTGAACCCCCAGCAGCCCACCCCTGCTTGTATCTCAACACTGTCAAATAGAATAGAATAGAATAGAATAGAATAGAATAGAATAGAATAGAATAGAATTCTTTATTGGCCAAGTGTGATTGGACACAGAAGGAATTTGTCTTTGGTGCATATGCTCTCGGTATACATAAAAAGACAAAATACACTCGTCAAGAATCACAAGGCACAACACCCAGTGAATGTCAGACGGTACAATAAGCAATCAAATCATACTACGAAACAATATCAATATAAATTGCAAGGATATAACCAACAAAGTTACAGTCATGCAGTCACAAGTGGGAGGAGATGGGCGACAGGAACAATGAGAATACTATTTCAGAAACGTTTTTCCTAAAATGCACAATTTACTGTCAAAAAAGGATAGACAATTACCTTTTAAGCCACTGAAAGAGAAGCTACACTATGATCTGGGCTGGGTAATACAGTATTTATTCTCTCACATCGGAACTATTGTCTGTGATTGCACAAATAATCTGTTATTCCTTTTCAAACTGCCACTAGTGTTAAAATGTCTTGTCTGAGAAACTTTTGCCCACCAGAGATTATAATTAATTGGTGTAATACCTTTATGAGTATGGTATGTGGTACCCAAATTTGCAGGGGTTCCTATCAGCCATCAATCAATAACCCTAACTCCGTAAGTTGTAGCCGTAGAAGAAAGCAGGATACAGTTGAAATTTTAAAAAATCTAGTTGGTTAGTTTCAGGTTATCATGTGAACGCAGTCACTGTTCATACCATAGAAGGGGAAAATCCAAACCTAACCAGCTTCAAGAATTCCTCAACACAACTTAGTTGTTACTCTTTAAAACCCACTTGCAACAGAGCTGAAACTTAAAGAGAACAATCCGAAATATCCCGGACTTGGATTACAATATTAATAATTTATCACATTCAGGATCCCAACAGCCACTACCACAGATCAACACCGTACAGAAAAGCATCCTTTAAAATCCTCAAAACTCCAGATGTAGCTGCTTAACAGACTCCAACATCCTATGACCTTACCTTGGCCACTCCGTGCCACATTTTCTTCAGTGGCAAGACTGAAAACTAGCAATATTTATCTTCTCCTTCTATTCTTCTTCCAAGCCTACTGTGGTCAGACTTTAACTCACCCCTAGCTCTGAATTTGTGACATCATTCTGTTGTCACAGAAAGAGATCTCAAGTCAAGATGGGCTCACAATGTAGGGAAGAATGAACAATCTCAAGAGTCCTGCGTGTTTCCCCCTTTTGCACTTCTGAGAGTCCCCAACTATTAAAACATACCAGATGGTTTCCTTTGTCAATAGCCCAGGCTCAGACAACGGAGCCACAACACCCTTCATCTAAAGGTGGAAAATAAAGGAAAACTATAGTGAAGCCGTAATGTAGGGCTTAAGACAGCCACTTAGAAAATCAAAAACCTATTTTCCCCCAAAAAATGTTAATTTAATTGCTTGGTTTATTGTATTATTCTGTGGCTTACCGTTTTATAGACTTTGGAAGCCTGCTTTGAGATTTACAGATAAATTGAGGGTAGAGATAGTTTAATAAATGAACAAGTTGCTGCTTGCTATTGGAGAAAACACTAATATACAAGGGGCTGGGAAAAAATTAGTATATCAGTAACCAATACAAAGAAGGACTAGGGGTGACCTGATAGCAGTATTCCAGTATTTGAGGGGCAGCCACAAAGAGGGGGGCTATTCTCCAAAGCAGAGGTCACCAACCTTTCGGACCTCAGGGACCACTAAATTCATAATTTAAAATCCCGTGGACCACTAATATGATCTGCCTAATGGCCAGCTGGGTGGGCGTGGCTAGGTGGTCATGTGACTGGGTGGGTGCGATCAACTCAAAATCACTCGCATCGAGGGCCGCCTCACCGGCCTCTACTCACCCCTCCCAGCCACTCCTTCCCTGCCCACCCAGGCTCCTTAGGGTCCCAACAGGAAGCAGTTGTTGGAGCTAAGTAGCCACCACGAGAAAGAGCTGGCAAAACAGCTGGCTCAATTCAAATGGGATCTGACCGAGGAGGAGGCTCAGCAGAAGCACCTCACTGAGGACTACGAGCATAGGCTTTCCAAGGAGAGGGAATACCTGTGGGAATGCAAGGCCAGGTACCGGCGCCTGGAGGCTCAGCAGGTTGAGATGGTCAGCCAGTTCCAGGCCCTGAGGCAGTCCCACTGGAACAAGGCCCTCCGGCTCTTTGCCACCAGCAGCACTTCCCTCCAGCCTTCGCCCAAAGCCCTGCACCAGGAGGCCGAAGCACACCCCTAGTCAGAATTTCTGCCCCACTCCGACCCACACAAGAAGACCCCGAAGGGGGAGACTCTGCAGCAACACAAACGTTCATTGCACGTATCCGGCCCAGGGGTCGTAGTTTCAGGACCCCTGATTTAGTGCCATATAAAAAAATGCAAATAATTTTTCTGCGGACCACCAAAATTGTCATGCGGACCACCAGTGGTCCACAGACCACCAGTTGGTGACCACCAGGGTGGATAAAAATCAATGATTTAAAAAAAAAAAATCAAAAAAATCAGATTTTTTTGATTTAAATCGGATTTTTTTGATTTTTATCGAATTTATTTTAATAAAAAACTTTTGGGGTAAAAATCTATCGTAGGATAGTTTTCTATTTAAGATACATAAATAATTTAGTTTATTCAGCATGAAATGGAGCTTAGTTATGTAGCATGAGGCTGTATATTCTGCAACACTGGGACTATCGGTGAGTCAACGGTGGGTCAAAGGAGTAGCAGAGATGACAGTTGCTCTTTAAAAATTATGATTTAAATCGAGTTGATTTAAATCAAGCCTTTTTACTAGTGATTTAAATCATGATTTAAATTGTGATTTAAATCAAATCCACCCTGGTGACCACTGCTCCAAAGCACCTAAAGGCAGGACAAGACACAGTGGGTGGAAACTAGTCAAGGAGAGAAGCAATCTAGACCTAAGGAGAAATTTCCTGACAGGGAGGACAATTAACCACTGGAACAACTTGCCTCCTGAAGTTGTGGGTGCTCCATCACTGGAGGCTTTTAAAAAGAGACTGGACGGCCACTTGTTTGAAATGGCATAGGGTCTCCTGATTGAGCAGGGGGTTGGATTAGAAGACCTCCAAGATCGCTTCCAGTTCTATTCTGATTGATTGAAAGGGCAGTGCAAAAAGATGCTCAAGTTTAACCATCGTGTATCTCAGGGAATCTACCAAGTTGATTAACTCCACAAAAGGGCAGGGGAAACAGCACATGTTGTTGGACAAATGACTTTGTCTACAGCCTCTTACCTAATAACTGAATGCACTGAATTGGTTTCAATGCGTTGGGAATTGGGCCTGCCGCCAAGTGGTTCGGATTAACAATAGAATTCAGATCCTCATGAAACTTATCCCAAAAGATCACTGGCCACAGCAAGTAAGTGGACATTCAACCAGGGTGGATTTGATTTAAATCAAGTCAATTTAAATCACGATTTAAATCATGATTTAAATCACTAGTAAAAAGGCTTGATTTAAATCAACTCGATTTAAATCATAATTTTTAAAGAACCGTCATCTGTCCCGCAGCAGCTCCTCCTCTGACCTGCTGTTGATTCGCCAACAGTCCCAATATTACAGAATATACAGCCTCCTCATGCTACATAACTAAGCTCCGTTTCATGCTGAATAAACTAAATTATTAATGTATCTTAAATAGAAGAGTATCTTTAGATAGATTTTTACTTCAAAAGCATTTTATTAAAATTTAAATTTGATAATCAAAAAAATCCTATTTAAATCAAATAAATCTGATTTTTTTTTATTTTTTTAAAAAAATCATTGATTTTTATCCACCCTGCATTCAACTATATTTTTCTTCTGATTTGACTATAAATAGTGACGGGGTGCTTGGAAAATCTCTGAAAGGTGTTCATTTAAGGATAAAACTTGTGCAGGAAAGAAAGTTTCAAGAAGCTTTAACCTACATAGGAGCGGATTTGGCACTCGGCCTTCTCTGTCTGTGTTCAAGCCGTCTCTTCAACTCCTTCAGATTTTTGCTTACTATGTTGGTTTATTATAGACAAGACAGCTGCTAATAACCTGAGTGGAGGAGGGGGGGAGCTTTGCCCCTAGAAGGCAAACCCCCTGGATGCCATCTGTGCCACCCAATTTTCAATTCGGGCTGGATGAAATCTGTGCCATTACGCTGGCTAAAAACTCAGCATCTTCTCCAAAATGCGCTGATTTTATAATGGAAACCACCTCGGTTCCAAAGAGAAAGTCTGAGCTAAGCATTTTTCTTTCATGTTTCCATTTCCTGGCTATTAGCCCTAGGAATAAAACGACTACAGGCTTTTGACTATAATCTTAAATTTATTGCCCTGCTCAGTTGATTGAAAACACGGATCAAATTGAATCATTACAGGTAGTTCTCGACTTACAACAGTTGGTTTAGTGACCGTCTGAGCTTACAACAGCACTGAAAAAAAGCGACTGATGACTGTTAAAAGCATCAAATGACATGATCACATGATCAAAATTTGGATGCTTAGCAACTGGTTCGCATTTATGACGGTCGCCGTGTCCTAGGGTCACGTAATCCCCTTTTGTGACCTTGTGACGAGCAAAGTCAATAGGGAAGCCGGATTCACTTAACAAGCGTGCAACTAACTTAACCATTGCAGTGATTCACTTAACAACTGTGGCAGGAAAGGCTGTAAAATGGGGCAGAACTCACTTAACAAATTTCTCACTTAGCAACATACATTTTGGGCTCAACTGTGGTCATAAGTCGAGGACTGCCTGTATAGTACAGACTCCAGGCGCCCACATGAACCACTGAGAGAGGAAAAAGGCAGATGGGGAGAGCAAGTAAGGCAAGATCCGAAGGGCAGCAGTGTAAAACGGGCAGTTAATGGGCTGAGGCATTGGGAGGAACTGTGTTCTGCCCCAGCTATGGACCCCAAAGAACGCAGCACACACAAAGTCCGTACAAACCTTCGTTTACTAATTAAGGACTACTAAGGAGCTTTCTCAGTAGTTGTTCAAATACAAGTACAGTTTAAATCAGTCTTTTCTGAACAAGGGCTGTTCATTTAACTTCATTAACAGCCGACAAGAATCCAAGGAATAATAATTCAATTCTGAGGCACAGTATTTCAGATAACCGTAAGCTTACTGTGGTTGGCAGAATGCCCAGAAGCAATTTGCAGGAAAACTGACAAGAGATAAACAAGAGCCGAATCAAACGTTTCTGGAATCAAGACGCGAAGGAATATGAACGAAGTTGTTTCCTGCAAATTGCATGTCGTTGTCCTCCCTTAAGTAGGCTAGGGGAGTGGCCAATTAGCCCCAAGCCTTACTCTCAAGGAGACCTCCTAAGGAGCCACTCCTGCCTTTTAACAGCTCTGCGCGCATCGAGAAGAGGCTCCTCCTCCTCTTCACTTATGGGAGCTTCTGAAGGCCCTGGCTGAATCCCTGCCTCTGGCACCACATCTTCTCCAGCCTCCTCATTGTCTGACTCAAGCGCCAGCTGCACAGGCTGCTGGAGCAGCACCACACCAGCCTCCTCGCTGTTGGAATCAGCTACTAATTGCACAGGCCGCTGACGGGCCATAGCAAACTGGTACAGGTAATCCTTGACTTACAACCATTCGTTTAGTGACCATTCGAAGTCACACCGACACTGAAAAAAGTGACTTAAAACCAGTTTTCACACTTACAACCGTTGTAGCATCCCCAAGATCACTTGATCAAAATTCAGACACCTAGCAGCTGGCATGTATTTGATGGCTGCGGCCTCCCAGGATCACCATTCCAGCCAGCCTCCGACAAGCAATGGGGGAAGCCAGATTTGTTTAACAACTGCACAATTCACGTAACAACGGTGGCAAAAAGTCGCAAAATGGGACCAAACTCACTTAACAGCTGCCATGTTTAGCAATGGAAATTTTGGATACCATTGTGGCCATTAAGTCGAGGACTGCCTGTATGATACAAACCTGTAAGGATAGAAAGATATGTACCTTCCCATACCCCCCCAAAAAAGCCCTTTTGTTATATTTTGGCTAAGCGAGGCAGTTGTTAAGTGAGTTTGGCCCCATTTTACGACCTTTCTTGTCAGTTAAGTGAATCACTGCGGTTGTTAAGTTAGTAACATGGTTGTTAAGGGAATCCGGCTGCCCCGTTGACTTTGCTTGTGAGACGGTCGCAAAAGGGGATCATGTGACATTGGGCGACAGCAACCGTCATAAATATGAGCCAGTTGCTAAGATCCCAAATTTTGGTCACATGACCCTGGAGATGCTGCCAAAAAAAAAAAATGCAACCGTAAATGTGAAAAACTATCATAAATTGCCTATTCCAGTGCCAGTGTAACTTTGAACAGTCACTAAACAGATGGCTATAAATCAAGGACTACCTATATGGAGCTGGGGAGGAACCATGGACTGTCCCCACAGCTGAACCTCAAAATATTCAGTGCAAAATAACCTTATCAAACCCCTGTCCAGATTCAAGGGAAATCTGCACTGCTAGAGTCAAGCCAGGCTCTCCAAGAATATCAAGATGCTTAACAATCGTGCCTTTTTTTCTCCAACTCTAAAGAAGGATGTGACCCAAGATTTGGGCCCTGATCAAAGCATCCTGTTTCTCTCTCTCTCTTCCGCATCCACAAGCTTGGAACGTAAAAGGGAAACAGGAGGTGGTTCCTGACCAGCCAGAGTCTCAAAAAATGAATGCACACATCCACCCCCAGCAAAATAAAAAGCTCCAATAAACTCTGGAGGGCTTCTATTAGAAGGAATGTGCACAAAATTACAGGGAAGCAAACTTATGGTCTTGAAAACTACAAATTTGGGCTGCCTCCCACCAGGAGTGAAGAAAAAAAAAAAAAAGGCCAATTCCTTGAATGAATGAAAAGTCATTAGGAAGAGTGCAGAAAAAGAGGAAATTCCTGGCTTAGAGGCTGGATTGCTTACATTTGGAGTTATCTAGTCCAGTAATTTTGGTGGTCCACAAAAAAATTATTTGCATTTTTTATATGGCACTAAATCAGGGGTCCTGAAACTACGACCCCTGGGCCGGATACGTGCAATGAACGTTTGTGTTGCTGCAGAGAGTCTCCCCCTTCGGGGTCTTTTTGTGTGGGTCGGAGGGGGGGCAGAAATTCTGACTAGGGGTGTGCTTCGGCCTCCTGGTGCGGGGCTTTGGGTGAAGGCTGGAGGGAAGCGCTGCTGGTGGCAAAGAGCCGGAGGGCCTCGTTCCAGTGGGACTGCCTCAGGGCCTGGAACTGGCTGACCATCTCAATCCGCTGAGCCTCCAGGCGCCGGTACCTGGCCTTGCATTCCCACAGGTATTCCCTCTCCTTGGAAAGCCTATGCTCGTAGTCCTCAGTGAGGTGCTTCTGCTGAGCCTCCTTCTCGGTCAAATCCAATTTGAACTGAGCTGTTTTGCCAACTCTTTCTCGTGATGGCTACTTAGCTCCAACAACTGCTTCCTGTTGCGGCCCTAAGGAGTACGGGCAGGGAGGCCAGGAGTGGCTGGGAGGGGAGGGGAGAGGCTGGCGAAGTGCCCCTCGATGTGAGTGACATTGAGTTGGCCACGCCCACCCAAAAACATGACCACCTAGCCACGCCTACCAGCTGGTCATTAGGTAGATCATATTATTGGTCCGCAGGATTTAAAATTATGAATTTAATGGTCCCTGAGGTCCGAAAGGTTGGGGACTCCTGATCTAGTCCACCCCCTTCTAGCACTGATGACGTTACCTAGTTGGTTCATGAAACGTCTGCAAGAAAACAACCAAGCTCAGAGAGCACCAAGGATTATCCATTTCAACCATGAGCTACAAATATTCTGTAATATCAGTAAGGTTGTACAAATAGTCCTCGACTTGCAACAGTTCATTTAATGACCTTCAAAGTTACTGAAAAAAGTGATTCACGACTGTTTTTACTCATTTGCGACCACTGAAGTATCTCTATGGTCACATGATCAAAGCTCAGTAAACAATACAAAGGACTAGGGGTGACATGATAGCTGTGTTCCAGATTTGAGGGGCAGCCACAAAGAACAGGAGAGGGTCAATGTATTTTTCAAAGCACCAGAAGGCAAGACAAGAAACAATAGGTTGGAAACTAATCAAGGAGAGAAGCAACCTGGAATTAAGAACTTCCTGACAGTGAGGACAATTAACCAGTGGAACAGCTTGCCACCAGAAGTTATAGGTGCTTCATCACTGGAGGTCTTTAAGAAGAGTCTGGACAGCCACCTGTCTGAAATGGGGTCTCCTGCTTGAGAAGGGGATTGGACTAGAAGACCTCCGAGGTCCATTTCAGCTCTGGTTTTGATTCATTGATGTGCTTTCCAACTCTATGATTCTATGACAAATGGCTGCCTCAAATGCAAAGGTGCTGATATGGCAACTATGAAAATTAATGAATTTTAATTGGGTGTTTGTAGTTTTTAACATAAGGGCCAAATTTTTATATATTTTAAATTGTTTTTAAATTTTATGGTATATGTTTGTTTTAATATGGCTGTACACCGCCCCGAGTCCTTCGGGAGAAGGGCGATATAAAAATTTAATTATTATTTATTATTATTATTATTATTATTATTATTATTATTATTATTATTATTATTATTCCAGTGAATGATCTTAGCAACACGGTCATGGCGTTGTAGGTAGTCAGTTTGTGAAATTTTGCTGCATCCACCGACTGCCTGATCAGTGGATGCAGCAAAATTTCACAAACTGACTACCTACAACGCCATGACTATGTTGCTAAGATCATTCACTGGAAATTGTGCCAGAAGTTTGGATTTGAGTACAGCAAAAACCACTGGGAACATCAGGTTGAGAAAGTTTTAGAGAATGAGAAACTCAAGATCTTGTGGGACTTTAGGATTCAGACTGACAGGCACTTGGTCCACAACACACCTGACATAACAATAGTTGAAAAGAAAAAAGTATGGTTCATTGACATTGCAATACCTGGTGATGCACGGATTGAAGATAAGCAGCAAGAAAAAATCACAAAGTACCGAGATTTGCAAATTGAAGTTGAACGACTGTGGAAAAAGAAATCGTGTGTTGTCCCGATTGTAATTGGAGCCCTTGGAGCAATACCCAAAGGGCTACCCCGCTATTTAGAAATTCTAAATTTGCCGGACTTGAACATTTTGACTCTACAAAAAACCACCTTACTTGGAACAGCTTACATCCTTTGACGATACCTTAACAGTTCCTAGGTCCTTGGTTAGGACTCGAGCTGCTGAGCTATTAATCAGCCTCAAAGGCTGTGAATCTCACTAAAGATTAACTAATAATAATAATAATAATAATAATAATAATAATAATAATAATGGGCGAGACTGTCCACGACAACATGCATTCCCTGGTTCCCTAGAAGATCTGCATGACATAATGCCAGAGGTGAGATCTGCGGGACAGCTGAATTGGACATCCAGTTATGGGACCACTGCTGTACCCCTGCAAACCTTTATCATTGACTGTGTGTATATGTTTACTTCTCTTCTGTCACGTTCTCATCACATACAAAATAAATAAGAAGTGCAAGGGAGGCTACAATTAAGTCAACGGTGGCACAGAAGCAGAGAGTATCTGTATCTCTTTCCTGCCAGCCACCCGTCCTCCAGATTTGCTGCAACCCTAGAAGCCTGTTTCTCACGGCCAAAACATCCTAAGCTATTTTGGATTTTGATCTCACCAAAGCATGGAGAAACAAATTGCTCAGGGCTTGTTTCTTCTGAACCACAAAATGCTTTCCATTTTTCATGTACCATTCTTTCTAAACAGTGTCCTTTGCTAGTAGCCACATGGTGTTCAAGGCTGGCCTTGGGCTGTTCACACGCTTCACTTTTGCTCTGGAGAAAAAAACCAGAAAGCACAATTTCTGATGGGCTTTCAGATATTAAAGGAAATTTTGATCCAGATGTCCAGTGTCAACAGCTGGAGCTTCAGCATTTTTCAGGGATTCTTTACCCTCCCACTAACTAACAGAAATGTATGATAATTGAGTCTCTCAGTTCTGAAAAGACAAGACTGAGTAATACAGCAACATGCCGTCACCATCTATCTTTATAATTCTAATTCTACCTTTATAGACAGATTAGCATTTTTTGTCTGGAAGAAACTGATCAGTTCTAGACATATGTTTTATGCTCCTTGAGATAAACTCCTGCCACAATCAGCTTTTAGTGACATAGCTTTTCTTTAGAAAGCAGAAGGAAGATGAGAAATGTCTCAAAATATAAATTTACTCCAAAATGAAAATCACAACAGAGAGGTCTAGTTCCTAGTCAGATTCTAAAATCAATAAACCACAGAAAGATTTAGTAGGAATCTGAAAGAGAAAACTTACAACCTAGCTGTCCTTAAATGACCTTGTGATAGTGTGAAGATTAAAACATTTTTAGTGGAAAACAATATTGTGGAACTATATTAATAAGGATTTTCTGCTTTACAAATTTGAGAGGGAACAATCTATCCTATATAATATGGTAATCTTACTCCCAATTATTTAAATAGCGAGGAGTATTTTCCTTCATTCCATCACTCATATATTTATAAGAATCCATAGTTACAGCCATTTCGTATTTGTATTTCCAAGCACAATAAAATTGCTTACAAAGCATAAGGTAAAAAGCAAGCCAGCATGAATATTTAAACACACTTTTTTTAATTCTTAAAAAGGATTTTTTCCCAAGGATAAGGAATGAACAAAGCTTATTCAATACTACAGAAACTTCACCAATACTAACAATAACTGTTTTATCAGATTATCTGGCTGTTCTGTTAGAACATGGAATAGTGGTAATAAACAGGACTTGGGAAAAAAAAAATCAAAACATTTCATTTAACACTAGTTTGAGTATGCCGAATTCCTATTCCACACAAATGGCACTAGGGAAGATACAGCCAAAGCATCTACAATACAGCTATACACAAACTAGCTTACATTCATGCCTAGAGAGACATGAAAATAGTTACTGTAAAACCAAGGTTACACAGAATTATTTTTATGGCTCAGAAAAAAAAATAATGGAACACAGGCAAGTAGAGAAAAAACATTTCTAAAGTTGTTTTAACCTTACTTTTTTGCAGAGGTTTTTAAACCTTGGCCCACAGGGAGGTTGCAAATCAAGCAGGAGGAACGCCTGGTGACATAGAATTCCTTTTGAATTCATTTCAGGAAGTTATCAAGCTGACCCTAACCTTAAAATACATTTTTAATTGGATCACTGCTACTTGATCGTGTGGGAAATTGTCCTGGCTGAAACTTTAATACTGCAAGGAGCTTTTTAAAAAGGCACAATACAGTACAGGTAGTCCTCGACTTACAATTCATTTAGTGACCATTCAAAGTTACGACGGCAGTGAAAAAAGTGACTTATGACCATTTTCCACACTTATGACCAATGAAGCATCCCCAAGGTCATGTAATTTACATTCGAATGCTTGAGAACTAGTTCATATTTAGGACGCCTGCTGTGTTCCGGGATCACATGATCCCCTTTTGTGACCTTCTGACAAGCAAAGTCAATGAGGAAGCTGGACTCACTTAATGACCATGTACAGTTAGCAACTGTAACGATGCACTTAACAAACGCAACAAGAAAAGTTGTAAAATGGGAAAAAGCTCACTTAACAAATGTGTCACTTAGCAACATAAACTTTGGGCTCAATTGTGGTCGTTAAGTCAAGGACTACCTGCATTGGAAGTGTACAAGACTGAGGTTTGAGTTTTCTAACCTCAAAATGTCCCTTACTGGATCAATCCCAATCTCACTAAAAGAAACTGAAATTCGGGTAGTCCTTGACTCACTACCATTCGTTTAGTGACCATTTTTCACACTATTGCAGTATCCCCCATGGTCAAGCAATCAAAATAAAGGCGCTTGGCAACTGCGATGTATTTGTGACAGTTGCAGTGTCCCTCGGTCATGTGATCCCTTTCTGGGACCTTGTGACGAGCAACGTCTGAAATGGTATAGGGTTTCCTGCCTAAGCAGGGGGTTGGACTAGAAGACCTCCAAAGTCTCTTCCAACTCTGTTATTCTATTCTAAAGTCAATGGGGAAGCCGGATTCACTTAACAACCAGGTTACTAATTTAACAATTGCAGTGATTTACTTAATACATGGGGCAGGAAAGGTCATAACTGTCTTTTAAATTGGGTTTTAAACCTCTTTAGATAAATTTGGATGTTTTTTAATCTTTGAGCCTAAATTAATCTGTTTCTTAATAGTTTTTAACTTCTATATGTATTTGTATTTATTATGGCTGTTCACCGCCCTGAGTCCTTCGGGAGTAGGGCGGTATACAAATATGAAAAATAAATAAATAATAAATAAATAAATAAAAAAGAGCCTTGGTGGTGCAGCAGACTAAAGTGCTGTTAAGTAACACCAGCTGCCTGCAATTACTGCAAGTTCGAATATCACCAGGCTCAAGGTTGACTCAGTCTTCCATCCTTTCGAGGTAGGTAAAATGAGGACCCGGATTGTGGGGGCAATAAGCTGACTTTGTATAAAAAAGAACACCGCTTGGGGGGGGGGGGGCGAAAGCCCTACTAAGCAGGTATATACAAAAGTATGAAGGCTTAACGCATTGTAAGCCGCCCTGAATCTCCGGAGAAGGGCGGCATATAAATCGAACCAATAAATAAATAAATAAATAAATAAATAAATAAATAAATAAATAAATAAATAAATAAATAAATAAATAAATAAAAATGGAGCAAAACTCACTTAACAACTGTCTCGCTTAGCAACTGAAATTTTGGGTTCAATTGTGGCCATTAAGTCGAGGATTAAGTGTTGAAGAAGGAATGTTTCAGCATAGAAATATTTTAGCCTCAGTGAAACAAAAAGTAGAGAAATTCATAGGTGCCCACATATCATCTTGTTTTGGGAAGATGGAAAGGGAAGTTAAGAGTACCTTTGATAGTTATTGGTGCTGATAGGGTGAATTATTAAAATATAAGGACCTTGGTTTCAGAAGATATAACTCCACATAAATACAGATTGAGAAAGAGTAAATTATACGCTGAAAGGTTATCAAGAGAGATAAATTGTTTTTAGAAACTGTTGGAAAGTTTCATGCTTAATTATGCCTTGATTATTTCTTAATTTGCAGCTTACAAACTTTTAAATCTTAGAATATGTAAGAAATCTTAAATCTGTGTTTTTCTTTTTAAAAGAATGGGGTAGTTGAGATTAACTGTATTCTTCACCCTACCAAATGATTTTAAAATAATAGCTTGAAGGAATGTAAATCTAATGCATTCAAGAAACGTTTTCAAGGAAGCAGGAATTCAATCCGAAGGCATTTCGTCAACACCAGAAAAAGCTGCATGGTAATGCTTTTGCAATCTCCATTTCTTTTGTTGTTGATTTTTACTCACAAACAACTCCACATCCTGTCATTACAAAAAGGAAAGAAAATACTGAAAATGTCACAAATCCAGCAATAGAATTTTTTGCAATCAAACAAAAAAGTAAACGAAATATACTAAGCAAACAAATACACTGGCAGAGAATTGTGTCTAACAATCTAAGTTGTACTTATAGTGAGGCAGATATTGGCATTATTTTAGTGATACAGACACACAGGAAACCAAAAATAAGTAAGCCTGTGCATCAGTCATGCCCAAATTAATAAATTTAGGATGTACTGATAAAAATTAACATATGGTAATTTTTACCATTGAGAAGGATATAGGGAGTCCTGGTGGACAATCACTTAAGTATGAGCCAACAGTGTGGCACAGCTTCCAAAAAACCAATACAGTACAATCCTAGGCTACATAAACAGAGGGATAGAATCAAGATCACATGAAGTGTTAGTACTGCCTTATAATGCCTTGGTAAGGCCACACTTGGAATACTGCATCCAGTTTTGGTCTCCACAATGTAAAAAAGATGTTGAGACTCTAGAAAGAGTGCAGGGAAGAGCAACAACGATAATTAGGGGCCTGGAGGATAAAACATATGAAGAACTGTTGTAGGAATTGGGTATGATAGCAGCGTTCCAATATTTGAGGGGCTGCCACAAAGAAGGGGGTCAACCTATTATTCTCCAAAGCACCTGAAGGCAGGACAACAAGCAATGGATGGAAACCAATCAAGGAGAGACCCAACTATAGGTAGTCCTAGATTTACGACCAGAATTGAGTCCAAAAATTTCAATTGGTAACCAAGGCAGTTGTTAAGTGAGTTGCACCCCATTTTACCAATTCTTTTGCCATGGTTGCCAAGAGAATCGCTAGTTATTGGCAAAGTGAATCATGTGGTTGTTAAGCGAATCTGGCTTTCCCCATGGCTTGTCAGAAGCCAGCTGGGAAAGTCGCAAACAGCAATCACATAACATCATGACAATGCAATTGACAAAAATTCTAGCCAGTTGCCAAGCACCGAAATTTTGCTGTGATCACGGAGATGCTGCAATGGCCATTAAGTGTGAGAACTGGTCATAAGTCGCTTTCTTCAGTGCCGTTGCAACTTTGAACAGACACTAAATAAATGGTTGTAAATCGAGGATTATCGGTATTTAGCACAACCTATAGACTTTGGCAAACTTTCAAGATATTTGAGATCTGAAGAAATCCTGGCTTCTCCAACTATGCTTCTAATCATTGCATACATTTTTAATCCAGTATACCTAGTATAAAGATATGTTGGAGGTGAGGTATATATGTAGTGCAGCAGAATCTTAAAGCTAGTATGGTAAAACAGAGAAAATGTCCTCTGAATAAGTTTGCAAAAAAAAAAAAAAAAAGTCAAAAGTTGGACAGCTTCTTCCCAAGATTTAAAGAATGCATCTCATATAAAACAATAGACACTTGCTAAATAAAGAATTGGTGTCTGGCTAGATGTTACTAAAAATTTAACTGCAAAATAAGAGTTTTCAAAGACGGCTTGCAGATTTTTTTTAATTCCTTCATCCTTACACTCAAATCCACCTATTTCTTGGATGAAAGGGTGGGATGAAAATTGTTTCAAAAGTCAAGGTGGGCCTTCCACTTTTCCAGCCAACATTACCCCCATTTGTACATTTTAATTCCCTTTTCAATGTTCACTCAAATTAAGAGAAAAGCTGTGAGTTGTTTACTATCAAGCAACTACTTAATACCGGTAGTTTCTAAGGCTCACTTACTGGGAGACCAGTTAACAATCAGGAAATTCACTCCACAAGAAATACTAGTTTCAATTTTGCAGAATCATCTACTTTAGATATAAGCAACTTGTGAACGCTTTGACTTTTAATTCACCTGTCCAGGACAGCAGTTCAACACCTGGAACACTCTTTCCCTCTGTTGCCCTCTGGATCAGTGTTTCCCAAGCTTGGCAATTTTAAGATGTGTGGACTTCAACCTCCAGAACCCTCCCTCCCTTCCTTCCTTTTCTCTCTTCCTCCCTCCCTCCGTCCCTCCGTCCCTTCTCTCCCTTTCCTCCATCCCTCTCTTCCATCTATCTCTCCTCTTGCATGCATGGCTGGGTAGGGGATTCCAAGAATCGAAATCCACAAATCTTAATAAGTTGCTCAAGTTGAAAAAAACACTAATCCTGCTTTCAACCCCCAAACAAAGCTCAATGGTTAAGGCAGAGGAGAGCTAGGCTCAGAATATCTGCAGGATTGGACACACAGGCAGTCCTCGATTTATGACCAGCACCGTGCCCAAAATTTCCACTGCTAAGCAGGACAGTTGTTAAGTGAGTTTTGCCTCACTGAATGACCTTTTTTGCCACAGTTGTTAAGTGAATCAATGCAGTTGTTAGCAACGTGGTTGTTAAGTGAATCTGGCTTTCCCATTAACTTTGCTTCTCAGAGAGTTGCAAAAGAGGATCACATGACCCCAGGATACTGCAACCGTCATAAATACATGTCAGTTGCCAAGCCATGCAATTTTGATCATGTAACCAATGGGATGCTGCAATGGTCCATAAGAGTGAAAAGGGGTCATAAGCCACTTTTTTCAGTGTTTCGGTCACTAAACAAATAGTTGTAAATTGAGGACTACCTGTATACAGTTACTAAGGCATCTCTGCCAAATAGATTCAGCCATGCTCCCTGCAGTTAAACCTGAAAATTGTTTTTTAGACTCTCACCACTCCAAAAAGAAACAAGTCAACTACTGTTACTAAGGTTTCATTAGTCAACAAGAACAGACTTCAGAAACACAATACGTTTATTGAAATTCTGTAAGCCTCCAGGAGTCACCTCGTTAGCTGTGAGTTGGGCAGCTTTATCTACAGGTAATCCTCGACTTAGGACCACAATTGAGCCCAAAATCTGTTGCTAAGTGAGACATTTGTTAAGAGAGTTTTGTCCCATTTTACGACCAATTATTAGGAGAGTAACACGGTTGTTAAGTGAACTTGGCTTCCCCATTGACTTTGCTTGTCAGAAGAACCCAAAAGGAGATATGACCCCAGGACACTGCCACCGTCATAAATATGAGTCAGTTGTCAAGTATCTGAATTTTGATCACATAACTATAGGGAGGCTGCAATGGTCTTAAATGTGAAAAATGATCACTAAATGAGCTGTTATAAGTAGAGGATTTACTGGTAGTCCTCGACTTACAACAGTTTCTTTAATGACCATTTAAAATTGCAACAGCACTGAAAAAAGTGACTTATGAAGGTTTTTCATACTTATGACTTTTTCAGCATCCCCATGATCATGTGATCAGAAGCAAGGTGCTTGGCCGTTAGTTCATATCTATGATGTGTCCTGCAATGTCCCGAGGTCATGGGATCACATTTTCCCACCTTCTGACAAGGAAAGTCAACAGCGAAGCCAGATTCACTTAACAACCGAGTTACTAACTTATCAACTGCAGTGATTCACTTAACAACCGTGACAAGAAAAGTCCTAAAATGGGGCAAAACTCAGTGAACAAGTGTCTCACTTAACAACAGAAATGTTGGGCTCATTCGTGGTCATAAGTCGAGGACTATCTATGCCTATATGTAGTAAATAAGTCCAAACTCAAGGACTACTCTGGAAAAGAGCTGGATTGAAACCACTCTCCCACCAGCCTGACCCAGGAAGAGACACACAAAGCAAGCAAGGGAGGCGACAGGCAACCCTTCTGTCCCATGCAGACCCCCTGCAGGCTGTGCCAGGAAGGACTGGAGGGCGGAGAGACCCCCTGTTCCAAGCAGGAGGGGGGAGACGGCCAATCCTGGGAAGGGAGCCAAGGGTGGCAGAGGCACCCACCCTGGGAAGGGATTGCTATCCTCCCAAAATAAAACTGGGCTCAGAGAAGGGGAAGCTGGGAGGGAGCACATTTTTGGATTTTCCATGGCAGATGCCAGGGCAGCCAAGCAAGGGCGGGGCGCCCCACGTAAGCTTCTTGTCCCCTCCAATAGACTGCAAGATATGGAATCGTAAATAAGAATTAAATAAAAGTAGAAAGTGACCTCGAAGGGAGGGGGTGGCGCCACGCAAGGGGAGAGACTAGAGCTGCATAGGAATGGAATAATAAATAATAAATAAAAGTAAGAAGTGATTTCAAAAAAGGAGGGAGGGAGAGAATAGGGCGGCAGAGAAATGGAATAATAAATAATACCAATATATGTAGAAAGTGATCTGGGGGGGGCGCAGAGAATAGGGCTGCATATAGAAATAGGATAATAATAAATAAAATTAAGAAGTGATCTCAAAAAGGAGGGGGGCAGAGAATAGGATGGCATACAGAAATGGGATAATAAAATTAATAAATACAAGTAAAAAGTGATCTCAAAAAGGGGGGAGGAGGAAGAGAACTAAGGGTGGGGGCAGAGAAATGGAATACCAAAAAATAACAAGTAAAAGTAAAAAGTGACCTCGAAAAGGGGGTGGGAGACAATAGTGGGGGGGGGGGGGGAGAAAGAGAAATGGAATAAATAAATAAATAAAAGTAGAAAGTGATCTCAAAAAGGGGGGGGCAGAGAATAGGGCTGCATACAGAAATGGGATAATAAATTAATAAATACAAGTAAAAAGTGATCTCAAAAAGGGGGGGGAGAGGAAGAGAAATAAGGGTGGGGGCAGAGAAATGGAATAAATAAATAAATAAAAGTAGAAAGTGATCTCAAAAGGGGGGGAGCAGAGAATGGGGCTGCATATAGAGACGGAATCATAAATAAATTAATAAATAAAAGTAGAAAGTGACCCCGGAAAAGGAGGAGGAGAGGGGGGGCAGAAGGGGGATTGAGGACCCACCACCTTTGCTCCCCCCCCCTCCGAAAATGTCACTTATTCTGCCTCTTTTGGGGAAGGGGAGGGGAGGCAAAGCCCCCTTGATAGGCCCCATACGGGCTCAGCGCTGGGGAGCATGGGGCGTGTAGTCCGCCTGAGGGGAAAGTTCTCCCCCACCCCCTCCCTTCTCGAGGTTTCCCCTCAGGAAGGGGGGAGGTTTGTCCCTAAAAACCTCCCTCAGGGGGTCGCGGGCCCGCCTCCTCCTCTTCCTCCTCCTTCCCCCTCCCCCTCGCGAGGCGCCATTCTGAGGGGACGAAAAAAAAAAAAGGGGGGGGGGCGCTGAGGCGCTTCTGAAGCCCCCACACCCCCCCCGCCCGCCCACCGCCCTGAGGGAGAACGGACGCCCACCCCCACCCCGCCGACCGTGCGCGGGCCCGCGGACAAGCCCCCACCCGCGCGGCCCCCACCCGCCCTCGCCGCGGACGCGCGCGCTCGTTACCTGCCCAACGTGCTCACAAAGCGTCGGCGGCAGCACTGGCGGCGGCGGCGGCGGCGCCCCCCCCTCTTCCCACAGTCACGTGACCTCCCTCCGCCTCCTCCTCCCCCTTCGTATACTCCGCCTCCTCCCCGTCTCCCTCCCTTCAGAGCGGCACGTGACCAAGCCGGAGGAAGGCGCGTTGGCTCGTCTGGGCCCGCCCCGCGTCTGCGGTCGGCGCCTGCGCAGCAAGCCTCTTCCGCCTCGCGCACTCTTCTCCTCAGTAGTCTCCTCGGGAGGTTCCCGGCTCGGCGTCTTCGGTCACGTGATGCTGACAGGGGCGGAGGAATAGGACTAGGAAAAAAAAAAAAAAGGGAGGGGCAGACGGGGATTGGGGAGTCTCTCCGCTCCGGATTGGGGCTCCTCTAACTAACACGGACTGTTTACTAGCGAATCGGGAGGGGAGAAGGGGAGGGGCCGGGTGACGTCACCAACACGTGACCAAAATAAAAAGGCGGGATCGGCGGCTCCCTGAGGAAAAAGTGATAGTGTGAAAGTCTCCTTTTTTTTGTGTGTGGGTGTTAAGTGTTAAAGAGGCATTTTTTACCCTTATATTATGCAGCATAATCTCTTTCATTCGGTCAATTTATATAGCGGCCCATCCCTTGGGTGACTTTGAACCGGGTAAAAGCCAAAAAAAAAAAAAATGCAACAAAATAACAGAAAAACAAACAAAAATAATTACAGGACCCAAAAATATACATGTGTACACACACACACACACACACACACACACACACACACACACAGAAATTATATAGAAAATGTAAATATGCGTATATGGATCCACCAAATAGCAATCACTCAGTCCAACCCGCCTCACAGGGTTGTTGTGGAGAAAATAGAGGAAGGACTTACTAGAAATGTTCACTGCTCCGAGTTATGATAATTCCCTTAATGGCAGTGACTCGCTTAACAACCCGGGTAGAAAAAGATCATACAATTGGGCGCAACTCACTTAATGACCACTTTGCTTAGTAATGGAAATTTTGGTCCCAATTGCCGTTGTAATTGGAGGATTGCCATTACACGCATCATGGAAATGAAGACGTTTGAATGCACGGTTGTATTGGAAGCCTTGCACAACAAACAGACAAAATAGCCTAGAATTCCACAATCTGAGGACATTTTAGGAAAAGGATAAGAAAGAAAAAACTGGAGACAAATTCCTTGTGTGCCTAATCACACTTGGCCAATAAAATAATCAATCAATCAAAAATTAAATAGTGTCCCAAAGGTGCTTTTTTTCAGGGGGAAACTGGACTTTCTGGTTTTTCTTTGAAGACATTTCGCTTCTCATCCAAGGAGCCTCTTCAGCTCTGAAGAAGAAAAACAGAGCTGAAGAAGCCTCTTGGATGAGAAGCGAAACGTCTTCAAAGAAAAACCAGAAAGTCCGGTTGCCTCTTGAAAAGAAAAGAAGAAAGCACCATTGGGACAACCATGACTTGGATGACAAAGAATCTCAATAGACATTCAGTACAGAGACTGAAAGAGAGATCTTTCCTAGGTCTGTTGAATTCAGAACCTTCTCCACAGAAAGTATTTAATCTGCCATGAAGACAATTCCTCCAATACATGCTCCGTGAAACCTCCAGATCCAGAAGGATCTCAAAAGACTGGAGCATTGAAGCAAAATGGTGAGAAAAGCAACTTTTTACACTTACTTAGGCAAGAAAAGCCAAATGCACAGGGATAGAATAGGAGGTGCCAATAAAGGAGAATATTTGTAGATCAGGGTTGAAATGAGGAGTCCTGGGTGCTCTCTGAGCTTGCTTGATTTCTTGTAGACGTTTCATGATCCTAACTAGGTAACATCATCAGTGCCTAGTAGGGTAATAAAACATCTACAAGAAAACTACCGAGCTCAGAGACCACGAAGAACTTCAGTGTCTTCTACCCCAAAAATAAGACATCCCCTGATAATAAACCCAATCGGGCTTTTAAGTGCATGCGCTAAAATAAGCCCCCCCGAAAATAAGCCCTCCCCGAAAATATTTAAACGCATGCACAGCCGGGTCCCTACCATTTCCTTTGGTTTCCTCCACGTGTCCCAAAATAATAAGACCTCCCCAAAAATAAAGCCAAGCGCTTATTTCGGGGTTCAAAAAAATATAAGACAGGATCTTATTATCATCGCACTGATGATGTTACCTAATTAGGGTCATGAAACGTCTGAAAGAAAACCAGCAACTCAGAGAACACTGAAGACCCCTCAGACTAGGAGGTACCTGGCTCAACAGTAATAATTTCAAGACAGATCTTGGAGTCTTGATGGACCACCACTTAAGTACCACTGCCTGGGTAGGGGGTTGGACTAGAAGACCTCCAAGGTCCCTTCCAACTCTGTTATTCTATTCTATTCTATTCTATTCTATTCTATTCTATTCTATTCTATTCTATTCTATTTTATGTATGGTTAAATAGCCGCTCAATCACTTAAACTGAGTCACCATCATAAATTGGATGGATGGATGGATGGATGGATGGATGGATGGATGGAGCGAGCAGTGGACTGCAGCCGCCAAAAAAGCCAACACTGTCCTAGGCTGCCTGAACGGACGGAAAGCATCAAGATCACGTGAAGGCTTCATAATGTCTTGGTAAGACCATAATTAGAATATTATGTCCAGTTTTGGTTGCCACAAATATAGAAAAGATGTGGAGACTCTAGAAAGAGTGCAGAGGAGACCCACAAACATGAATAGGGGTTGAAGGCTAAAACATATGAAAAACGGTTGCAGGAGTTGGATATGTCTCGTTTAATGAAAAGGACTAGGGGTGACATGATAGCAGTTTTCCAATATTTGAGGGGTTGCCACAAAGAAGAGGGAGTCAAGCTATTCACCAAAGCACCTGAGGGTAGGACAAGAAGCAATGGATGTAAACTAATGAAGGAGAGAAGCAACCTAGAACTAAAGAGAAACTTCCTGACAGTAAGAACAATTAATCAGTGGAACAACTTGCCTGCAGAAGTTGTGAATGCTCCAACACTGGAGGTTTTCAAGAAGAGATTGGACAAGCATCTGTCCAGCATGGCATAGACTAGTCTCTTGCTTAAGCAGGAGTTTGGACTAGAAGACCTCCAAGGTGCCTCTCAGCCTTAGAATCCTATGATTCTAATCTGCTGATGGGGATTTGGTAACCCGCTTGTCTTTGTTTCCAGGCGGGGATAATTACAGATCTCAACATTTTTGCAAAGCTTAATGTGTTCAGTACTAAGGATGGTTATTAGAGAGCTTTAATCGTCATGCAGCCTTGCTCTCCTAATGAAGATTGCCTGTTGGCATCAAATGACTAGCCAGAGGGGGAAACCCCACAAGGAGACTCTTCATTCTGATAAATACAGCTGGAGTCACTTTTCATTCCAAAACTTATTTGTGTACTTATTTATTTAAAGCATTTCTATAGCTGCCTATCTTTGAACCAACTTCCACTTATGAAAAACAGTGGAACTTTTACAGGGAGAAATTTAGGGTGTGTATGGAATGTGATCCGGTTCTCAACAGTTTATGAACTAAATTTCAAGTTTTTTTTACATGCGTATCTCCACAATCCCTCACACTGATGTTATCTAGTTGGCTAACAAAACCATCAAGCTCAGAGAGCACCAAGAAATCCAGTTTAACTCAAACTACATATACAGTATTCTGAGGTCCTTGATCCTCTCTAAGCTTGGTGTTTTCTCACAGACATTTTATTACTTGACTAGGTAACATCAAGTGCCTAATTGGGTAATAAAATATCTACAAGAAAACTAACAAGCTCAGAGAGCACCAAAGACCTCAGAGTCCTCCTCTTCTCCACAAATCCCATTCCCTTCTAGCACTGATGATGTCACCTAGTTGGGCCATGAAATGTCTGCAAGAAAACACCCAAGCTCAGAGAGCACCAAGGATCCCACAGTCCTCCTCCCCACTTCTAGCACTGAAGATGTTACCCAGTTGGGTCATGAAACATCTCAATGAAAACCACCAAGCTGAGGGAGCACCAAGGACCCAACAATTCACCCCTGAATTACAAATATTTTCTATCGAAATATCTACATATACTTTATTTCATATCTGGCAATCTGTGTAACAAACACGATGACATTTGCAGCTGGCCACTTGCTTTATCCCTCAGGCAAATTCACCCATCTGTATATAGGATAAAATCCAGCTCAGAAAGAAGACACTTAACTCCTTCATCAAGCACCAAGTGGCACTGTAGAAATGCAGCTGAAAACAAAAGTCTTCTTTTTAACTATATGGCTTCTCTCTGACAGAACTTTTAAAAGGATTAAAAACATATGCAAAATACTATTGTTTTTAAATGCAGTCACATCCTGAGAGTCCATAATCGAGTGTCTGAATAATGCGTATGAAGATTCTTTTTCCTTTCCCCCAAACTCTGCAGACTTTGAATGCCAGCATAGCCTTTTCTGGCTATTCGCCATAGTTCTTAAGCGAATCATAGCCGTTATAAAGTGAATCACGCGGTCATTAAACAGATTTGGCTTCCCCTATTGACTTTGCTTGTCACAAGCCAGCTGGGAAGGTCACAAATGGTGATCACATCGTTATCAGGACGCTGCAACCGTCATAAATGAGTCAGTTGCCAAGCACCTGAATTTTGATGATGTGAACTCAGCGATGCTTCAATGGATCCTAAGTGTGAAAAACGGTCATAAGTAACTTTTTTCAGTGTCGTTGTAACTTCAGTCATTAAACAAATAGTTGTAAGTCAACAACTACCTATATGTTTTTATTTTTCTTCAGAACTCAGAGTAAAGGTGTGTTTTTGTCTACCAGTGGACTTTTGTACGAAGGCAAACACCCAAGATACATCAGCTGCTGAAGTACAGGTAGTCCTGGACTTATGACCATAATTGAGCATAAAATTTCTGTTGCTAAGTGAAACACTTAAGTGAATTTTGCTCCATTTTACGACCTTTCTTGTCACAGAGTTGTTAAGTGAATCAGGCTTCCCTCTGGACTTTGACTGTCAGGAGGTCGCAAAAGGGGATCACACTCCAACTGTCATTAATATGAGTCAGTGGCCAAGTGTCTGAATTTTGATCACGAGGACGGTGCCAAGGTTGTAACTATGAAAAATGGTCCCAAGTTAATTTTCAATGCTGTTGTAACTTTGAACCGTCACTAACTGAACTGCTGAAATTCAAGGACTGCCTATAGGAGCATAGCTCCGCCCTCCATAAGAGTTGGGGTATGGCCTGGACTACAAAGGGCATGACTGACCTGAGTTATGGGAGCTGTAGCACCAAAGGTTGAGTATTATGCTTATGGAACCAAAATCATACTTAAAAGAAATTCTTGCAATTAAACCTCATTAATTGTTGTGTGACCAGAAACACACAACAATTGTCTGAGGCTCGCTTGTATCAGTGAGTTCATGCAACCTTCTGAAGGGTGGGTATCAGAGGTGGTATTCAGCAGGTTCTGACCAGTTCTGGAGAACCGGCAGCGAAAATTTTGAGTAGTTCGGAGAACCAGTAGTAAAAATTCTGACTGGCCCCGCCCCGATCTATTCTCTGCCTCCTGAGTCCCAGTTGATTGGGAGGAAATGGGGATTTTGCAGTAATCTTCAGCTGGAGTGGGTGGGAATGGAGATTGTACAGTATCCTTCCTCTGCCATGCTACCAAGCCACGCCCACAGAACCGGTAGTAAATTTTGAAACCCACCACTGGTGGGTATGTGTGTTAAACTCTGCTTCACATGACACAGATAGTCCTTGAACTAACAACTGCAACTGAGCCCAAAGTTTCCGTTGCTAATGGAACAGAAGTTAGTTCAGCAAGTTTTGCCTCATTACAGAATAGAATAGAATAGAATAGAATAGAATAGAATAGAATAGAATAGAATAGAATAGAATAGAATAGAATAGAATAGAATAACAGAGTTGGAAGGGACCTTGGAGGTCTTCTAAGTCCAACCCCCTGCTCAGGCAGGAAACCCTACACCAGGTAAATGGTTATCCAATTTCTTCATAAAAACTTCCAGTGTTGGGAGTATTTACAACTTCTGGAGGCAAGTTGTTCCACTGATTATTGTTACAACCTTTCTTGCCACAGTCGTTAAGTGAATCACTGCAGTTGGTAAATTGATAACATGGTTGTTATGTGCACCTGGCTTCCATGTTGATTTTGTAGTCGGAAAAGGGGATCACCTGACTCCCCCTGAGACACTGCAGCGGTCATAAATGTGAGTCAGTTGTCAACAGCCTGAAACATTGATCAAACGTTGAAACGAGCTTGGTAGCTCAGCAGACTAAAAGCATTGTGATTAACACCAGCTGCCTGCAATTACTGCAGGTTCGAATCTCTCCAAGGCTCAAGGTTGACTCAGCCTTCCATCCTTTCTAAGGTAGGTGAAATGAGGACCCAGATTGTGGGGGCAATAAGCTGACTTTGTATAAATATACAAAAGTATGAAGGCTATTGCTTAACCGCATTGTAAGCTGCCCTGAGTCTCCGGAGAAGGGCGGCATATAAATCAAATAAAAAAAAAAAAAAGGGACCTTGGGGATGCTGCAACGGTCGTGTGGAAAAAATGGTTGTAAGTCCCCTTTTTCAATACCGTTGTAACTTTGAACAGTCATTAATCAATGGTTGTTTAGACAGGGGCTATCTATATATTCAGAAGCTATCCTTCTGCACAAGTGGCATTTCACCCACCAGTTCCGTGATCCAGGAGGCAGTTAAGAGATCTTTCTCTTTAAAACGCTTTACCTTCAAGGCACAAGATTGGTTAAGGTGAGTTTTACCCCCAGCCAGCTTGCGTTCCCACCACGATCTCATCCTTGGGGAGAGAAAGAATGAAGACAAGGGCAGGAAGGAGCACAAACTGTACGTGTGCATCACACTTAAGTTTGCACTCTTCCGGAGAAAATCTCTCCCCCCACCCCTTACCCCACCCACGGACAATTATCCGGTTAGTTTTCCTAGAAAGCCAGAAGAGAGGCCAGATATTTGCTTGTTGATTCCTGTATGTCATGGCAGGAAAGAAACTCTTGCTCCTCTTTCCGATTAGCTGAAGAAGAAAATTCCATTTCTGAAGACCCATGTCTGCACCCCAGGGGTGAAATCCAGCAGGTTCTGACAGGTTCTAGAGAACCGGTAGCGGAAATTTTGAGTAGTTCGGAGAACCGGCAAATACCACCTCTGGTTGGCCCCCGAGTGGGGTGGGAATGGAGATTTTGCAGTATCCTTCCCCTGCCACACCTACCCAGCCACACCCACAGAACCGGTAGTAAAAAAAATTTGGATTTCACCACTGCTGCACCCTCCCCTCTGCAATTTCTTCTCCTTTGGGGCATTCATAGTTGATGAAGTTGCTTTAAAAAAAAAAAAAAAAACAACCCTAGAAACACAATCTATATGAAGCCATTTTTAAAAAAACAAAACATCGGTCTAAAAGCTGGAAAGCAGCTAGCTTCAACCGAACATTATCTGAGAGTGTGGATGAAGAACTCTGTGTAGCTTATTCGCCAGCTTTTCAAAACAAAAAGAAAAATGTGTGTGTGTGTGTATATATATGTGTATGTATATGTGTATGTGTTTGTGGAGTCTGGGCAACTGAATGGAGCTAGCAATGTTTACCGGCCGGATGCCCTTCCTGTCGCCAATGCGGAGTTTTGTTCAGCAGATACATTCCCATTGTGCCGAGAGAGAAAAGAACCTGCAAATCTGCCTCTACCTAGGATCGAACTCACAGCTTCCTGATTGTGAGACGAGAGCTCCACCTCTAGGCCACCGCCCCACTCGATGTATGTGTGTGTGTGTGTGTGTGTGTGTGTGTGTGTGTCTGCGTGTAAAAGCACTTATCCACATACCGAGTTCACAACTGCTTCTGCTAAACCAGTGCTGGGCACATTATATATGGTTCTCAGGGATTGTCTTTAATGTGTCTCTATTGAATGAACATGGTTGCCTTTATATATTAAAACAAAATAAAAAAACGACGGAGCAACGAAAACGGCATCGTTGTGAAACCTGCACTTTTTAAAGGTTGACCCAGAGTTAAGGGGCAGGGCAGGCCTAACTCTGTGGATTAGGTAGAAAGGCCTGTCGTATAAATACATTTTGATTTTTAATTAGATTGTTTTTATTCCAGGAAAGGTGACCGACAAAGTACCTGCACATACATGTACACATATATGCGTGCGCACGGGCGCACACACACAAACAGCCCCTGGGCTTTCATAGAAAGCTCGGCAGCAGCCGATCGAATCGAGGGATCCTACCTCCCAGCGAAGTAAGAGGAGAAAAATGAGACTTATGGTCGGTCGGTCAGCCTAAGCTCGGGGGCGAAGACGCCGCCATTTTTAGGAAACGCAATAAAAAGGGCGCCAACCCTCAGTCTATTGTAGAAAGTTAAAAGCAGGTCAACAACCACCACAACAACAGCAACCAAAAAGAAAAAAAAAAGAAAAAACCCAACAACACACCCCATTTTTAAAAATGTACAAAAACTTCTGGGAGACCCGACGGGATCGATGGTTTCCCCTCCTTAAAAAAAAAAAAAATGTTTAAACCCCGAGTGGCATCAAAACCAGAAGACGGGAATGTCCACCACGCAAATCCTTTTGTTTTTAAAAAAGGAGAGAAAATGAAGGTGAGGGAGGAGGAGGAGGAGGAGAAGAAGGAGAAAGTCACGCTTCCAGAGGCTTTTTTTTTCCCCGGGGAAAAGTGTCATTAGCTCCAGAGGCCGGCGTAATTCCCGTGGAGTCCGGAAGGAAGAGGTCCTCCTGCCACAAAAAGCTTCGTGCCCGACGAGTCGTAGCAGTGCGTGTAAACGGCGTTGGGGAAGAAACTGATGTCCGAAAAGTAATTCCTCCAGGTTTCGTCATGATTCTGTCAAAAGGAAACGGACGTCGGTTAGAGATGCAACCAACTGCCTTCCCAAGAGCTGATCTGTACAGGCGGGTCCTCGACTTACGACCACAATTATTGAGCCCTTCTCGAGTTGAGTTGAGTTCTTGTCGAGTTAGTCGCGCGGTTGTTTAGTGAATCTGGCTTCCCTGCGGACGTTGCTTGACAGAAGGTTGCGAAAGGGGATCACGTGACCCAGGGACACTGCGACCGTCATAAATACGAGCTCATAGCTAAGCACCCAAATTTTAATCACGTGACCATGGGGATGCTGCAACGGTCGTGTGAAAAGCAGCGACTTTTTAAAGTGCCACTGCAACTTTCAACGGTCACTAAATGAAGTGCTGTAAGTCGAGGACTGCCTGTACACCTCCGAGACCAAGGAAGAAAGAGAGGAGAACTACAGCACAAGAGATACGCAATTCCTGGTTTACTCCCAAATACAGATTCTGGGTTTATCGCATCGATGGTGTGTAGCAACAGGAATTAACTGACCAGGTTGTCATTTGAGAGACTGGCCCAAAGACACCGTTTGCTTTCTTGCCTAATGTGGGACTAGAACTCACAGACTCCTGATGATTGGCCCAAAATCACCCAGCCGGCTTTCATGCCTAAACCGGAACTAGAACTCACTGTCCCTGGTGACTGGCTCAGAGTCGCCCAGCCAATTTTCATGCCTAAGTGGGACTAGAACTCAAGAGCTTCGTGGTGATTGGCAGAAAATCACCCAGCCAGCTTACATGCGTATGGCAGGACTAGAACTCACCACCTCCTGATTTCTAGCTGGTGCCTTCATCACTAGACCAATTGAGTGATTGCTGGGGAAGTTTTGGAATCCCTCTATAGCTCTGCTTTAGCTGACCAACTCTCCCTTCCATCTTGATAACGCAAACTACTGAAGGAAAAACCTATGCAAAGCACCTGGTTTCTAAGAGTCTCCGTAGTCTGAGGACACCTCCTGTTGACCTCTCAACATGCCCCCCCCCCACCCCGGGAGCCCTACATGACCCCCCCCATTTCCTCCTTCTGCAGCGACTCACCAGCCAACCTTTGCCGGTTGAGAGTTTGAGAATTTCACTTCCTGCCAATTTTGATCCGTAGAAATTCTGTGGCGGTTTCTCGTCCAGGAACCTCTGGGCTCGGATGTCGTAAAACAGCAAGGAGCCCTGTCCCGTCCCCACCGTGATGATGTGTTCGTAGAAGCTCACGGAGCGGATGCCTGTGGCGGAAGAAGGACGGAGGCGTTATATGGGAACCGGAAACAAATCCCGGCCCTATACCTAGTCCTTCACTTATGACCACAATTGAACCCAAAACTTCCATTGCTAAGCGGGATAGTTGTTAAGTGAGTCTTGCCCCGTTTTACGATTTTTGCTACTGTAGTTAAGCAAATCGCTGGACTCAAGTGAATGACGTGGTCCTTAAGTGAATCTGGCTCCGCCCATTGACTTTGCTTGTCAGAAACTCCCCAAAGTTGCAAATGAGAATCCCCAAGGATACTGCAACCATTGTAAATACGGGAAAGGGGAAGGGCGAGGGAGGGAAAGAAAGAGAAGGAAGGAAGGAAGGAAGGAAGGAAGGAAGGAAGGAAGGAAGGAAGGAAGGAAGGAAGGAAAAGAGAAAAAGAAAGAAAGAGAAAGAGAAAGAGAAAGAAAGAAAAAAGGGAGGGAGGGAAGGAGGGAAGGAAGGAAGGAAGGGAGGAAAAGAAAGAGAAAAAGAAAGAAAGAAAAAGAAAGAGAGGGAGGGAGGGAGGGAAGGAAGGAAGGAAGGAAGGAAGGAAAAGAGAAAAAGAAAGAGAAAAAAGGGAGGGAGGGAGGGAAGGAAGAAAGGGAGGAAAAGAAAGAGAGAGAAAAAGAAAGAGAAAGAAAGAAAGAAAGAGAGGGAGGGAGGGAAGGAAGGAAGGAAGGAAGGAAGGAAGGAAGGAAGGAAATGAGAGAGAAAAAGAAAGAGAGAGAAAGAAAAAAGGGAGGGAGGAAGGGAAGGAAGGAAGGGAGGAAAAGAAAGAGAGAGAGAAAAAGAAAGAGAAAGAAAGAAAGAAAGAGAGGGAGGGAGGGAAGGAAGGAAAATCCATAAGCACCTGCAGGGCTCCGAGTTGGAAAACAAAAAGAGCTGCATCTCCACCCATTTTTCATACACAAACCCAAATGTTTCACGGAAGGTCTCCTTACCGCTTCCTCGCTCTCTGGAGCAGACAGACTTAACCTTGTGGGAAGGCTGTCGGGGGTCCAGGAGAGAGACGTGGGCCTGAGACCCAACGGCGTACACCGACCACTCCTGACCATAGGCCAGACACACGTTTTCCCGGCAGTAGGGCAGCTTGGTGGAGAGGAGCTGCAAAAGCGAGAAAGGGAAAAAACCTTGATGAAAACTCGGAACCACAGAAGCTCCGAAGGACATTTAAATAAACGAACCAAAATCAGAACCACTTCTGGATATATTTTACAGACAGACGACATGAACACCATCCACCGCGGAGATTTCGCACAAGGTACGCAATCCACAACTGGGACGATAATAAGACAGGCTACTTCCCCCAGACAAGACTTGAGGCTGGCAAGCCTAAGCTTTGGCTCTCCAAACTTGGCAACTGTTAAGATTTGTGGACTTCAATTCCCAGGATTCCCCAGACTTAACAGTTGCCAAGTTTGGAGACCCCTTTTACAGACCAAGGATTGGCAATTAATTTTCCCGAGGGCCCACATGAAAAACTGGAACTCTTGTGGAGGACCAAACCAATAGAACTGTGAAGGGGGAGAAATTGAAGAAAAAAGTCACCTTCAAAATAAAACAACGTCACATTGCGTGCATGGTATGTCCATTTATTTAACATTTGATTTCTAATTTCCAATTAATCTCACGTGGGCCGGACAGGGACAGCCAAAGGGACAGATGTGGCCCAGGAAATGTAAAATACCCAGATCTATTATTAGATCTCCTGCTTGAGTAGGGGGCTGTACTAGAAGACCTCCAAGGTCCCTTCCAGCTCTATTCTAATTCTGATTTGATTCTGATTAATAGTATTCCTAAATATTGGCACCGGCCGTTGTAACTTTCTACAGTCATTAAGTGACCGGTCATAAGTCAAGGAGTACCTATAACGCAGAAATTTGCATCACAGATCACAAACAATCCTGTTTTTTTTTTTAAAAAAAAAAAGCACTCAATTTTCGACTGATGTTATGTGTGCAACTTAAGTCAACAAAATTTTCCTTATTTTCTACCTCGGAAATGTGTACGAAACATTTCAAAGGACGGTGAAGTTTTACAACACAACAGAAATTTTTTTTTTGAACGCACAACTCTTCGAGGAGCTAAAATAATTTTGCCTGATGCCACTGTGCTGTTCTTGCACTCTTTCTCAAAAACAAAAAGATATTTAAACAAATAAACCCGGAGGGAAAAAATTGTGAGTCCCCACAACAAAACAAAAGAGGATCGCAATGCTAGATTAAGAAGCTGGAAAAGAGCTTGAATGCTCTTTGTAGCTTTTCAACCAAGTTGCCAAGAAATGCTACGCTCACATGAGCCCTCTCTCCCCCACTCCCCCCCAAATGCATCTAAGGGTCAGCACAACCCAGCACAAAGCCAAAGTTCTCCCTTACACCCAAATCAGGAAATTCTATTTTAATTTTTAACCTGCTGAGTTTCATTGATCCAACAGAAGATCCTTCTTGTCCAACGACCGATAGAAAGTAATCAAGGAGAGAAGCAATTTGGAATTGAGCAGAAACTTCCTAACAGTGAGGACAATTCACCAGTGGAACAGCTTGCCTCCAGAAGTTATGGGTGCTCCATCACTGGAGGTTCATAAGAAGAGACTGGACAACCATTTGCCTGAAATGGTAGAAGGCTCCTCCTTGAGCAGGGGGTTGGACTAGAAGACCTCCAGGGTCCCATCCAACTGTGTTGTTCTGTTGCTTTGTTAAGATGTCCCCATGAAAAGGCAAATTCAACTGGAGGGAATAGTTTTAAAAAGCCCTTAATAAATGAGGTTTCAGATAAAGCCAACAATGTTGCCTTCAGAAAATGTGAAAAAAGGACTTTCCAGGAATGGATGGAAGAAGGAGGAAAAATGGATGGAAACTGAAGGGAGGGAGGCGGCAGGCTGCGACGACAGGCCGTTTCTGCCGGCTAAGAGACAGCGGCGGCTCCTTCTCCTCCTGCCAGCCTCCCACTCCGGGCAGCGTCCAGCCAGCCATGCCTGGTCTCCCCCTGCGGCAGCCCACATGGATCCCGGGAAGCGCAGCTTTGGGGCCTTTCCTTGCAGCAGTGGTGGCGGTGACAAGGCGGGCAGATGCAGGGAAGCGAGTGGTGGCAGCACTCCTGGCTGGCAAGGGGGTGGATGTCCCAGGGCTGCATGCGGGCGTCGACGGCATGGACGCTAAGAAGAATGGCCAGTAGGCATGCACACACCGGGAAATGGACGATCAGCTGGCTGGCTGATCTTCCGGTTTCTGGCACTGTGAAGTGCCCATGTGAAGTGACACTGGCATGTGTGAAGGCCAGCTGATTGTTGCGCGCACATGCGCACCAGTGACCAGAAGACTAGCTGGCCGGTGTGCATGTGTGCGCCGGAAACCCGGAAGAGGAATGGGTGACACCACACATGCCAGGCAACATGGCTCTGCCTGCCACTTCCGGCACGCGTGCCACAGGTTCGCCATCACGGGTATAGGGTTTCGTGCCTGAGCAGGGGGTTGGACTAGAAGACCTCCAAGATCCCTTCCAACTAAACTGTTCTGTTTGATTCACCTGTGTGTGCAGGTGTGAAGGGAGTTACCTTGGACAGCATGTGTTCTGCTTTCCAGAGGTGGAAATATCCGTCCAGAGAAACAGCTCCCAGTTCCTGGAAGAGAAAAAATATTAACTGTTCAAGCGACTGGGATGTGAAAGCTTCTACTTACATCCATAATACTTAGCCATTTTGCTTTTTCTGAAAACAGAGGTTGAGTTCATCTGCAGGTGGTCCTTGACTTACGACCACAATTGAGCCTGAAATTTCCATTGCTAACCGAGAGAGTTGTCAAGTAAGCTTGGCTCCTATTTTATGACTCTCTTCTCACAGTTAAGTGAATCCCTGGGTTCTTAATTGAGGAACATCGTCATTCAGTGAATCTGGCTTCCCCGCTTACTTTGCTTGTCATGAAGGGGATCACATGATCTCGGGATGCTACAACTGTCATAAATGTGTCAGTTGCCAAGCAACTGAATTCTGATCACGTGACGTGACCACAGGGAAGCAAAAACCGGTCATAAGTGTGAAAACCGGCTTTTTTTCAGTGCCGTTGTAACGTCAAACAGTCACTAAATAAACGGTTGTAAATCGAGAACTCCCTGTATTGCAGAAATCACCAGATTGTTTGGTTTTGGCTTAGCAACATATGAATGTAAGTCACTGTCATGTCTAAATGATGGTTTACGGCTTAGCAGGGCACCAGACCAGGGTAGCTGTCTGCAGTCTAAATAAACTGTCGAGGACTACCTGTAGAAATGGAGGGATTCCTTGACTTACAACAGTTACAATGGGACTGAAACAAGTGACCTATGGCCATTTTTCAGTTACGACCATGGCAGCCTACCCAAGGTCACGCGATCAAAATTAAGATGCTTGGCAACTGGCATGTACTTATGACTGTTGCAGCATCCCGGGGTCACGTGACCCCCTTTTGCGACCTTCTGACGAGCAAAGTCAACAAGGAGGCCAGATTCACTTCAACACCATGTGACTGACTTGAACAACTGCAGTGGTTCACTTAACCATGGAGGCAGGAAGGGTCGTCAGAAGAGGCAAAACTCTCTTAAGAAAAGTCTCACTTAACAATGGAAATGTTGGCCTCAGTTGTGGTCGTACGTCGAGGACTATCTGTTTTTCCAGGGTCATTGCTTCGTCTTCCTCACCTTGTTCCTGTTGTTGAAAGCAAGTGCCCGGACTTTGCAGTTGGCGGGATTAGTGTTCTCCTTGGGGATGTCCTTCAGTGCCCTGTGGGTGATGTGTGCATAGACGGGGACAGGTTGCGCCAGGTTGCGCCGTGCGTCACTCTTGGCCAAGACTTCATCCGTCACTTCCCAGAGGCCCATTGACCCATCTCGGGAGCCTACCGGAAAGAAGCACGTTCAAGCACGCATCGAACGCAGGTCCAAGAAAGGAGAAGGATTTATTTAGTCATTCAATTTAAAGAATGGTTGCTGGAATTGGGCATTTCTAGTTTAATGAAAGGAAGGATATAGCAATGTTTGAGGGGTTGCCGCAAAGAAGAGGGAGTCAAGCTATTCTCCAAAGCACCTGAGGGCAGGACAGGAAGCAGTGGGTGGAAACTAATCAAGGAGAGAAGCAACCTAGAACTAAGGAGAAATTTCTTGACAGTGAGAACAATTCATCAGTGGAACAACTTGCCTCCAGAGGTTGTAAATGCTTCAACACTAGACGTTTTTAAGAAGAGATGGGACAACCATTTGTCTATCCTATCTTATCCTATCCTATCCTATCCTATCCTATCCTATCCTATCCTATCCTATCCTATCCTATCCTATCCTATCCATCTCTTATCGTATTCTAATTTGTAGGCCGTCTAGTAATGGACAACTTAGAACGTTATAAAAGGATAAGACTATACAAAACATGCATATAATGAGAATAAAATACTATAAAAATATGAATACCATATACTTGGCACAATGTTTTTATCTCTTATCTCTGGAGAAGCCAGCTAGATGATAGATAATCGATTGATAGATGACAGATAGATAAGATAGATGATTGATAGATAGAGGGAGGGAAGGAGGGAGGGAGAGAGAGAGAGAGGTACAGATATACGGATAGATAGATAGATAGATAGATAGATAGATAGATAGGGATATATAGATATAGATATAGCCTCCAATCTTACCAATTTTACCACTTGTGGACTTCAACTCCCAGAATTCCCTAGCCAGCAGGCATTGGCTGGGGAATTCTGGGAGCTGAAGCCCACAAACCACAGCCAAGTTTGGAGAACCCCTGATATAGAAAGTTGTAATATTTTCTATTCAACATTTTGCTTATATCTGGCCTCATGGCTGTAATGAATAAATTTGAACACATCTCCTCTAAATAATAATAATAATAATAATAATAATAATAATAATAATAATAATAATAACAACAACAACAACAACAACAACAACAACAACAACAACAACAATAATATAAAGTTTGAGTGTTACCAGAAACAGCCATTGTATCACTGATCCATGCAATAGAAAATATCCAATCTTTGTGCCCATCCTAAAAAGAAAGAAGGAATAACGTGAAGGCAAAGAAATCAGGTGATTGTAGCACAGTCAGTTCTCACCTATCATTGAAGAAATTTTAATATATTTTTACAGTACTTGAGTACAGGTACAGTATAGCCCTTGACTTACAACTAGGAATTCTGGTCCCAGAATTTCCGTTGCTAAGCAAGGCGTCTGTTAAATGAATCATATCTGATTTTATTATCTTTTTTTGGCACCGTTGTTAAGTGAAACTCTGTAGGTTGTTAAGTGAATCACGTATTAAGTAAATCCAGCTTTCCCCATTGAGTTTGTTTGTCTGAACCTGGCTGGGAAGGTCACAAATGGGGATCATGTGGAACCCCCCCCCACCCCCCGGGACAGTGGAACCATCGTAAGTACATGCCAGTTGCCAAGCACCCAAATTTTGATCACGTGACTATGGGAACGCTGCCACGGTCGTTAAGCGTGACAAGTGGTCATAAGTCACTTTTTTCAGTGCCAACGTAAATTAGAATGGTCGCTAAACGAACAGTCGTAAGTCAAGGACTAACTCCGTAATCGAAAAGAGAACAAGTTGACTCAATCAATTACCTTTCCAGGCCTCAACAATTCGGAAGGATTTTAACCAACTCGTCACCTAAGTTAGCAAGGCAATACAGGTAGTCCCTGACTTACGACCCAATGGAGCCTAAATTTTTGGTGAGATATTTGCGAAGTGCGTTTCACCCCACTTTACGACCTTTCCTGCCTCCGTTGTTAAACGAATCACTGCAGTTGATTAGTAACATAGTTGTTAAGCGAATCTGTCTTCCCCATTAATTTTCTATGTCCGAAGGTTACCAAAGGGGATCACATTTATTTATTTTTATTTATTTATTTATTAAATTTATATACCGCCCTATTCCTAAGGGACTCAGGGCGGTGAACAGCGAACGATAAAAATACATGTAATACAAACGTTAATAATAAAAAAAAACCAATTAAAATATACTAAACATTCTGGTCCTAGATAATTCAAGACATCCCAGTTTAAAACAAAATCAAAAAGTAATATAAAGGGAAAGTTAGGCCAGGCCGGCCTGCTGAAACAGGAATGTTTTGAGGGCACGGCGGAAAGTGCGCAGATCCGGAATCTTCTATATCTCTGGGGGGAGCTCGTTCCAGATGGTGGGTGCCCTCACAGAAAAGGCTCTCCCCCTGGGGGCTGCCAGTCGACATTGTTTGGCTGACGGCACCCTGAGAAGCCCCTCTCTATGGGAGCGTACTGGGCGGTGAGAGGCTATTGGTGGCAGAAGGCGGTCTCGTAAGTACCCTGTGATACGGCAACAGTCAGTTGCCAAGCCTCTGAATTTTTGTAAGCATCGCAAGTGTGAAAAAAGGGTCCCAAGTCACTTTTTTCAACGCCGTTGCAACTTTGAACAGCCACTAAACAGACTGCTGTAAGTCGAGGACTTCCTGTGTCCGATCTGACCTCTTGATGGCTAAACTCAAAGCTTTCACATCTTTGCAGGGACTTACATCTCCCACGCACACGGGATCGAGGGTGGGCAGGCGATAAATGGCGAGGCTGTTGGGGTTATCGCCCCCGGTGGCCAAGAGGGTCCTGGAAGGGTTGAGCTCGATGGCATGGATCCCACAGCCCTGCTGGTTGACGATGTGGGGCTCTCGATCCTTCAGGATGGGAATCTTGGTGATCTGCCCACTTTGGACGTCGACTACAAACAACTGCAAGAGACAAGACCGGGGGAGGGGGGGGGGACATTTCAGGAAGATATTATATATTAGAAAGCTACACGGAAAGGTGAACAATGGGCTCATTTATAGCAGAGAAAACTTGCAGCTCAGGGTTGAATGGTCCTTGGTGCTCTCCCAAGTTTGGTCGTTTTCTTGCGGATGTTTCATGACCCAACTAGGTAACGTCATCAGCGCTAGACAGAAGTGGAGTTTGCAGAGAGGAGGAGAAGTGGAGGAAGAGGAGTACTGTGGGGTCCTTTCTGCACTCTGAGCTTGCTGGTTTTCTTGCAGACATTTCCTGACCCAACTACGTAATGTCATCAGCACTTGGGGTTTGCAAAATGATGGAGGAAGAGGAGGAGGAGGAGATGGAGGAAAAGGAGGAGGAGGAGGAGGAGGAGGAGGAGAAGGAGGAGGAGGAGGCGGCTGTACGATCCCTGATACCCTTTGTGCTTGGTTTTTTTTTTTTCCAGACATTTCATGACCAAACTAAGTAACATCATCAGTGCTAAAAGGCAATGGGGTTTAGGGAACTATTGTGGGGTCCTTGCTGCTCTCTGAACTTAGTGGTTTTCTTGAAGACATTTCATGATCCAACTAAGTAATGTCATCAGTGTTAGAAGGGAGTGGACTTTGTGGAAAGGAGGAGGAGGAGGAGGAGGAGGAGGAGGAGGAGGAGGAGGAGGAGGAGGAGGAGGAGGAGGAGGAGGAAGAGGCTGTACGATCCCTGATACCCTTTGTGCTTGGGTTTTTTTTTTTTTTTTGCAGACATTTCATGACCAAACTAAGTAACATCATCAGTGCTAAAAGGCAATGGAGTTTAGGGAACTATTGTGGGGTCCTTGCTGCTCTCTGAACTTAGTGGTTTTCTTGAAGACATTTCATGATCCAACTAAGTAATGTCATCAGTGTTAGAAGGGAGTGGACTTTGTGGAAAGGAGGAGGAGGAGGAGGAGGAGGAGGAGGAGGAGGAGAATTGTGGGGTCCTTGGTGCTCTTTGAGCTTGGTGGTTTTCTTGCAGACGTTTCATGACCCAACTAGGTAACACTATCAGTGCTAGAAGGGAGTAGGGTTTGCTCTTCACCAAGAACACTCCCTACCAACGACGACAGAGCAAAGCAATAGTCTATAACAGGAAAATCAATACCCCACTCACCCGATCTGAGGTACGTACAACTTTCCCGTTCATGCGTTTTCAAGGATGACGATGCCCATTTCTGCACGTTGGGCATCGTCTTCCAGGAAACCACGTTCTTAGTACAACAGATACATCAAATGAAATTCAGGAGTGCCCAAAACCATGTTTAAGCACCCCGAGGCAGAAGCCCAGACGGATGTTTCTGATTGTTCCAGAGTTAAGTCAGAAAAGCAACTCAGGTGTGATAGTCAACAAGACACCACAAAAAAAAAATTAAGCCTCATCCAGGCCGATCCGGTTCGGCCGCATTTTCTCCAGCCTTACTAAAGAACAGTCAACAAGAAGGGACACACCTGTTGTGACTACAGGGCAGACCAGGTCTCCTGACCTCCTCTACGCGGATGTTAGAAGCAAGAGGTGGCAAAAAGAGGAAGTAGCAACAATGGCACATTGGAAAATCTGCAAGAAATATCATTTACCTGCAAGCGACAACTTTTGGGATCATAGAATAGAGAAAGACATAGAAAATGAAGAATTGCTCTGGGACTTTAGAATTCAGACAGACAGGCACCTGCCACATAACACCCTGGACTTAACAATTGTTGATAAGACAGATAAAAAAAGCCTGGGTAGTGGATGTGGCAGTGCCTGGAGACAACAGAAGAGAAGAGAAAGAGCTGGAGAAAATCACAAAATACAAAGACCTGCAAAGAGAAGTACAACGACTGCGGCCAAAGAAAGTAAAGGCAATACCAACAAGTGATAAAGAGATTTGGATTCAATCCCAAAACAACTGGAGCATCACTTGAACGCCATCGGCATTGACAAAATCCCCTTCAGTCAATTGCAAAAGGAAGGCAGCTTGACTCGGAACAGCTGCCATCCTGCGACGGTAACTTTCACATCACAAAACAGCAACATCTTCAAAACATCTTGATCTGCCTATCCCAGGTCCTTGGGAAGGACTCGGTATGTGGATAAAAATGCCAGATCCAGTCTGAACATCTGGATAACTGTGATGAGCCGTAATTTGCAATTAAAAGATGGGGAGGAAGGGAGCAAGATGCACATGGAAAGGTGGGGAGATGAGTCTGCTCTTAATTCAGAAGCCTCCAAACTTGGCGATTTTAAGACTTGTGGACTTCAATGCCCAGAATTCCTCAGCCAGCCATACTGGCTGGGTAATTCTGGGCGTTGAAGTCCACAAGTCTTAAAATTTGCTTTTGCTTTGCTTTTTAATTTATATGCCGCCCTTCTCCGGAGACTCAGGGCGGCGTACAATGCGTTAAGCAATAGCCTTCATACTTTTGTATATTTATACAAAGTCATCTTATTGCCCCCACAAACTGGATCCTCATTTCACCTACCTTAGAAAGGATGGAAGGCTGAGTCAACCTTGCCATCTCCAAAATTGCCATTGGAGATTCCTCTCTCATTCTTATAGCCACCTCTATAATCCAGAGGGATTTTATGAAGTCACACATTCAAAAAAAATTACCATTTTTCCTCTCGCCCTTCTGCTTGCTTTACCTTGGAGGACTAACACGGGCATTACGTTTCGCGCCATCCAAGCCCTGGTGGAAGAAACATCAAGGCAATAACCACGGGAACGCGCCCTTACCGTGTTGCATTTCGTCCCGCACACCACTTGCCGGTGGTTTAACCACTGCGACGCAAAGACTTTGTTAAGAGTGCCCAGGTGAAATTCTCGTTCCTTCAGCAACCCGGGCAGCTGCTGAGCTGCGTATGCATGCAGCAAGCGGTGGTAGCTGGAATCGTTGGAAAGCCGCACCTCTCGTCCTTTCAGGTAGCACACCAAGGACCGCTTCACTGGCGGAAGCCTCTTCCTTTTGTGAACTGAGTGATCCCAGCCGTACTGCGGGAAAATTAAGGACAAAAAAATCTCTAAACTGGAGGTTTTTTTAGATTAGATTAGATTAACAGAGTTGGAAGGGACCTTGTAGGTGATCTAGTCCAACCCCCACCCCACCCAAGCAGGAGACCCTACACCATTTCTGACAGAAGGCAGTCCAGTCTCTTCTTGAAAGCCTCCAGGGATGAAGCTCCCACGACTTCCGGAGGCAACTTCTGTTCTATGGGTGGATTGTTCTCACTGTCAGGAAATTCCTCCTTATTTCCAGGTTGAATCTCTCCTTGATCAGTTTCCATCCATTATTCCTTGTCTGGCCTTCGGGTGCTTTGGAAAATAGCTTGACCCCCCCCCTCCTCTCTGTAGCAGCCCCTCAAGTATTAGAAGACTGCTATCCTATCTCCCCTGGTCCTTCTCTTCACTAGACTAGCCATGCCCAGTTCCTGCAACCGTTCCTCGTATGTTTTAGCCTCCAGTTCCCTAATCATCCTGGCTGCTCTTCTCTGCACTCTTTCTAGAGTCTCAAACTCTTTTTTATTGGTTGGTGACCAAAATTGGATGAAGGACTCTAGGTGTGGCCTTACTCAGGCTTTATAGAGTGGTATTAGGACCTCCCTTGATCTTGATTGTATCCCTCAGTTAACGCAGCTTAATGCAACGTTTGAGTTCCCCAAATTTTAGCAGCTTTGCGAACCAGCCGGAGGGAAAGAGAGGGGATGGTTCCGCGTGAGCGACTGGCAAGTGTGCACAGCTTCATTTGCACGAGCGGCCTGTACGTGTGCCAGCTGCTCATTTAAATGGAGCGGGCTTGCATGCTTCCGTCTGGTAAAACTCGCGAGGTTCATTTTTCTCGCTGTGTATCTGTATACATCCGAACTAGACTGTGTTGTTTCTCTGGGTCATAGATGAGTGTGTGTATGTGGGTATATGCATTAATTTTTTTTGTCATGTTTCCATAGTTGTATATTGGAGGGAGTGACCCTTTGAGAGCAATGTATGCAACAGAATCTCATTTTAAGGCGTGCTGATCAGTGTGCATTTAAAGTGACAATAAAGTTTATTATTCTATTCGATTCTAAGTGGGGATGCACACGTGTGTGCTCGCCTGCTGCTTGTGCATAAGGACGCATGGGTGTGCACTTGCCGTCCGTTTCTGCGGCCCGGTTGCAAAAACCCCGCACAGTCCACTAGGGAGCTGTGACCCACAGGTTGGGGTCCCCTGCTCTAAATAGTGTTTTCCAAACCTGACAACTATAAGACCTGTGGACTTCAACTCCCAGAATTCCCCAGCCAGCTCCCCAGAAACACTGCTCTAAGGCAGGGGTCTCCAATCTGGGCAACTTTAAGACTTGTGGACTTCAACTCCCAGAATTCCCCAGCCTGCTAGCTGAGGAATTCTGGGAGTTGAAGTCCACAAGTCTTAAAGTTGCCCAGGTTGGAGACCCCTGCTCTAAGGGGTTGAAATAGGTTTATCTGATTAGATCCAGAAGGAAGATCTGCTATTGGGTACGTTTGCCCCACAGAAAGGCCTAACCTGAAGCTCCATTTGACCCCTTTAATGGACAAAAAACGTGAAAAAGAACGTCAAAAATATGATGCTATAGGATCCAGAATGATCTATGCACAAAAATGGAAGTATACAGCTAGTCCTCAACTTACAACCACAATAGAGGCCAAAATTTGCATTGCTAAGCAAGGCGTTTGTTAAGTGAGCTTTGCCCCATTTAACGACCTTTCTCGCCACAGTCGTTAAGTGAATCACTGCAGATGTCAAGGTAGTCGCATGGTTATTAATTGAATCTGGCTTCCCCGTTGACTTTGCTTGTCAGAAGGTCGCAAAAGGGGATCATGTGACCCTCCCCCCCCGGGGACACAGCAACCGTCATAAATATGAGCCATTTACCAACTGTCTGAGTCTTGACCATGTGACCATGAGGATGCCGCAATGGTTGTGTGAAAAATGGTCTGTAAGCCGTTTTTTGGGTGATGTCGTAACTTTGAACGGTCACTAAATGAACTGTTCTAAGTTGAGGACTGCCTGTACTTTGATTCCCACAGTGGACAGTGGACAAATGGCTACAAAAGCCGATGGGAGAAGCAGACATGGCCAAACCGACTGCTTTGATTAAAGACAAAAGTGCAATTTCTTTAGTTTCTACTTGGAAACCGCTTCTGGACTTTGTGCTCGGGGTGGGAAAAAAAATGAAACCTTGATTTTGGGTTTTGCAGATGTTGTTACTATATATTATTAGGCAAAAGTAAAAGGCTGAGCCTGTATGTCTGTTATGGCGAACCTATGGCATGCGTGCCCGAGGTGGCACACAGTGCCCTCTCTGATGGCACGCAAGCTGTCGCCCCAGTTCAGCTACACTGCCCACCTGCCTCCTGCCGGCCAGCTGGTCTTCAGGTCTCTGCCACGCAGGCGTGGAGGGGGCACACATGCGTGGGGGGCGTGTGTGTGTACATGGGGCACATGCGAGGGGGTGCGCATGCATGGGGGCCGGGGCACATGCGCCAAGGGCCGTGCATGCATTGCATTTTGGGCGTTCAGGTGTGCGCATATGCTTTGGGCACTCAGTCCGGAAAAGGTTAGCCATCACTGCTATGTTAATACAGGTGGTCCTCAACTTACAACAGTTCATTTAGTGATGGTTCAAAGTTACAACGGCACTGAAAAAAAGTGACTTACGACCGTTCTTCACACTTATGACCATTACAGCATCCCCATGGTGACCAAAATTCAGATGTTTGGCAACTGACTTGTATTTATGACAGTTGAAGTGTTTCCAGGGTCACGTGATCCCCTTTGACCAGAAAAGTCAAGGGGAAAGCCGGATTCACTTAACAACTGTGCTACTCACTTAATAACGTAGGATACCAGATCTCCGTGCTTTTCACCGTGCCCTCAAAACTTCTATTTCACCAAGCTGGGCTGGCGTAACCCCCCCACCCCTTAGATATTTTAATTGTAACAGATTTTAGTTGCGATGTTTTAAATCTGGGCCAAAATTTGTTTAATTATTTTAATAACTTTAAATTTTCTATTGGATGTTTTTTATTCTTGGCTGTTCACCGCCCTGAGTCCAGCAGAAGGGCGGTATAAAAAATTTAATAAATAAAATTAATAAATAACTGTCCTGATTCACTTAACAAATGGGGCAAGAAAGGTTGTAAAATGAAGCAAAATTCACTTAACAAATGTTTCACTTAGTGACAGAAATGTTGGCCTCAATTGTAGTCCTTATTCTATTGGGCTAAAACGAGTTCAGAAGCCAATAATCTTTTTCTCTTCCCTTTTACCGTACAGTTTTTCCTCTTCCATTTTCCTTCCTAAATTTCCCCATTATTTTCTTTTTTTTCTTCCTATTTTATACGTCGATAAACTAATAACATTTGTCAATTTGGCCCCAACTCTACTGGTTTTTCGGAAAACCATGAAGACCTGGGTGTGCTTATTTAAAAAGCCTATTTTTTTCCCATCAGCTGGAGGATTCCCCACCCCACAAAAAAAAGCTTGTGCCTCATTATTTCCCAATGTACTTTTCAACAGGCTGTTTATACAGTCCTCGTTTGCATAGTTACATTTGGCATAATTTTAAATTGCTGCTCACCCCGCCTGTAAGTCAGCAAAAGTCACTTAACAAATGTCTCACTTAGCAACATAAATGTTGGCCTCAATTGTAGTCGCAAGTGGTGACCCACCTGTACTCTAAAACTATTATGTTTTATTACTACAAAGTAACATTTCTAAGCCACTCACAGTCATTCTCTAGACGAGATGGGCAGTACATAAATCTATTTTTTTATTTACGATTATTATATGATAATATATGATATCTTAGGATATATACTTTACGATATAAAAACATAAATACTCTAACCCTAATTAGTGAATAAAATAAAATGAATACAAATAAAACATGGAAGAGTCCAAGCCAAGATCAAATCCAAACTCTCATGCGCTTCCCGCAAAAGCCTTTGGTTAAACCAGCACTGGCCAACCTTGGGGGCTTTCAGATGGGGGGGACTCCAATTCCCAGAATTCCCCAGCCACCTTTGCTTACTAACTCCCTTTTGGGCTCTCAAAAAAACTTGGTAACTTTTAAGACATGTGGACTTCAACTCCCAGAATTCCCCAGCTTGCCATGCCGGCTGGGGAATTCTGGGAAGTGCAGTCCAGCCATCTGAAAGCAGAGCAACGCTGAGCGAAACCAGAGCTAGGCTGTCATTCATCAGCTCATTAAATCAGCCCAAGGCTTCTAGCCCCGCCTTCTCAGCCAAAGAGGCGTTAACCCTTTCCTGCCCCTCCCTCCTGCGAACACGGGATAAAGAAACGCGTTCACACGACCACAGCGCCAAACCGGCGCCCTACGGGCAAGACCCCCCCCCGGGAACGGCCCCAAGGCCTGCCCGCGCCCCCACGTCCCCCCCACGGGGCTGCGGGCCAATGGGCTCTGTAGTCCCGGCTGGGAGCGATGGGCAAGGGGTTCGGAAGGAGGATGGGCGCTGCGGTTAGGAGGAGGGGAGGGAGCGATGGGCACTGTAGCCCCGGCTGGGAGCGATGGGCGCTGTAGTCCCAGCGGAGAACGATGGGCAAAGGGCCACCGCCCGCGGGGAGGATGGGAGCTGCAGTTAGGAAGAGGGGAGGAAGCGATGGGCTCTGTAGTCCCGGCGGGGATCGATGGGCAAGGGGTCCGGAAGGCCTCCGCCCGCGGGATGGAGGATGGGAGCTGCGGTCCTGCGAGCGTAGAGGCGATTAGAAGGCGGGAGGGACTGATGGGGGCTGTAGTCATCCCATTCCCTTGAATGGGAGCGATGGGAAGGGTCCGGCGCCCTCCCCCCCCTGCTCCCGCGGGGAGCATGGGACCTGCAGTCCCCAAACGCTCTTATTAGAAGGGAGGGAGCAATAGGCGCCGTGACCCCTCCTGGGATGCCGTTTCTGGCTGGGGGCGATGGGGAAGGTAGTCCGGCGCCTATTCCCCACCCGTCAGCGTGCTTAGAAGAGGGACGGGGACGATGGGGAGTGTAGTCATCCCATCCCTTCGAGTGGGGAGGATAGGGGCTGTAGTTGCGGCTGGGAGCCAAGAGGAAGGAGGCGGGGAGCATAGTCATTGTAGTCCGACGCGCTCAGCATAGGAAAGCGAGCGATGGGGACGGTAGTAGAACGGGAGCGATGGGCGCTGTAGTCCCGGCTGGGAGCGATGGCAACGACAGTCCAGCGCCCCTCCCCCCCGGGAGAGGCCGATGGGCGTTGTAGTCTTCCCACCCACTAGAACGGGAACGATGGAGCCTGTAGTCCCGGATAGCAGCGAGAAGAACAACCCAGCCCAGATCCGAAGCTCCGGACGGGGCAGCAAGCGATGGGATAGGCGCCTCCCTGGCCCGCGGAGCGCATGGGACCTGTAGTCCCGCCACCCTCCGAGCAGACGGCCGGGGCCGATGGGGGCTGTAGTCGCCGGGGGAGAGGGAGAAGGCGCGAAGGGCGGCCACCCACCTGCTCTCCGCCGGGCCCCGCCGCGGGGGCGGCCGCTCTCCTCTTCCTGCTAACTGTCTTCCTGGCCATAACGGGCGGGGGCGACTCGGGCGCGGCCCCGGCCCGGGCCCCGCATGAAGGGGGAGGGGAAGGACAGGGACGCCCGCCGCCGCCGCCGCCGCCCCCGACGGACCATGGGATGCCGCCGCTCGCTCGCCCGCCCGCCCGCGCGCGGTCGCTCCCGCGCCGTCCACCGGCCGGATGCGGCTCACGACATTTCGCGCCCGCCCGCGGCGGGAGGCCAAGCAGAGCGTTTCGACGGCGTCGCGCTTTACGGCAGCCCGGTTTGGGGGGCGGGGGGTGAAAGAGTCTGCGCAGGCGCGCGAGACGACCACGCCCCGCCCGCTCGCTCGCTCGCGGTTGCCCGGCAACGACTCCTCCGTTCGGCCTCGACTTGCTTCTTGCCCTCAGGGTTAAAAAAAAAAAACAAAACCCCGCAACTGGGCAAGCGCCAGGAGGAGCGATGATTTGGGTTCGGCCTGGCCGCGGAGGCTTCCTCTGATTGGCCAAAGCGCGCGTTGAGGGCGCGCCATTGTGGTTGTTATGGCGCCCCCTATGCGTCGCCAGGGGACCTTCGATGGCTAAAGCCCAGCCGGGATTTTTCCTCCACTTGAGTAATGGCAGGTAGTCCTCGAGTTACGACCACAATGGAAGCCAATATTTTTTTTTGGTGGTTAACGGAGACATTACTTGTTTTACCCCATTTTACGAATTTTCTTGGCACAATTGTTAAGTGAATCACTGCAGTTGTCAAGTTAGTCACACGGTTGTTAAGTGAATCCGGCTTCCCCATTGACTTTGCTTGTCAGAAAGTCACAAAACGGGATCACGTCAGTGGTGGATTTCTAGTGGTTCGCGAGAACCGGTAGTGGCGGCGGCAGGAGGCTCCGCCCACCTTCCCAGACGTCATCACGGACGCTCTGCGCATGCCGGTAGCAAAGGTAATTGGAACCCACTACTGGATCACATGACCCTGGGACAGTGCAACCGTCATAAATGTGAGTCAGTTGCCAAGCGTCCGAATTTGGATCATGTGACTGTGGGATGCTGCAATGGTCATTGTGTGAAAAACGGTCATCAGTCACTTTTTCTAATGCCGTTGTAACTTTGAACGGTCACTAAGTGAAATGTTGTAAATGGAGGACTACCTGTAATTAAGAAACACCAAGCGAGTTGCATACAGGCAGACCACGACTTATAACAGCTCATTTACTGACCACTCAAAGTTACAATGGCATTGGAAAAAGTGACCGATGACCGTTTTTCACACTTATGACCCTTGCAGCATCCCCATGGTTTGTGACCAAGATTCGGGCGTTTGGCAACTGACTCGTATTTATGACGATTGCAGCGTCCTGGGGACACACGATCCTCTTTTGTGACCTGACAAGCATCGGGGAAGCCAGATTCACTTAACTTAACTGCAGCGACTCACTTAACAACTCTGGCAAGAAAAGTCGTAAAATGAGGCAAAACTCACTTAACAAAGGTTGTGAGTTTTGCTCCATTTTACGACCTTTCTCACCATGGTTGTTAAGTCAATCACTGCAGTTAATTAAGGAAGTAACACGGTTGTTAAGTGAATCGGGCTCCCCCATTGACTTTGCTTGCCAGAAGGTCAGAATGACACTGGGACACTGCAACCGTCATAAATATGAGTCAGTTGGCAAGCATCTGGATTTTGATCAGCTGACCATGGGGATGCTGTAATGGTCATGTGAAAAATGGCCATAAATCACTTTTTTCAGTGCTGTTGTGACTTTGAACCGTCACTAACCGAATGGTTATAAGTCCAGCATTTTGAGTCAAGCATTTTGTAAGTCCAGCATTTTGAGCGCCTTCTGTTTTTTTATTATCATTATTTTGGACTCTGTTCCCAACAGAACTCATGAAAAATTTTGTGTATTATCATCTTATCAATTGCTGCTTTCTTTCTCTCATCCGCTGCCTAGATGATTTAATTTTGTTCCCCATTCCAGTCATCGGCTTAAGTCTGTAAATCGCATGATTCATGTTAATGTTTTTGTGAAATTTGAAAAGGACATTCTTCTCTGTTCTGTGTAATTATCAGTGGCACGTGGTTCTTGAAACTTACAGTAACATCTGTTGGAAAATTACTGCATTTGAAAGTATTGTAGTGTCTTCCCAAAAGTGCTTTTTCAGGAGGCAACTGGACTTTCTTGTTTTTTCTTTGAAGACATTTCACTTCTCATCCAAGAAGCTTCTTCAGCTCTGACTGGATGGTGGGGAATTCAAGTGCCTTCTGAAAAAAGCACTTTGGGACAGCCATGACCTGAATGACTGAGAATCTCTACAGACTTTTAGTTATACAATTTGGGATGAGCCCCCTTGGAATAGCATGGGAGTAGGAATGGATTTTCAGAGGAAAAATTGCAGACTACAGGAACCATTTGCACTACTCAGGTGATCCTGAGGACACAGAGAAACCTCCAAGTGGCCTCAAGGACTCCCTAAAAGGATGCAAATCACCACTTGTCTGCAAAAAATAAAAATCCTTTCTTTCCCTACCATCCAGTCAGAGCAAAAGAAGCTTCTTGGATAAGAAGCAAAACATCTTCAAAATAAAAAAACAAGGAACTCCTGAAAAAGCACCTTTGGGATAACCATGACTTGGATGACAGAGAATCTTCAGTCTTTCTCAGGCTGGGAAAGTACAGGTAGTCTTCAGCTTATGACCACAACTGGGTCCAAAATTTATGTTGCCAAGTGAGAAATTTGTAAAGTGAGTTTTGGCCCATTTTCTTGCCATATTTGTTAAGCCGATCAATGCAGTTGTTAAATTAGTAACCCGGTTGTTAAGTGAATCTGGCTTCCCCATTGATTTTGCTTGTCAAAAGGTGAAAAGGAATCACATGACCCCAGGACACTGCGACCGTCATAAATATGAATCCAAATGTAGCATCCAAATATAAATCATGTGGCCATGGGGATGCTGCAACGGTCATAAGTGTGAAAAATGGTCATAAGTTACAGTAGTCGTCAGCTTACGACCACAACTGAGGCCAAAATTTATGTTGCTAAGTGAGAAATTTGGTCAGTGATTTTTGCCCCATTTTACGACTTTTCTTGGTACATTTTTTAAGTGAATTACTGCAGTTAAATTAGTAACACGGTTATTAAGAGAATCTGATTCCCCCATTGACTTTTTTAACAGATTAACAGAGTTGGAAGGGACCTTGTAGGTCATCTGGTCCAACCCCCAGATTTTTCTAATTTATTTGGTTTTTGTTAAGGAATCTCTTTTTAAAAATCAGGAGGGGCATGAAACTTTGAAACCCACTGAGAGAATTGTCCTACAATAATACACTGATGCTCATATGTATATGTGTGTCTTTGTCAGTGGTGGGTTACTACCGGTTCACCCCGGATTGGGCAAACCAGTAGCGGTGGCACCGGGAGGTTCTGCCCACATGCTCGGACACTTCTGCGCATGTGTGCGCACGCCCACGAGTACCGGTAGCAACGGGATTTGAAACCCACTACTGATCTATGTATGTGTATAGAGGGGTGTGTGTGTGTGTGTGTGTGTGTGTGTGTATATATATATGTGCCTGTCTGTCTGTCTAAAATTCTTTTGAAAATGGGCATCAGAATTTAATTTTTAATGTGTCCTAGTGTTTACACAGAGAAAGTGACAATAAAGGTTATCCTATCCCAGTGATGGCTAACCTTTTAAGGACCGAGTGCCCAAAGTGCGTGCAAATATGCACATGCGCCCAAACCCCCAAAATGCAATGTGCGCGCCCCCCACGCATGTTGCCCCCCGCACATGCCCCACCCCCCTTGCACGGCAGAGACCCAACAACCAGCTGGCTGGTGGGAGGTGCGCGCGCATGCGTGGAGCTGAATTTGGGTGAGAGGTCAGGTGCCCACAGAGAGGGCGCTGCGTGCCACCTGTATGCCATAGGTTTGCCATCACGGTCCTATCCTATTCTATCCTATCCTATCCTCTGGACATGGAAGTTTGGAGTATCCAGGGTGGAATAAATTATTACTAATTTAATTCAGGATAAATCTGTCCAGTTCTACTAAGGCAGAGAATTTTATGGTCAAAGGGATATTAGAAAGGTGCAGACAAGCTCTTGTAATCGGGAAGAAGCAAAATATTACAAAAGCCAACGCTTATGAATACAAAAGAAGGAACTGTGTTTACACAACATTCTAAACGAAATAACCAACTGCATTTTAGTTTGGTGCCTGCTGAGAATGTGAGTCCGATTAATTCTGCACCGTTTTGCAATCCCAGAAAAATTTGACCAAATTATTCTCAGATTAATCATGGAAAATATGTCATGGAAAAGAGCCAGCAAGTGGGACCTATTTTCCAGCGAGCTAATTAGAAAAAAAATTAAATACTACTGAAAGAAAGGATATCCAAAAGCATAATTTAAGTAGCAGCAAATAATATTCTTTTTAAAACTATTAGATTGGATTTGGAAGGAATGTTTCAGGCCACATGGAAATATAAATTCATACACCTGCTTGTTACTCTTTTATTTGTTTGCTGAATTTATAGAGTGCCGCAACCTGAAACTCAAGGTGTTTCCTAACACTTATAATGCATAGCAATGAAATAGCTGTGGTAAATTAAATTCAGATGGAGTTGAATTAAAATTTAAAGCACACAGCACTGGTGACAATTAGGCTATCCAGAATAACTCAGTTTTAAATAGTTCCTGGAAGGTTAATTGATGGAGACATTGAAGAGGTGTGGAATCTTGGGGCTCTGTGAGCTTGTTTTCTTGCAAATGTTTCATGAGCCAACTAAGTAACATCATCAGTGCTAGAAGGGAGTGAGATTTGTGGAGTGGAGGAGGAGAAGAGAAGGAAGAGGAAGGAGGGAGGAAAACTGTGGGATCCTTGGTGTTGTCTGAGCTTTGTTGTTGTCTTGCAGACATTTCATGACCCAACTACATAACATCATCAGTGCTAGAAGGGAGGGAGGTTTGTTTGTATACAAATGGCTTGTCAATATTGATGGGAAAGTTCTTTCTGCTTCCTTGAATATGCTGTTGTTTAATGCTTGTTTGTCCGAGTAGGTTGTTCCTTCATTGGGGTATCATTTCATGATTGATTGTTGGTATGGTATTAATCCTGATGTTAATCCCTGCTTATCTAGATGTTGATTGTTGGCAAGGAGCTGTTTTGGTCTTTTTGTTTCCTTTTTAAATTTAAGAGGATTAGGAACCACCACGCCTCATCCTGGCTAACGTTTTGTTTGTTGCATTCCTTCATGTCCTGGCAATTATCTGAACAAATCCCTGCAGTTTTCTTGGCATGTTTTCAGAAGGGCTTTGTTTTCTTCTTCCACGGCTGAAAGAAAAGGACTCATACAAGTTTACCCATCTGGCTTTGGGCCTCAGGTAGGATGCCACGCCCAATCTTCACTACAGATAGTCCTCAATTTACAACCGTTCGTTTAGTGACGCTTAGGGTTGAATGCATGTCGAATACATGTCTTTTTAGTCATTGGAATGTGATGCTACTCAGATTGGATCCTGCAAATTGTAGTTCCATGTAGATTATGTTGCAATACTCCAAATGGGAGATGACCAGGTGACCCTAAATACAGGTAGTCACTTAGTGAATGGTCACTAAGTGAACTCTTGTAAATCGAGGATTACCTGTATCCTCGATTTACAAGAGCTCACTTAGTGATCAAAGTGGCAACGGCACTGAAAAAAGTGACTGACCGTTTTTCACACTTACAACCGTTGCAGCATCCCCACAGTCACGTGATCAAAATTTGGGGATGCTGCAACGGTCGTTAAGTGTGAAAAACCGGTCCCAAGTCACTTTTTCAGTGACGTTATCACTTTGAACAGTCACTAAATGGTTGTAAGTAAAGGACAGCCTGTATATTAATATAATCTATTATTTTTGTAAATCCCAAAACCCAACCAGTTTTTTCCCAACCAGGAAGGAAAAAAATAGAAAAACCCCAAAGGAGCTTCCCTCAGCTGCTAGTCAAAAGGTTTGGACCACATTTCCCATCCTCCCCTGCGAGCGAGCGAAGGGCGTTCCGCCACTCCGGCTGAAGAACACGCCCCCTTCCCCCGCTCTCCCAGCTCTTATTGGCCACCTGCTTCCGCGTCGCGTGACCGAGCTGGGCGCCGTTGGAGGCGGAGGCGGAAGAGGCGGGGCTGGGACGGAGAGACAAGATGGCGTCGCCCCATTACCGAGGATCGTCTGGAGGAGGGAGCCGGTGGGCCTTCGCCGTCGTCGGCCGCGAATTCTAACTCGGAGCCGCCGCGCCGGAGGTCAGGAAGAGGAGAAGGAGGAGGAAGAGCGGCCGCAGGGTCCGAGGCGGAGCCGCCGGGGTGAGTAGGCCTCAACGCCGGCCTCCCCTTATTTCCCGGGCGCCGCTGAGGTAAAAAGGCCGTTTTCTCCTCAGGGAGGGGAGGGGGCGCGGAGTCTGCGCAGGCGCAATACGCCCGGGGGTGTGACGCTCGGCCCGCGGAGTGGGCGGGGGGGTCGTGAGAATCCGGCTCCTCCGGCTTTTCCTTCGGCCCAGCGTTGCCGGGGAGCCGGCCTAGATGTGCCCCGCCCTCCGCGTTGAGATTGGACTCCTCCGGCCTTTGAATGGGCCTCTTGCCGCCCTCTCGGCCCGTTGCAGCCGCAGCCGCCACGCTGAGAAGGTGGCTCCCCTTTGCCCGCTGCCTTTCTCGGACCGAATATGGGGAGGGGGGCGGTTGTGGTGGGGGAGAGAAAGAGGCTTGTGCGACCGAAGGGAGTTTTCGCAGCCTGACCTTGTTGGGGTGGATGAGGCAAAGAGAAGCGGGCAGGATACACTTCCTGGTTTGTGTGGTTGCTGCTAAAAGAGGGTTTGGATGGCCTGGCTGGCAGGATCCACCCCAAACAGGAGAAACCCCTTCTAAGAGGCTGGACAACCATTTGTCTGCAATGATAACAGGTCGTCTTCCTGCTTTGAGTAGAGGGGTTGGAATAGAAGACCTTTCGAAGTCCCCTCCAACTCCTGTTGCTCTGCTTTTGGTGGGTGGTCGTAACGAGTAACGATCTGCGGGGACTAGAAATGGGGGAAACTGATAGTACGCTTAGACTCAGTAATGAACGTTATCAATAAAAAGGGAGTGTTTGTATATGGGGGTTGAATGGAGGGTGGTCTCTGTGGGTTGGTGGTTTTCTTGCAGACGTTTCATTACCCAACTGGGTAACATCTTCAGTGTTAGAAGGGAGTGGGTGGGGCTTGATCTCTGTTTATATATGGGAGTGTTGGAAGAAATATCCTTCTGGGTTCAGTTCCAAGTGGGGGGAAAAGACACTGGAAACATGGAGACGGGCTTGGAAAGATGGTTTAATGGTGGGCAGGATCACATGGTTTGAGTTCCTGAGCAGAAAAGGGGAGGGATGCTGAGAGTCCCTGGGTTTTATGCCCTCTCTGGGCTTTGAACTTCCTGGGGCACAGGAAGAGTATCCTGATTGGTTGTCAGACTCCCAGGGGGTAGGGGTTTTTAGCTAGCCTTGCTGGCTGATGTAATCTTCCCAGGTGCCATGTGGTGAGTTTCTGTTGCTATATTGGTTCTTTGTATTGCAGATGGGATGCTGAGGCCTTAATGGCCCATTGACAAAGGTGGAGGGAATGAGTTTCTACCTCCCTTTTAGGGGGAAATATTCTGCCTTTATAGTATATCCTAAAATATTTAAATTTTCTATGAGAGGGGTGGGTTTTAACTTCCAACAGGAGCTTACTCTGTCATTTTGGTGGGGGTGTCTCTTGATATTTCCTTGATCAGGGTATTGTTTTTTACTTTTCCACTCTGGTACCAATAGAAACGTTGTATATGAAAGAGTTGAAAAGAAGATTCATAGCTTGGGGTTGAACTATATTAGGTCCTTGGTGTTCTCTGAATTTGGTTAGTTCGCATTTGGCAAATTTTTTAGCTTATTCAAAGAAGGTTAAAGTACAAAATGCCAAAACATTTAAAAAAGGAAAGCAACAAAAAAATTAACAAGAAAAAGAAGAAGAGACTTAATGGTTAGTCTTGGTTGTTTTCTTGTAGACATTTCATGATCAAACTAGGTCGTATCATTGAAAGTGTTAGTTGAGCAATGAAACATCTGCAAGAAAACAAGCTGGGAACTCCAAGGGTCCCACAATCAGTGTTATAGTCTGCAATTTTAATGACTAGACCATATCAGTCTCACTTTAGAGATAGTTTGGACTAGGGTCTCCAAGTTTTATACTGGTCTTTACGTTCCGTGATTCATTTGCCTGGCACAAATTAAGGCAATAGCTCTCCGACAGATGATTGCCCTTCTCTCCTTTCCCCTCCCCCCCAAAAGAATAGACATACCAGTAGTTTTGTAAGGGTAGGAACTACTGGGCCTTGATGTTTTCAGAAATTAAACTCACACTTTTGGTGAGGCCTTGAAATACATAACCTTTCTGCAATAATACCTAAACCTTGTGTTTGTGTTGCTATAAATTCATGCCCACTTGGCAGGTTGTGATACCATTCTATATTTTATATGTGAGAAAGTCCCTAAGAAATATTTCTACATGTTTGTCTATAAATCAAAGGAGATAAAACTTGATTTTCAAGGTGAGATAACTTGTTCTTCTTTTTTGAATGAGATTTCTTAATCATGCAAGGATCCTTAAGCACAGTCTGAAACATACTTAAAGATCAGAAGTGAATTTTAACTCGAGGCAAAGCCCTTTCTGAATTGGGAAGATGATTCTTCACCATTCTCAGATAAATGCAAGCCTCCTGGAAGTATTTTGCCAGACAAAACTGGTCTTTTCTCCTTGAAGTAATCACAACTGGTATAAGGGCATTCATCTGTCTCACACACTGAGATTCTAATCTATAACCAATAGAGATGGAAAGCTCTTGTATAGTGTGGGTTATAAGGGAAGTTGCATATTAACATATTGTATGCTTTTTTAATTTTGGGGGATGGGCGCCAGTAAGGAACTGGATTCAATCAGTCACTGCTGATCATTGACTAATTACTCAGCTAAAACTTTTTATGAATCATTGATTAATTTGGTGTTCTACTCTTCCTCAGCTTGGATGTTAAGTTTTCACACAAAATTACATGTAAAATATATGTGTATGCCTATTTTTGTTTACATGATGTATTAGCAAAGAAAATTTAAAATGTTACATTGGGGGGGGATGACAGGTTACTACAGTTCCTAAAACTATGGCAGCATTTAAACCTAATGATCCCTGTGATGTAAAATAGGTACGAAGATGGAGAACTTTCAGTTCTCCTGTGCGCAGTTTAGAGAGTCCAAGGAAAGGGTGTTGGAATGATTGAGTTAGAATTTGTTTAGCCACGTCTCCTTCCTGTTTAGCTCCAGTTTGTTAACTCAGTCGGCCTAGAGAGACTTGTAATACTTGAGCTCCATTGCTTGGACTTTCTTTAAACATCGCATTAGGAGAAGGTGAACTCAAAAACTTTATTGCCGTTGAGACAGCGGCTTCTGGCACCGCACCCCGCCGGGCGCTGATCAGCTGAGCTGTGGGGAATAGTGGTGGCGGTTTCTTCACCCAAGAGGCCTGCACGGCGTGTGGAGTCGTTGACCACCTCCTACTTGCTTCGGACTCCGGTTTCCGTGAGTTCTGCGACCGGATTAGCGCGTGGAAAGCCGTGGCTCCGCCCAGAGGAAGGACAAGGCTCTCACTGTCCCAAGAAATGTGTGACATGATTGCACAGAGTATTTCAAAGGGCATTGATGCTGCCCTCATTCAAAGGGGTATTTTGGCCCCGTTACCAAAGGCAGAGCCTAACCTACGGACCCTTTAGCCAATGGGTCATTCTGACAGGGAATATATACTGGAGCCTCATTCTCCTTTACCTTTGCAGCATAGTGACATGTCTCTTATGGGTGAAGAAGATATGGCAGAGTATAATCTTTCCAAGGATGAAAGAGTCATCCCTGACAAACCTGCTGCCTTGGGGCTGTTATGTCATGATCTATTTAAAACTTTATTGTACCAGGCAAAAACAACGGCCAACATGGGGGTGCTTATTGGGAACAAGACCTACCAAGCAGCCGCCTGGGCTATTTGTTCCACCACGGCGGCGGCCTTTTCCACAAGGACGTCCCAAATCTGGCTTCGCCAAATGCAGTCCTGTGTGTCCCCGGACAATACTCGTTTGCATCAAGACATAAATAAGCTAATTGCTGCTGCTGAATATTCCGCAGATGCAACTCTCAATAGGGCAAAATTTGCCTCACGAACCCTAGCGTCCAATGTCACCTCCAGATGCCTCTTTTGGCTGAGACATTGACAAGCCGACATGAAAATGAAATGGCGACTAGTGGCGGCTCCATTTAAGGGAGGCTCCCTCTTTGGGGAGGCCCTGGACCCTGTTTTAGTAGAGGGTAAGGACAACAGGAAGGTTCTTCCCCACGCCTACAGACGGGCAGATAGAAGGACCATTTTCCCATAGCGCTGGCAGGACTTTCTGACATCTGACATGGGATTTCAGAGCCCAGTCTACCAAAGATCCTTTCTACAAGCCGCGGACAGGCCACAAGACAGACATCCCTTTCGGGATCACTCTAGACAAACGTAGGCCAGACGTCCCTTTCGGGGAGCTGGCTACCGACCCTACCGTCGAACCAAGTACTGTCCCGACGGGCCCCATCAGCGGTCGCCTTGGCAGGTTTGCCAGCTGCTGGCGAATCACGACCACCGATGCCTGGACCTTACAAACAGTGACACTAGGCCTTACCCTAGAGTTCTGTTCCGAACCCCATCGAAGGTTCATCCAATGCTCAGTGTCAAGGGACGCCAGCAAGAGGTCTCTGATGGAAGCTGAAATCCGGCATCTGCTGGCTATTCAAGCCATAGAACCGGTACCTCTCCAACATCAGGGGTTCAGCTCCTATTCAATACTTTTTCTGGTGCAAAAGAAATTGGGCGGAAACAGAAGAAGCTGTATGTACCATAAAGTACAAATGCTTCAAAATGCAATCCCTGCATACCATTCTGGGTTGCATCTTAACATCAATAGATCTACGGGACGCTTATCTCCACGTTCCCATCAGACCATCTCACAGGAGATTCCTCAGGTTCTGCTACACGGGGCTCCACTTCCAATACAGAGCTCTGCCCTTTGGGCTCTCTTCCGCCCAAAGAACATTCACAAAACTACTGGACATGGTGGCTGCCCATCTGTGGGCAAGACCCATCCAATTACTATGCTACAGTGGTGAAATATAAAATTTGTTACTTCCAGTTCTGTGGGCGTGGCTTGGTGGGTGATAATGTGACTGGGTGGGTGTGGCCAACTTTTTTTAAAAAAACTTTTAAAACCATTTTTTCTACAACCTCTTCGGCCGAAGAGGTTGTAGAAAAAGTGCTTTTAAAAGACACTGACGATCCCAGACGAGCTGCGCGATCATCTGAGGCTTTTTTTTATAACTTTTAAAAGCATTTGTAGAAAAAATGCTTTTAAAAGAAAAAAAAAATCCTCTGATGATCACGTGGCTCAGCTGGGCAGGGGTCGTGGTGGGAGGCAGGGATTTCTGCTATTGGTTCTCCAAACCAACCACTGCCATCGCTACCGGATCTCGCAATCCGGTCCGAACCAGGAGCATTTCACCCCTCCTACGCTACCTAGATAACATTAGTCCTGTCGTCATCCCCTCAGCAGGCAAGTCTAGATCTCCAGGTCACAGTTCAGATGTTATAATTTATCTGTGAAATGATCCTTGGAAAAGTTAGATATTAGGAGATATCCTCCCTGTCAGAACAGGATTTTTCAGCCTCTGAGAGGAGAGCTACTTGTGTGCAGCCTACACTGCAACTTCTTCCTCCCTCCCCGAAGCATCTTGTGCTTATTATTTACTGTGTTGCTTCTCTGATCAGCAGCTGAAAATCCTCTATGGCTGGCTGAATTCCCTGCCGAAGGAATTCTGCTCTATGCCTGTTTGGTTTCATCAGAAAATTCAGCCAAAGCTGAAAGGGGTCTCTGACAATATCCAAACAGGCACAGAGTTCTTTCAATCAGTCTCTACAGGCGGCAGCAGCTTGCAACATTTTCTGCCAGCTTCCCCAATGACTTTCTGGGGAAACCGGCAGAGAAACTTGTAAATCACAATCACATGATTGCGGGGTGCTTGGCTAAGCGCAAATAGGTTGCAAAGCACTCAGATCATGATCACAGGATGGTGTGAGACTGTCTTTAATTTGAACTAATTTGAATTAAATGAAGTTGGAAGGCAAGGCCTATCTTTATTACACAAGACCTTATTGTCGCAGCTGGAATTATCTTCTACGATTCTTTTTATTTTTCTATTGCTTAGAATGGGAAAACTAGACTTCCAAAATGTTTACTGGAAGAAGTTTAAGAGACTTCCGAAGGTTGATTGTGTAACAGTTACACACATGAACAACAGGTTTTGGAAGTTTGTGATAAATTCTCACTGTGTTACGTAAGCTGAACTGCAAATATCACGGGGTTTTCCAAATAAATTTGTTCTCAGTACAAATTTGCTAGGGTAGTATTAATTGGTAAAATAAAACAGTCATCTTTTGAAGCCTAACACCTAATAGTCATTCTCAAACATGAATATTCCTGAAAGCAGATCTGTTGCCAGATCTGACTAAAACTTTCCAGAAAGTCAAGATTGCTAATTAACAATGTCAAAATTTTTTCAAATTGACCAGTTTCGAATTCGAAACACTTACTTTAAATGTGAAAAAGGATGTTTTGATCCTTTTGGAAACTTCCAAAATGATCTATGAGTCTTGTCTTGAACTGAAAAAAAACTAGATTTACATTCAAAATGGAGTGTTTCCCATGCTCTGTGCTTTTTAGAAAATAATAATTATTAAATTTATTTGCCACCTATCTCTCCATGGGGCTGCTCTAGGCGGCTTGCAACCATAAAAAAACCCGAAGAAATAAAAAAAAGTTTAAACAAACAAAAGTAAAATAATAGAATAATAAAATAAACAATGCTGTGATTATGGACTGAGTCACTGCTGGCAAACTTCTCCCCTGGTGTTAGCTGTTCCAGTTATAAAAAGGATAATTTTGTAAAGAATGTTCACAAAAGGGCAGAGGTTTCCTTTCTGTATTTTTTTTTTTATTCTTGGCTTTTAGCTTTGCATGAAAGAGATATAACAGTTTGTCATGTGTGTGCAGATTCAGGATTGTTCAGCGTTACTTTCTTACTGGTTAGCCCAAATTTGAGATTTATCGTTACCTTTTAACGTGGATAAAGTTCACAGTTTTATGCTTCCACATTTATCATAATACCGTATGTTATACTAATTCAGTTGTGTAAAGTTAATATCAGATTGGCTAATTCATCCTTCTCATTTGCAGTTTGATTACAACACATTTCTTCCCCTTGGTGTGATCTGAAGCACCCCAATTCAGATTTTTTTTCTCTTTCTCATATAATTGTCACATTTCCCAACATTGTCCACTATATAAGTACAATTGCTTATATGTTTTTTTAAAATAATAAGTGTTTCAGGAGTGGCTGTTTAATGCTATGTAAATAAGAGATTCTTACACCCACCGAGAAAGTTGGCTAAATATGGATACTGGTTTCAGTTGTTTGCTCTTTCAGTATGACAGTACGTGGCAAAATAGTAGAGTTGAAATGCCAAATCATTCAATTATTTCTCATTGCAATTTTTTGGCTAGCCCAGTAGAATCCAGTTATCCCTTTGATTTTTAGTTCCAGACTGAGTGTAAATACATGTGGAGTGTATCAGAGAAGCTAAATTCCTTGAGTGTGCTTTTCTTGTAACTAATAATACACCCCTGTGTGTTCATAAAGTATTATTTTCTTATAGTACAGTATCATTTCTGTTCAGTGCCTTAATCACAGCATGGGATAAAGCTACCTTTTAATGAGGTGGAAAATTCTTGCACTGATTAGAATATTGATTTTATTTTCAGACTGTCCAGCTCGCCTAATTTTCCTGTGGTAACTTTTTATCAAGACAGTGCAGTGATTAAGCTGGGTGTATCTCAATACAAGGAATGGAATTAGTCCTCAACTTACAACAGTTTGTTTAGTGACCATTCAAAGTTACAACAGCACTGAAAAAAAGTACCTTATGACCATTTTTCACACTTAGGACTGTTGCAGCATCCCCATGGTCACTTGATTTAAATTCGAGTGCTGACAATTGGTTCATATTTATGACGCTTACAGTTTCCTCGGATTATGCAATCATCTTTTGCACACATCTGGCAAGCAAAGTCAGTGGGGAAGCTGGATTCACTTAACAACCGTGTTACTAATTTAACAACTTCAGTGATTCACTTAACAAATGTGGCAAGAAAAGTCGTAAAATGGGGCAAAATTCATGTAACAAATTTCTCACAACATAAATTCTGGGCTCAATTGTGGTCAGACGTTGAGGACTCTAGCTGTACTGCGTGTCTTTTAACTTTGCTTTCCACTGGGTGTAATTTCCTATTTTGAACTCTGTTTTCTGTCTGTATGATTGATAACAGAGTAGGGTTCAGCTCCTTATATGGAGATATTGTCCGTCTCTAGAAGGTAGGATTTGCATAGTGGTTTTGTGAAAATTGGCAAATTTTCTCCATAGATTTTAGTTTTTATTTTTCTACCTTTTAAAGCCAGGTTATTCAGTTCATGAGATGAAGGAGGCCTTTCATTAGGTCTCCTCATTCCACTCTAGTTATGGTGAGAGAAGTCTTAAAATGAAATAGTGCTAGTCCTCGTTTAGCAACCACAGTAGGGAGCTGTAACTTGATTGTTAAGTGAAGCAGCAGCTAAGTGAATGGCAACTGTGTTTATGATCTTGCTTCAGCCCTCCTTTGCTTTACAGACATGCCATGGTAAAGGCAAGGAGTTGGTCATAGTTACATTTTTTCATCAGCCATCATAAGTGTAAACAGGTCTGGATGGAGAGCGGCCCTCTGGCTGAGGGAGATCCTGTCTGGAGGAATCCTCCAGGGAGGTGATATTGATAGGGTCAGTAGATCCGCAAACCAGTTCGGTCTCGGCCAGTGAGGAGCTACAAGAAGAACCTCTGCGCCTTCCTCCAGGATCTTCCTGATGACCCTTGGTATTAGAGGTATCGGGGGAAACGCGTACAACAGGCCTTGGGGCCATGGACAACGGAGGGCATCCATCCCTTCAGCCCCTGGTGATTGGAATCTGGTGTAGAACCGAGGAAGTTGTGCATTCTCTGGGCTGGCGAAAAGGTCTACCTGAGGTGGGCCGAATCTGGCTGAAAGCTGTCAGAACAGTTCTGGATGAAGTTTCCATTCTGCCTGATCGATGGTCTTTCTGCTCAACCAATCTACTTGGATGTTGGAGGACCCGGAGATGTGCTCCGCCCGCAGGGAGGACAAGTGTCTCTCTGCCCAGAGACTGATTGCTGCAGCCTCTCGCGTCAGCGCTCTGGATCATATGTGCTTTGACATGACATTGTCCGTCAAAGTAACAGCACGTGTTGTCCTGACAGATGACGCTGGAAATGGTGAAACGCCAGATGAGCAGCTCTCAGTTCCAGCCAGCTGATGTCCATGAGGTCGTGTGGAGACCACCGACCTTGGGTCACTTGGGATTGCAGGTGAGCGCCCCATCCAAAAAGACTGGCATCTGTGGTAAGGATCAGGCAGGTATGCTTCTTGAAGGAACAGCCCTGTTCCAGGGCTGTCGATGTCCACCACTCCAAGGATCTGAGTACCTTGAAAGGAACTCTTATCCGTTTGGGGGAATTGCTGAGGCCCGCCCGTTGACTTGGTAATAGGAACCATTGAAGAGGTCGGGAATGCAATCTCGCCCAAGGAACAATCTGTACACAAGATATAATCTTGCCTAACAATTGGGAAAGAAGCATCAAGGGAACCTGTCTGAGGGTTCTGACTTGCCTTATGGTGGTGCGGATGCTGGAACAACGTTCCTGGGAGAGGAAGACGAGGCTGGCCTGAGTGTCGATCCATGCTCCCAGGTGGACCAGGTTGGTGGAAGGGGTCATATGGCTCTTCTCCCAGTTCACCGTAAACCTGTGGCCTTGGAGGGTTTGAACCATGGTCTGGAGAGACTCGCCTGTTGAGGAGACGAAGAGAGAACTAAAATGATGTCCAAATAACATAGTAGATGTATGGGCTTCATTCGCAAGTGAGCAGCCACCACGTCCAGAAGTTTTGTGAATACTCTGGGGGCGGATGAAAGTCCGAAGAGCAGAGCTTTGTATTGGTAGTGCAGTCCCGTGTAGGAGAACCTGAGGAACCTCCTGTGGGACGGTCTGATGGGCACGTTCTCAGAGATCTATAGATGTCAAAAGATCTCCCTGTCTTATCAGCCCAGAATTGTGTGCAGGGATTGCATTTTGAAGAATAGGCCCTGAAACATCTTTTCAGAATTCATCGAGAACAATATTTAAAACTTTTAAAGGAAATATTTGTAGTTTGGGATTGAAATGAGGGGTCCTTGGTGTTCTCTGAGCTTGGTTGCTGTTGGTTGGTGGGGTTTTTTTGCAGATATTTCATTTCCCAAACTAGGTAACATCATCAGTACTAGAAGGGAATGAGGTTCACTCTCTTTTTATATACAATATAACCCCACTCCTTTCTAGCAATGATGATGTTACCTAGTTTGGGAAACGAAACATTTTCAAGAAGGCAACCAAGCTCAAAGAGTACCAAGGACCCCCTCATTAAAAACTTGATTTGGTAATAGATTGCCAACTGTATGTCAACTCGCAAAGCATCCCTGGCCTGCTCTCTAGTTGCCATAGGCAAGGGGGATGGGAAAAGGCAAAGCAGCACGGCAGCCAAAAAACCAAAAGGCAAAGGAGCACGGCAGCCAAAAAATCAAAAGCACATTCCAGAAATATCTCTCTCAAGGCTATCTCCCAGGGTTACCCACAGTGGCCAGAGGGGCTTCTGTAAGGGACACTGGGACACTGTAAGGCTTCCATTCTGAACTACTTTTCAGGTTGGCAAATTCGTCTTTGATCAGCTTAAGACCTTTGGGGGAAATGAGCCGCCCTGAGTCTCCGGAGAAGGGCGGCATATAAAAAAAAAAATAAAAAAAAATCAAGAGGCCTAAGTAATGAATTATAAGGAATACACACTGTGCTTTGGGATACTGTGTGTTTGTGAGATAATTGTTACCCCACTACTTGGATGAAGCTGACATGAGTGATGCAATCAACTTGAAGATCAACTTCCTGGAAATGAGATTCCAAGAGCTGATTAATATAAGTAATAATGATGATGTTGATGTGATCCATTCAGTCATGTCTGACTCTTGGCGATTCTCTGGGCCAGGACTCGCCACATCTTCTGATCTTGCACTGCTTCTTTGAGTTGTTTTATGCTCCGGCTAGTGTTAGCTTTGATGTGGTCCAGCCACCGTGTTCTTTGGTGGCCTAGTTTCCTTTGACCATTAACTCTTCCCAACATAATTGCTTTTTCCAGTGAATTCCCCTACGTGACATGGCCAAAATAAGTGAGGCAGTGTTTTGTGATCTTACATTCCAGTGATGTGTCTGGTGTTATGCACTCCAATACCTGCTTGTGGGTCACCTTTGCTGTCTGAGGAATAGGTAGCAGGCGCCTTCTCCAGTCTCACACAGCTCAAACGAGTCGATTTTCTTCCTGCATTGCTTTTTTAAGGTCCAACTTTCGCAACCAGAGGTAGCTCCGGGGAAGATGGTAGAGCGGGCTAACCTACATTTGGTTGCCAGGATGTCCTTGGTTTTCCAATAACCTGATTACATATTTTTAGATCCATTGCCTTCCAGTTGTTAGGCAGAAGCAACAGTGTGCTTGATCCCATTGGTCTCAGCCACAGGAAAACTGGTCAAATCATTAACAGATTCAAGTCAAAGTTCTTCCTGTACCTTCCCGTAAAAGGAAGGTACAGAAGGAAAAACTTGTTACAAGCTGTTCCCCTTATTCCTTTGGCAGGAATATGTGGACTCTAATAGACCAGCTCCTGTCTGAGCAGAAGGGGTCTAAATCTGCTATTAAATTTACACTGTGTGTCCCTCCTCCCCCGCAAGGCACTTGATTAAGAAGGTGGGTGTTTGACCTCTTCTCCAAAGCACCTGAAAAGAAGCAAAGGACGGAAGCTCCCGAGAGGGAGAGCCAACCTGGAAATAAAGAGAAATTGATTGAGGTTTGGGACGGTATAAGGATTCCTGCTTTGGGCAGAGGTTTGGATTAGAAGACCTCCAGGCTTCTCTCTAGCTCTGTGATTCTGAGGTAGGCCAGGTCAAGGTACAGACATAAATGCTACTTAATTGTAGAACAGGTAGTCCTCAACACAAGTGAGCCCCAAATTACTGTTGCTAAGCAAGACAGCTCAGTTTTGCCTCGTTTGACGACTTTTCTTGCCACCATGGTTCAGTGAATCACCACAATTGTTAAGTTATGAGTACAGTTAAGTGAATCCAGCTTTCCCCCTTGACTTTGCTTGCCAGAAGGTCGCAAAAGGGGGACACAGCGACTGTCATAAACGTATAGCAGCTGCCAAGCTTCTGAATTTTGATCAGGTGACCACGGGGATGCTACAGTGGTCGTAAGTGTGAAAAACGATCAGAAATCCCTTTGTCCGTGGTGTCGTAACTTTGAACGGTCACTAAGCAAATGTTTGTAAGTCAAGGACTAACATGTATCTCGGAGAGGATTTCAAGATAAGTTTATCTCTCTCTCATCTCATACTCAACACGAAAGTCAGGGTTATTTTGAGTTTCTTTCTCACACCTCATTCCTTCTCTGAATTGTGTAATATTTTCTGCAAGTTCCCTCCTTAACAATTATTTCATATATTCCCCGAGGTGCTTCCCATATTCCTTCACAGAAGAAAGAGAAAGGGGGCAGGGCAGGGAACCTTTTGCTTTTTCCTTCAATTTGACGGGGCCGGTGCTTATGCCCGTCAGTTTTCAAGTCTCGTGAAATATGGCAGCCTCCTGTGAGGCGACGGACATGCTGACTCAGTGCCGTAAGCCTTTCCAAACACATGCCTCTGTCACTCATCTCGTGCCAGTTCTTCCAATTCTTCATTATTCGAGGTGGTGAAATATTTTCTGAACGTCTCTTTAGGTAAATGCCTTGGTAATAATTTTCTTAACAGAACAATTAAAACAGTGGAATGGCTTCCCTCTGGAAGTTTTGGGTTCTCCAACACTGGAGGTCTTTAAGAAGAGATTGGGCAACTGAACAGCTGTTTGTCCAGAATGGCATAGGACAGGGATGGCGAACCTTTTCGGCACTCATTGCGCGGAAACGTGCGTGTGCGCTCGTCGGGGCTGCGCTCCAGAAAAGCCGAAATTCTGGGTTCTAGCTGGCCAGTGCATATGGACACACCAGTTTTCGACACTGTTGCATGCATGAAGGACAGTTGATTGTCGTGCACGCATGTGCACCAGAAACTCGGAAGACAAATAGGCAAGGCCGCGTGTGCCAGGCGGACATGGCTTCGCGTGCCACTTTGGGCACGTGTGCCACAGGTTCACCACCATGGGTATAGGATCTTCTGCTTGAGCAGGGGGTTGGACTAGAAGACCTCCAAGGCCCCTTCCAACTCTGTTATTCTGTAAAGGAGAGTTTCCCAGACAGCCACATTCTACAGTCCATGGAAATAGTTGATTGAATTCAGTGTTTAGCATTTACCTAACTCTAACTGTGTACCACTTTGATTTTACTTAAACCTGTAGATATCTGAAGAAAATTAAATCATGGCAACTGGACCAAAATTTATTAAAACTGAGATTTTGTGGCTCATCCAAATAACTGGAAATTTTGGGCAGGCAGAGAGTCGTCTCAGTTTTAGTAAACTTTGGTCCAGTTGCCAGGATATAACAAACCTATTCTTAGATGCTTTTGGCCTGGATGATTGAGTCTTCATAGAGGTAGTAAATTTTTAAAAATTCAGTCGAAAGGTGAAATAAGTTCTCATGGTAGGGAACACCCTCCTTCTCCAGAGGGGTAATATTAAAAGGAAGGTTCCAAAGTGGGGAGAAACAGTCAAAGAAACTAAGCTAAGTGATGATTTGAGCAGAGCTGTGGAGTCGGGAGATAAATGTTCCGACTCCGACTCCGACTCCTCAGTTTTTTGTACTTCCGACTCCGACTCCGACTCCGACTCCCCGACTCCGACTCCTCTGTATTAATATGCGAATGTATTTTATACATTCCTTGAAGGAAAGAAAGGCAACATACATGTCATTACCACAGGACTACTGGCTGGGAAGCCAACAGTCTACTGTATTGAACAGTTTAAGCAAAAGACAAACACAATGAAAACAACAAAGTTTTATTAATTTTTTTTTATTAATTTAATTAATCAAGTTGCTGGATAGTAGCAGCAGGCATAAACATCAGGAACAGGAACTTTACCAGTTCAAAAATACAAACCACATTATTTGGTTGTTTTAGAACAAAAACAAAGCTTATCTATATGAACCAAAAACAAAATCTGTAAAACCTAGAAATGGTTTATATTAATCTTGAAATGTAGTTATAGGCTTAGCAAATGCAAATCAATTCAATGTAGAGTTCTAAGGAAGAGAATTGCCTCTGCCAGATCCTCTTTCATAGAGGCTCTTAAGTCAGACTTTATTATTTTTAGGGCTGAAAATAATCTTTCGACACTGACTTGGGTGGGTGGCATTGCAGTAACTATTCTGGCCACATCACTAACGATCTCTGGATAAACAAGGATGGCTTCTTCAACAGTAAGTTTTGATGAGCGATCATACTTTTCAACTTCTTTTAGTGCTTTATAAAACTCCTGTTGGAATTTTTTTATTTGGACATTTACTGGTTCTGTAACGCTTATGCGACGTCGCTTTCCTTTAGCAACTTCCATTTTGTCTAAGAAGGAATCAAAGTCTAATTCTTCGTTTGAAGAAGATGATTCTGAGTTACCACTATTGCTTAAAAGAACTCCATCCTCCTGTGGAGGTATTTCAGGTCGTAATCCCTTCATGCGAACTGCTACATCATAGAGGGCCTTTTTCCCAGTAGCAATCTGTTTACTGTTCAATAAAAGTCGGCTCATTGGGTCGACATAAATAGCCGCTAACAAGATTTCATTTTCCAGCAAAAGACTCTCTCTTTTCATCATTGAAGATGCAATGCCCTCAGCTATTAACCCTCCATTTTTGTTCAGGCGATATAACAGGCTCTTCCATTCCAAGAGGAATTTACCCGGGGTTAGATCATCACATTGCAACCTCTTGGTGACAGTGAAGGGGTGAGAAAGAAGGTTCTCCAGCTCTTTTGTTTGTGTCCACTGGCTTGCAGTTAATGCAAGATTTTCATTGTCCATTTCTTCTATGAAGTCTTTAAGTTCAAGCAAACGCTTCACCATTAAATAAGTGCTTCCCCAGCGAGTTGTTTGATCCAAAATGGCTCCTTTTCCTGCACGTCTTTTCAAAATTGCATCTGTTTTTGGGGCCCTGGCTGCAACAGTTACTTGCCGTAATTTGCCAATTAATGTAGCTGCATGGCGATCTTTTAATCCATCTCTTATGGCAAGTTGCAGTGTATGAACAGCACATCGCATATGATGAATAGTAGCAAGCTTCAATGCTTCTTCAACAAAGTTGTCTAAAAAAATGTCAGCATTCTCTTCAGTTTCTAAACTTTCTCTAATACTTGCAGAGCTGTCTTCCTCTAAGTCTAATATCTGTTTGATACCTTCTTCATCTGCCTTCATCTTCTCAATTGTGCTCAACATGTTAGAAGCGTTATCTGTCACAACACATAAAATCTGTTCCTTTTTAATTTCAAAATCTTCTAGAACACCCTCCACTAACTTCTGAAGGTAATCACTGGTGTGATGTGCCTGAGTGTCCTTTACTCCGAGGGTCCGTGTTATTGTTTTGTTATTTTCATCCACAAATCTAACATTAATAGCGAAATAATTGACTCTGTGACGTGTGCATGCATCCATTTTAAGGAAGACAAAACGTCCTTTCATAACTTTCTGTAGTTCTTCCTTTTTACATTTGGCCTCCTCAATTATAAGTTTCCTTATACTTTCTCTTTCCAGAGAAACACCAAGTTTTTTTGCCGTTTCTCCATTTAGGCCTAAAAAGGCTGTCTGTGAAAAGAAGGATAGTGGTACACTATTCTTTACTACCATTTCAATAATGTGGTGTTTGAATTTTTCTGGTGTCATCCTTATGGTAACTTTGTCAGATATAAAGAATTTTCTTATTTGTGATTGTTCTCCAGTAGATTTCTGAACGTTTTTTGTCACAGAAGTAGATGCAATGTTTTCATTGCTATCTTTCTCATTCACGGCTTCTAACACTTTGGGATGAAAACGCTGTAAGTGTCTTTTCAAATTTGATGCTCTTGTAGGTGCATTTTTATCAGGCCCACTGAAACTGCTAATTTTTGCATCACATTGTTTTTCACCATCATCATCTTTTCTAATACATTGGCACACGTAATGTTTTCCATCACTTGATAATGCAAAGTGCTCATAAACAGTAGACTTTGTTGTGTTTGTTGTTAGCAGTCTTTTTGCCATTGTTTAGGATGCCTCTTTCCCTAAAATATAAAATATGTTATACTAACTGGCATATAATTAGATTTTTAATATCAACATACACAGTCTTGTAAGTTGTACGTACATGGCTTTATACAAACAAATAAGCTATATATCCCAGCACTAAACCTAGACATGATTTGTCCTATACAATATAAACACTTACAGTTGAATCCAAGAAGCTGTTCCACCAAGTTCTTCTAAGCCAGTGGTTCTCAACCTTCCTAATGCCGCGACCCTTTAATACAGTTCCTCATGTTGTGGTGACCCCCAACCAGGGGTGGGTTCTAAATTTTTTTACTACCGGTTCTGTGGGCGTGGCTTATTTTGTGGGCATGGCTTGGAGGTTATGTGACTGGGTGGGTGTGGCTAGCTGGTCATGTGACCGGGTGGCCATGGCTATGTGTATAGAGGGCTGAAAAAAGTCATTTCTGACAGGTCCTCGCACTTTTGACTGGTCCTCACACTTATGACCATCCTCACATTTATGCCCGTGCAGCATTTTTAACAACCATGTCACTCATTTCACAACTGCTTCTCTTCACCATGGTGACAAGATAGGGCAAAAACGTAAAATGTGAGGACAGTCGTAAGTTCGAGGACTGGTCAAAAGGGAGAGGACCAGTCAGAAATAACTTTTTCAGCCCTCTGAGTAGTCCATATACATAAAAGGATACAGCAATAGAGAGGGATGAAGGAAGGGAAGGGAAATTAGAGTAGGAGTGAGGGTAAGAGAGGGAGGAAGAGAGGAGGAGAAGGAGAAAGGAAGAGGAAGTAGGGAGGAGAAGAAGAGGGTGAGGAAGAGAAAGTAAGAAGGAAAGAAAAGAGAGAGGTGGTAGGTTTGAGGAGAAAGATTGCTGTACAATAAAAAAGATGAAAGGGAAGAAAGCCAACCCCAAACAAATATAAAGATATTAAGATAAAGAATGAATTGTTAAACTTTAAAGAATAAAAGAGAACAAATATGAATAAATAACAATAATTAGAAACACACATACAAACATACAATGTATTTTCTTTGAACAGAGTATTTGGCCGGTTCATAAATTTAAACAGTGTTTAGTCATGTTTAAAGTTTAAGCTAACAATCAGAGTTACAAGTTTTTATAGCCTTAGCTGAATGACAGCAGTTTTTCCAATGGTTTACAGCTTCAGTCTTGAACTATTGACCCTCCATTCCCTTCACTTATGCAAGTGTCTCTAGTCCTGCAAAAAACATATTTACTTAATCCCTTATCAGTGAGAGGCTAGGTTACCCATGGGCGCTGCGTTCCCTGTAACAGCAGAACACAACACTATGGAAAGTATAAGTATTGCCACTCCTAATTGTGCGTTGCGTGCCTTATAGTGAAGCACATGAAAAGCATGCTTCTTCACGGTCACTTAACGTGTTCATTTTGCGGTTACGTGAGGCACTGCATGCATTGGTCTTTATTCTTACAGTAGAGAAGTCATTAATTATAACTTTTTGTGAATTGGGACATTTAAACTTGCTTTTTTTAAAATTCCAATCTAAATTTAGTAGGAGTCGGAGTCGGAGTCGGTGCATTGTTTGCCGACTCCGACTCCGACTCCAGGTACCCAAAATTTCCTCCGACTCCGACTCCGACTCCACAGCACTGGATTTGAGGAGGGCGGAGCGAAAGACACATACAAGAAACCAGAAAGAGAAACAGGTTATCAAGAAGGAGAATGGATAATAGTCTGGACTGTAGAACTGGTACCAAAGGGCCTCCTTGAGGGCTGTGTCCAATTTTCAGCCTCACCCTTTAGGAAGAGTTCAGAGAAATCACAACAGATTGAAAGAAGGCCAGTAAAGGGGATGAGAGAACTTTAAAACCTAAACCCTCTGGAGAAAGATTTAAGGAACTTCTCAGTCATCCAGGTCCTGGTTGTCCCAGAGGTGCTTTTTCAAGAGATAACTGGACTTTCTGGTTTTTCTTTGAAGACGTTTTACTTCTCATCCGAGAAGAATCCACGCATCCCATGGATGGGGCTTCACTTGTTTGCCCTGTTTCTGGCATGCTTCGGACCAGTGCCGGTCAATGGACCAGGGGTTGGGGACCGCTGTCCTATGAGACAGCTTGATAGCTCAAATTTAATTGTGCTGACTTGAAGATTATTGTTGGAAGGCCAGGTTAGGGACAGATCATTATGGACAAAAAACTGAGGTTGCGAAGAGCCAACACGGGCTTAATGTCCCATAACCTTCAAGATGGTTGTTCTCCAGCAGATCAGGAGTGCCATAAGTTCCTCTGGTTCATCTGGAATTTTTTAAAACTGAGACATTTCATTACTCATCCATAACTGGAAATTTTGGGGAGGCAGAGAATCAGCAAATGTCATTCATTGTGGCAAAGAACCTCTGGCTTGTGATGTGAATACAGCCATTGGCTGAATTTCCACGGCACACTACAATTGTGTAGTTTGTGGGATCCCATTGATTGCCTTCACACATTGAACAAGCCGGGTCCTCACTTAATCTGGTTTGTTTTAGCATAATGTATTGCAGATTTTTGCCAACCCAGATTTACTGAGCTAAACTCCAGTCTAAGCACCACAGTTGCTCTTTTAATCTTCCTCAAGGTTTTTTTAAATAAAATATCTGGATTGCCAAGGAATGTCAGGAAATAGCTTGAATAGCTGCATAATTCTTGGGTTTGGGGGAGTATGCCAAGAACAAAGAACCCTCCTTGCAAGGAGAGTCACCACGTCTCCCAAATCTGCAGAGGGCTGGGAACAAAAAGGCCTTTGAGCTGAGGCTGAATAGAACCTTTTAAATTTAGCCCTGTTTCTCCAAAAACCACCAGTCGTTTATTTGTAAGTTGGACACAACAGATCTGCCCTCTGGTCACTTATATTTCAGCTACTGGGAGCTGGCTGGAGAATTCTGGGAGTTGAAGTCCACAAGTCTTAAAGCTGCCAAGTTTGAAGACCTCTGCCCTAGAGGTTTGTGGGAACCAAATGCTGCCTTGTACACAGCTCCAGAGAGGCTGAATAGACGAGACAGTCGTTGCAGGTAGCCCTGGACTTACAACCGTTCGTTTAGTGAGCAGAGTTACAACAGTGCTGAATCTTAAGTGGCTTATGAGCATTTGTCACACTTCACAGACTAGAACTCACCATCTCCTGGTGATTGGTCCAAAGTCACCCAGCTTTTGTGCTTAGTGCAGGGCTAAAACTCATTGCTTCCTGGGGATTGGCCCAGAGTCACCCAGTCAGCTTTTGTGTCTAAGGTGGGACTGGAACTCCCTGTCTCCTGGTGATTGGCTCAAAGTCACTCAGGCCAGTTTTCGGGCCTAATACAGGACTAGAAATCACCATCTATGAGCATAATAACTCTTACAAAACACGATGCATCTTATTCGTTGGATAATGAGAAAACGAAATACGAAATGACACGGTTCAAAGACGAAAAAAAAATCATATTTCTCCAGACTCTCAATCGGCTGAGTTTGCGAACAAGAAGTAAAACAGCCTCTGCCACATAAATTCAGTTGTGATCCATCAACTTGTTCTGAGTAGCTTTCAGCTATCGGTACAGCCTATTTATAGAGAGAGGATTGTCTTGCGTAGGGAGGAATGATGCCAACAAGTGGCCAGGAAATACAGCTTGTCTCTGTGTTTTATGTGCCGACTTAAAATTGTAATAACAAGCTGTCCCAGTTGCTACAGGCCTTTGCAAAGTATCATCTGTTTTGGAATTAAGTTGACTATGGTGCTAACCGAACATCTTGTTATCCCTGATCCGGTTTGCCTCAGTTGTGGTTTCCGACCATATCACAAAAAATTAGAAAATGACGCTTTAACACTAGTCTGTTTTAATTTTTTTTTTTTTTTTTAATTTGATTTATATGCCGCCCTTCTCCAGAGACTCAGGACGGCTTACAATGCGGTTAAGCAATAGCCTTCATTCTTTTGTATATTTTATACAAAGTCAGCTTATTGCCCCCACAAACTGGGTCCTCATTTCACCTACCTTAGAAAGAATGGAAGGCTGAGTCAACCTTGAGCCTGGGGAGATTCGAACCAGCAGTAATTGCAGGCAGCTGTGTTAATAACAGGGTGCATTAAACCACTGTACTATCAAGGCTCTTTAAAATTTGATTTTAAGATCAGGTGTATAAAATTAGCTATTTCCTTTTGGCCATTTAGCTTGTGAATTTTGCAGTACAGATAGTCCTTGGCTTACAGCCTTTTGTTTAGTGACAGTTCAAAGTTACAACGGCACTGAAAAAAGTGACTTGTGACCGTTTGTCACGCTTACAACCATCCCAGCAACCCCAATGTCGGGTGATCAAAATTCAGTTGCTTGGCAACTGGCATGAACTTATGACGATTGCCGTGTCCCTGGGTCATGTGATCATCTTTTGCCAGCTTCTGACAAGCAAAGTCAACGGGGAAGCCAGATTCACTTAACGACCGCATGACTAACTTAACAACAGCAGTGATTCCCTTAACAGCTGTGGCAAGATAGGTTGTAAAATGTAAAGCAGAACTCACTTAACTGTCTCGCTTGGCAGTGTAAACTTTGGGCTCAATTGTGGTCGTAAGTTGAGGACTAGCTGTACTTGGACTGTGCTGTCACACACTTGAATGCCTCATCTGGTTGTCGTGTTCAAGCAAGAGAATGTTGGCTTTTGCAAATAGAGCACAGTTTTAAGGCAAATTATGACCGTGTCCATGTTTGAATCAGAATAGAACTGGAAGGATAAGGATAAGGATAATTTTATTTCTATACCGCCCCTCTCCCGAGGGACTCGGGGCGGTGTACAGCCAGGTAAAACACAATACAAATATCACAATTTAAATTTAAAAATTCTTAAAAGTATTACATTTAAGGCCAAAATTAGCTAAAAAAACCTAAAAAATTTAAGAACTCCGAATTTAAAACTCAATTATGAAGCTAGCCCTGCCTGTCGGAAGAGCAGGGTCTTAAGAGCACAGCGGAAAAGTCGCTCCCAACTCCCAAGAAGGGAGCTTGGAGGGCTTCTAATCCAAGCGCCTGCTCCAGCAGGTGACCCTATACCATTGGCTAAATTGCTAAATACACGAGTCTTCAATTTATGACCACAATTGAGCCCAACATTTCCGTTGCTAAATGAGAAATTGGTTAGAGTTTTGGCCCATTTTAAGTTAAGTGAATCACTGCAGTTGTTAAATTAATAACACGGTTGTTAAGTGAATCTGGCCTTCCCCATTGACTTTGCTTGTCAGAAGGTCGCAAGAGGGGATCACGTGACCCTGGGACACAGCAACTTTCAATTTGAATCTAGGTTCACAATTGGAATCAGAGTTGAAAATGTGTGTTAAGTGCCTATTAAAAAACATGACCAGGGATATGTCAGGGCTGGAAGCCATATTTTCTGTTGGATCTTCAGGCCTGCCACATTTACTACTGTGGGAATCTGGGAGGGGGGATTGTATGGAGCAAGGGTGATACATAGTCATAGTAACATTCCTTTCCCTGAGAGTCAAGGACATCCTGCCCTGCACCTGGAGGGGAGTGACTGGGAGGCATCTCCAGTTGGGACGGTGCTTTGATTGGACCATGTGGGTGATGGGGCAGGGACTTTCACTTTCTTTTGGGTGGGGAAAACCTGGAAGCATTCAGATTCGGGTTTTCCCAGTTGTGCCAATATGTCATCTCTAATAAAATGGAACTTTGAGGAATTTCTAGCCTCGGAGTTTTCTTTCGTTAAGGGTCTTACTTGGAATCCTGACATTATAAATATGAAAATATCTGCTGGTTTTATTTGCTTGCATTTGCTAATATGGAGATGAAATGTAAACTGTCAGCCCCGATAACAAACTTCGGTCGAACAGGGTAATAACCAGTGTCAAGGCAACAAGGTCATTAATGTAATTTAAAATCTGCTGATCATTCCCTCCCCTCTTAGGCTGTCAGGGTAAAAATAGCGTTCAGGGCCGTTCTTGAAAGGAGCTGATTCAGCTCCTAAAGACTCCAGGATATCTCTAGCTTGATGCTAAGTCATATTTCAAGTTTTAATGAAAACAAATATGAAAAAAAAACCCACCTGGTTAAATAATTGTGTTGCATACAACACAATAACTTCTGAAAATGACCTCTGTGTATAAACACTAAGTAAGTCATGTGATACCAAACAAGAAAAATATACTTTTATTAGAAAGGATGATGGAATCCTGCTGACCAATGAATAAACCATGATTTAAAGCATTGAACTGACACCTCCTGACCAGCCATGTCAATAAAATCCACCCTGGTTTGCCATTGTAGTGGGATTTCTATTTTATTTTCGTGTCTACCCTTAAAGGCTTCCAATCTTTTTTGAAAAACAATTTGCAGTTGAGCAGAATAAATACATTGAAGACTTAGCTTGATGTACAAGTTGCCTAAGTAAGGTTTGAAGAAAGGTTTCAAAAGAATGCAGTGGTACTCAGCTATTGGAGAGTGATAGTTTATAACCCACTAGATACCTGGATGGGCTTTAAGTTAGACTAGGATAGTGATGGTGAGCCTTTTGGGTTCAATGTGTCCAAAATTTAGAAAATGCCTAATTTGACTCTCCTCTCCTCTCCTCTCCTCTCCTCTCCTCTCCTCTCCTCTCCTCTCCTCTCCTCTCCTCTCCTCTCCTCTCCTCCTCCCCTGCCCTGCCCTGTCCTGTCTTGTCCTGTCTCTCACTCCTGTCTCTCCCTCTCTCCTCCCTCTCCTCTATCTCTCTTCTCTCCCCCCTCCCCGCTCTCTCCTCTCTTTCCCTTCTCTCGCCTGCCTTTCTCTCTCTTCTATCTACTATATCTCCTGTCTGTCTCTCCCTCTCTCCTCCCCCTTCCCCCGAATCTAGAAAGTCTAGGACAGTGTGCCACAGCCAATTCGCCACAGAACAACTTACTGCAGGACAAAAGTTACACTAACATCGAAGAAATGGTAAAATAGAATCAAGAAAGGAAGCAAAAGGAAGGGTAACCTGAAATGCAGATGATCAAAAAAAAAAAAAAGAAGAAGAAGAAGAATTAAATAATTCAATAACATTGTTGAATTGTCCCATGGTGAGCTGGCCATGGTGAATTGGCAGCAATAAGTTGGCTGTGGCAAGTTGCCCCACTCCCATTGAGCCTCGGTGGCGCAGTGGTTAGGGTGCAGTACTGCAGGCTACTTCTGCTGATCACTGGCTGCCAGCAGTTTTGGTAGATTGAATCTCACCAGGCTCGAGGTTGCCTCAGCCTTCCATCCTTCCGAGGTCGGTAAAATGAGGACCCAAATTGTTGGGGGCAAGAGGCTGACTCTGTCAACCGCTTAGAGGGGGCTTTAAAGCACTATAAAGCGGTATATAAATCTAAATGCTTATTGCTATTCCGAATCTAGGCACTCTGAACAGCTTCACTTGCTAGCATCCCTGAGGCTGGGCCAGAAGTGGGGAGCCAGGCCTCCTCTTCATCCCTAGTACCACTGTTGCCTCTCAAATAGGCCGCCTTGTACTGTTTGCACACAGGCAGGCCCCGTTCTCAACCAGCCTCCAAAAACCACACGAGAACAGGGCCTGTTTTTGAGAATAGTTGCAGCATGTTGATGAACCCCAAAACCTTGGGCTGTGTCACCTTTGATGCATGTGTCATAGATTCACCACCCCTGGACTAGGGTATGGAAATCAGGTATTTGAAACCCCAATGGACATGTCCCCATAGTCACCAGCAGCAAAGCTTTCAACTGTTAATTTTGAATCATAATCTCATTTGCAGGCTATCTAGGCCACTCCAACCAGCTGTTTGGACACAGCGCCATTCGCTTAATCTGATTTGAGGATTGAAATTCATATCTGAGAGTCCAAAGTTAAATCCAGAACCACACAGTCTTCTTATAAAGCAGGGCTTTGGTGCATTCCTGTTGCGTGCATGAAGCTGGGCCGATGCCTAGAATGGAGTTTGTCTTATATGTCGTGTGCTATAACTCTTCTGAAGGTGGCTAATTCTGCTTTTTAAAAATGTCTTTCAGGTTCTCAATGGCTTCTAAGAAGTCGGGGTCTGATTTTCACGGTAAGTGAATGGCCAGGGCTGGACCTGTGTTACCCATCTGGATGTAGTTTCTCCCTGGTTATTAAATGAAGGATTCTGACCATAGGATTTAATTACTCGTGGAAACGTAATAGACTTTATAGATAGTCCTCACCTTACAACCATAACTGAGCCCAACATTTCCGTTGCTAAACAAGAGAGTTGTTAAGCGAGTTTTGTCCAATTTATCACCTTTCTTGCCAAACTTGTAAAGTGAACCCCTGCAGTGGTTGAGTGGTTTTAACCATAAGTAGAAGATGTGCGTTGATCAATAGCTGCTAAATCAGAGTCTGACTTCTTCCTTCTTCCTTCCAGGGCCCTTCAGTTACCTTGATGATGTTCCATTCAAGATAGGAGAAAAGTTCAGAAGACCAGCGAAAGTTGGCCTCCCGATTGGTTTCTATTTGCCAGACTCTCCACAACTGATAAGGGAAGCCCAGGTGAGTCATAAATTCTGGACATTTTTTTTAAAGAAATGATGCTTTAACCTGTTTAATCTGCTGAATCGCAATTGACATGATAAGGAACATACCGTATAGTACATTATAGTTCCTCACTCATGTTTCTGATGAAACTCACCACAGTTTAAAGCTCTTCTCTAGTTGACCTCATTGGGTTGATCCCTTAAAACAGAACTGCTTCGACTTGTTTGCAACAACTGCTGTGTTGTTTGTAGAAGCCAAATAGCAAAACAATAGATCTGCAGCTCAAGTTGTCAGTACCTCTTTGTTAATCATCAGGGAGAACCTATGTGGAAGTTGCAGTCAAAGGAAGAGATGCTCTTTGTTTTTGAAGTTCCTTTTCTTTTGAAGATTTTAGATTGGTAGAAAAAAAATGTTCCGATGTGTCCTCACAGCCAAGGTGTTTTTGACTTCATACTTGGCCTTGGCAGAAGTCATCTTAATAAGGGCTCCTTATTTGGCTCTCAGTAAACTACCCAAAAGGATCTGATGGTGCATTTCATCACTAGGTGCTTTTCCTTTAGAGGAAATATCTTAGCTTTTGGAGTACTCCAGTATGTGGGGTTATCTGAGCTTGGTTGTTTTCTTGCAGACATTTCACAATCCAGCCAGGTAATATCATCAGTGCTAGAAGGGAGGGCGGGTTTACTCTTATTTTATATACGAATATATAAAAATGAGAGCAAATCCCATTTCCTTCTAGCACTAATGATGTTATCTAGTTTGGTAATGAAATGTTTGCAAGAAAACAATGAAGCTTGGAGAGCACCAAGGACCCCATGCTCATTCTCCTCCTCCTCCTCCCTCTCTTCTTTTCCTCCTCCTCTCTTTCCTCCTCCTCCTCCCTCTCTTCTTTTCCTCCTCCTCCCTCTCTTCTTTTCCTCCTCCTCTCTTTCCTCCTCCTCCTCCCTCTCTTCTTTTCCTCCTCCTCCCTCTCTAATTTTCTTCATCTTCCTCCTCCGCTTCCATCTCCACCATCACCACTCCTCCTCCATCCAGCAAACCTCCCTCCCTTCTAGCACTGATGATATTACCTAACTGGGTCATGAAACTCCTGCAAGAAAAACCACCAAGGACCCCTAGCGTTGTACCCCAAGTAAAAAAATCTTCTCTTTCATTGGTTCTCCAGTCTGTTACCACGATTTCTTTCTCTCTCTCTCTCCTCAGTATGACTTCTCTCTCGAAAGGAAAACGATCGAGTGGGCCGAGAACATTAAAAGGATCCAAGCTGTCCAGCAAGAAATGGAGCGGAAAGCCAAGGAGACCCTGGCCAATGTGAAGAGGACTTCGGAGGAACACCTGCCCGAGGGTTGCGGCCCGGGGGCTGCCCTGCCTCTCCCTATCAACCCCATCCTGGCCGGCCTGCATCACAACTCCATCCTCACTCCCACCCCGGCCAACAGCAGCGCTCTGAAGCAAAAAGTCTTGAGTCCCCCCCACACCAAGGCCGACTTCAACCCAGCGGACTTTGAGTGTGAAGAAGACCCCTTTGACAAGTTGGAGCTGAAGACCCTGGATGACAGGGAAGAACTGAAGAACATCCTCCAGATCCACGTCGACACCACGGGGCCGATCATGGCCCAACTGCTCGACGGCGGCTTGCCCAAAGTGGCGCCTCCGTCAGCCCTGCAAGACCAGAAGGTCTTGGCCTCTTTGGAAAGGGCAGCTTTGGACCTCAAGCCCCTCCACAAACCCAACGGTCTTGTGACCTTGCCCCAGCTGGGCGGGTGCGAGAAGATGTCCCTCTCTTCCAAAGTGTCCCTCTCGCCCGTGACGTCGGTCAGCAACATTAAGTCCCTCTCCTTCCCGAAGCTGGATTTGGACGAGAGTGACTTGCAGGCGGCAAGGCTGGTGAACACCTATCGCGCGCACAATGGCACTTTCCTGGGCGCTTTACCGGACAAAGCCAATGAACTGAACGGACACCACGCGATCGGGGCTCCCACCTTCAGCGTGGAACCCGGCCTAGACACGCGAACGTTATCCTCCGTGTCCAGAGGTCCTTCCCAGCCCACCTCCGTAGCATGTACAGAAGACATTCCGGCTCTCACTACAGCCACAGCGGTAAGCGCTGCGCAACAGAGGAAGTGTGCTTTTGGGGGGGGGGGGTTAGAGCATGAGCTTTGATGAGAAGAGGAGGAGGAGGGGTCGTGATGGTGGGGACTGTATATTTTTCTCTTTCACAAGTTTTATTTTGTTCAAAAGATTAAAATCCAAAGGGGAAAAAAATCAGACAGACACGGAACAAAACTAAACAAAAATAATTTGTGGTTGTTTTGTACTAAATACCACTTCATAATGCCTTGGTAAGGCCACACTTGGAATACTGCATCCAGGTTTGGTCGCCATGATGTAAAAAAGATGTTGAGACTCTAGAAAGAGTGCAGAGAAGAGCAACAGAGATGATTAGGGGACTGGAGGCTAAAACATACAAAGAACGGTTGCAGGAACTGGGTATGTCTAGCTTAATGAAAAGAAGGACTAGGGGAGACATGATAGCAGTGTTCCAACATCTCAGGGGCTGCCCCAAAGAAGAGGGAGTCAAGCTCTTCTCCAAAGCACCTGAAGGCAGGACAAGAAGCAACGGGTGGAAACTAATCAAGGAGGGAAGCAACCTAGAACTAAGGAGAAATTTCCTGACCATCAGTGGAACAACTTGCCTCCAGAAGTTGTGAATTCTTCAACATTGGAAGTTTTTAAGAAGAGATTAGATAACCATTTGTCTGAAGTGGTGTAGGGTTTCCTGCCTAAGCAGGGGGTTGGATTAAGACCTCCAAGGTCCCTGCCAAGTCTGTTATTCTAAATGGTATGATCTTCTAAATGGTATAAATAAAGCCATGTTCCCCAATCTGGACCAATTTTTGGAAGGCAGAAATTAAGTGGGTGATGGAATACAGATAATCCTCAACTTACAATTTGTTTAGTGACCGAAATTACAGTAGCACTGAGCATTACCCCCCAAACCACAGTTTCACACCTGCAGCTGGAAGGAGGGCAGAGGAAGGGTAGCTAAAATAGGGGACTCAACATTTTCCATAAGAAAAAAGAGGATAATTTTTAATTATCCCTAGCATATGTCAGCCTTTTTTTTTTTATGGTGGATGGACATCCTATCGACCCCTTTATTGAACTGTTTACCGTTAGTTCCAGATCTCCTTCATCAGTCGGCTCTCTTCGCTCCGATCCTGTTTTTACAGGATCAGAGCTAATGGTTACAACCACACTTTGTTTTTGTTCCTTTGTAACTTCAAATAGTTGTAAGTTGAAGACTTCCTTGTATTGCTTTTATCACTCGGAACAATTTGGTATCAATCAGCAAACTTGGTTATACCTCTAGTCACCTCCCATTCCAGGTGGTTTGTAAGTACAGATAGCCCTCGACTTAACAACAGTTCATTTAGTAACCATTCGGAGTTACAATGGCAGTGGAAAAAAGTGACATGACCGTTTTTTCACACTTGCAACCCTTGCAGTATCCCTGTGGTCATGTAACCAAAATTCAGATGCTGGTTGGGGTATTCTGGGAATTGAAGTCCACGGAGTTTCAAGTTGCCAAGAATCAGGGTGGATAAAAATCAATGATTTTTTTTAAAAAAATCAAAAAAATGGATTTTTTAAAAATTTAAATTGGATTTTTTTGATTTTTATCGAATTTATTTTAATAAAAAACTTTTGGGGTAAAATTATCGTAAGATAGTTTTCTATTTAAGATACATAAATAATTTAGTTTATTCAGCATGAAATGGAGCTTAGTTACGTAGCAGGAGGCTGCATATTCTGCAACTCTGGGACTATCGGTGAGTCAACGGTGGGTCAAAGGAGTAGCAGAGATGACAGTTGCTCTTTAAGAATTATGATTTAAATCAAGTTGATTTAAATCAAGCCTTTTTACTAGTGATTTAAATCATGATTTCAATTGTGATTTAAATCAGCTCGATTTAAATCAAATCCACCCTGCCAAGAATGAGAAATACTGGTGCCCGTATACCAGTGATGGCGAACCTTTTTTTTGTCGGGTGCCAAAAGCGCGTGTGCGACAGCACGTGTGTGCCAACACCCAGAATGCAAGGCCCCCGCAGGCCCCACCCCTGCACATGCGCGGGTGACCCCCAGTGCTCCCCCTGTCCCCCCACGCATGTGCGTGCAACCCCCGTTTTGGTCCTAGCAGGCCTCCCTGAAGCCTCCTGGGACCAAAAGGGAGAGCCAAGGGGGCGGCAGAGACCAAAAAATCAGCTGGCCGGTGGGAGGCATGCAAACATGCGTGGTGGAGCTGACCTGGGCGTCTGCTTGCGTGCCTGCAGAGATGGCTCCGTGTGCCACCTTTGGCACGTGTGCCATAGGTTTGCCATCACAGCCATATACCTTCCTGCATGGGAAGTAGTAATTGCTGAGTTAGCCCAACCCTTGCAGTGAAGGGAGAGTGGATTTTCCTGTAGAGCCTGTGTGAATTAAACCTTAATCCTGCGGATCTTTTGGGAGTTACTTTTATTATCGCTGCTGCTTTGAAACTCCGGTTTTGTCCCTGCGGGCTTGGTCTAGCGGTTTTATCTTGTGAAGCTTTTTTTGTGGGCTTTTTATGCTTTGGTATGAAGACCTGGGCAAACTTGGGACTGTGGGGAGCCGTGGTGGCGCACTGGTTAGAATGCCGTATTGCAGGCTAATTCTGCTAACTGCCAGGAATTTGATCCTGCCCAGTTCAGGACGGACTCAGCCTTCCATCCTTCCGCGGTCAGTAAAATGAGGACCCAAATTGTTGGGGGCAATTCACTGACTCTGTAAACCACTTAAGGTTGTAAAGCACTGTGAAGCGGTATATAAGTGCTATTGCTAAGTTCTGTCTGTCTGTCTATCCTATGTATCATATCATATCTATCCATCCATCCATCTCTTTCCATCCATCCCGAAAATAAGCCCTAGCCTGGTTTTTTAAGCGTGCATCTAATATAAGCCCTACTCCAAAAATAAGCCCTAGTGAAGGGGGGGGCATGACCAGCACAGGAGGCGGTAAGCATGCATGGGCCGATGGTGTACGTTAGCAGCCACAGCCCGTGCAGCGCAGGTGTTAATTACCTGTCCAGCAGGTGGAGACAGAGGCAGGGGGGGGCACACGATCTGGATGTGCTGCAGGAAAGCTGGGAGTTGATGGGCTAGAGCAGTGACCGGCCGTGGGAGGCTTGTCTTCATGACTCTCTGCTTCCCTTCCATCCCTCGCCTCTGCCTCCATCTGCTGCTGGTGCCAACGCACGAAGATGAGCCTCCCATAGCCACCCACCCACTCCAGTCCACTGACTTGGCTTTTCTGTGGCCTGTGTGGTGCATCCGGATCACCTGCCTTCCCCCCCCCCCCCCCCCCCCCGGCACCTCTGCCTCCGTCTGCTGCTTGGACAGGAAATCAACTCACCTGCACTGCATGGGCTGCACACCTCCGAGTGCGCCATTCAAGGGACCGGCAGGCTGCAGCTGATGTTGGATACCATCAGTTCCCGCGTGCTTGTCCCCTCTTGTGCTTGGGCTGGGGGGGGTGGCCCCCAGCTGGGCTGATCACCCTGAAAATAAGCCCTAGTGCTGTTTTCCCCAAAATAAGCCCCAGTGCTTATTTTGGAGCCCCCCAAAATATAAGGCTGGGTCTTATTTTCGGAAAAACACAGTACTTTTAGAAAGCAAGTCAGCAGCTGAAAGCTAACATCAGGTTTTTAGTTCTACACTGATGCAAGTTTTATTTTTTTTCAAAGCCGAACATTTTATGAACTCTCAACGCTTTCAAATGGTTTTCTGAGAAGCTCAGCCTCAGGCCTGTAAAATGTTTTCTGGTTGTTACCCTTTTAAGTTTGAGCTCATGACCATTTGGGGGGGGGGGGGCAATGGACAAGCTGACTGGACCTCAAGCCAAGCTCTTCTCTCTTTTTCGACTACTTTCACTTTAAAGATGCAAGGGAGATGAGCAGTTTGATCGATAAATAGATAAGTAGATGGAGCGAAGGGACTCCAGACTTACGACATGCTTGACTCCCCCCTCGGGCTCAGCCTGGTCCTCTCCTACAGGGATGGATGAATGAATAGATAGATGAAGAGAGAAGACCTGAAGAGGTAGATATAGTTAGAAGAGATAGGTAGATAGATAGTAGATGACAAACAGATAAAATATAAGTAGACAGATATATGGTAGACAGACAAACAGGTAGATGAGATAGATAAGGTAGGTAGGTGGGTGGATCGATGGAGAGATGATAGGGATGGAGAGGGAGATACAGAGATGATGAATGGATGGATGGATGGAGATAGAAGAGATAGTTTGGATAGATAGGTGGAGACAGAAGAGATAAATAGAAGAAATAGGTTGACGGTAGACAGGTAGATGAGATAGATTAGGTAGGGATGAATGGATGGATGGATGGATGGATGGATGGATGCCTGAAGGCTTCCACTTTGACTTAGGGGCAGCGCCAGTGTTCAGCCTTCCCCTCAAATGCTCCCCTTCTTTACCTTTTGTTAGGTAACTCACCAAAGTTTCCCGACCTCTCAAGTGCCCAAGACCACCGGCAGCTTCTCCTATGGGGACGTGCTGCAGGCCCTGTCCTCCAGAGAACTGGAGTGTCTTGAAATCATCGTGGGCATGGGCTATTCGTACGAAGATGTCTTAAAAGCGATGAAGAGGAAGGGGGAGAGCATAGAACAGGTAAGAGGAAGATCGTGGTCCGTCCAGACATCTGGGAAAAGGGAGCAATCCACCTTGGCTGTAGTTTGAGTGCCCAAAGGCAACTTCCTGGTTTGTTCCTTGTCCTTTTCGCCTCATGGTATTTGCAGGGTTGTGTCTTGTGTTATGTCAGAGGAAATACAGCCGGTCCAGAGCTTCTGGTATTTTGATGGAAGGAGGGGAAGCCTGGGAGAATAAGGGTAGCCCTCCACTTACGACAGCTCAACGTTACAAAGGCCCTGACTTATGATTGTTTTTCATAGTTACGACCTTTGCATCATCCCCATGATCCTGTGATCAAAATTCAGATACTGACTCATATTTATGACCGTTTCTGTGTCCCACTTTTGCAACCTCCTGACAAGCAAAGTCAATGGGGAAGCCAGATTCCGTTAACAACCTTGTCACTAAATTAACTGCAATGGTTCACTTAACAACTGTGGCAAGAAAGGTCGTAAAGTGGGGCAAAACTCACTTAACAAACATCTCACTTAACAACAGAAATTTGGGGCTCAATTGTGATTGAAGGCAAGGACTAGTTGAATTACTTAGCTCTCCATTTACTTTATATCCCACCTTTTATTATATATTTATAAATCACTCCAGCTGATGAACATAGTTAATACTCCTTCCTTCTGTTTTCCCTACCATAACCACCCAGTGAGCTGAGCTGAGCTGAGCTGAGAGAGAGGGACAGGCTCAAGGTCATCCACCTGGTTTTCATGCCTAAAGCGAGACTAGAACTCCCTGTCTCCTGGTGTCTGGTTCAGAGACACCCAACCAACTTTCATGCCTAACGCATCTCCTGGTGTTTGGCCCAAAGTCACCCAGTCAGTTTTCATGGTTAAGGCAGGACTGGAACTCCCTGTCTCCTGGTGACTGACCCCAAATCCCCCAGCCAGCTTTCGTGGCTAAGGCAGGACTAGATAACTCACCGTCTCCTAGTTTCTAGTTCATCATCTTAATCACTAGACCACTTGTTTTCCATGAAATGTTTTTGAAACTAAGAGTCCTGCCTGGTGGTGGTTTAGATACAAAGATGGATACTGCCCCATGGTCCTATTCTACAGGTAGCGCTCAACCTACAACCACAATTGAGGCCAACGTTTCTATTGCTAAATGAGTCAGTTGTTAAGTGAGTTTTGCCCCATTTTATGACCTTTCTTGGCACAGTCGTTAAGTGAATCACCGCAATCATTAAATTAGTGACATGGTTGTTAGGGGACTCTGGCTTCCCCATTGACTTTGCTTGTGAGAAGTCACAAAAGGGGATCACGTGACTCTGAGACACTGCGGCTGTCATAAATCTCAGTCAATGACCAAGCATCTAGATTTTGATCACATGATCACGCGGATGCTGCAAAGGTCATAACTGAAAAACGGTTCTAAGTCACATTTTTCAGTGCCGTTGCAACTTTGAACAGTCACTAAACGAACCGTTGTAAGTTGAAGACTACCTGTACTTAAGTGACAACCGGAACAAGAATACCATTGAAAATGAAATTTGTGGGTAGCTGAGACCAGTTATTGATAGGAGCAGGTGAGAAGATCTTGGTCAATTCAGGCAGCTGAGCTCTAGAAAAGTTGAAATTGGACTCGCAGAACAAACGTCTGAACTCATTTCTCTCTGGATTCTCTGTGTAGATTCTGGAATACCTGGTTGTCCGTGGGCAACTCTGTGAGAAGGGCTTTGATCTGCTCCTGGTAGAAACGGTCCTCGAAATGTATCAGTGCTCGGAGGAGAAGGTGAGCATTCATCCTTAAAGCAATATATCGCTTCACGGTGCTTTTTAGCCCTTCTCTAAGCAGTTTACAGAATCAGCATTTTGGCCTCAGCAATCTGAGTCCTCAATTTACTGATCTCGGAAGGACAGAAGGCTGAGTCAACTTTGAGCCAGTCAGGATCGAACGGCTGACAGTGAGCTGAATTAGCATGCAATACTGCATTCTAACGCCACCATGACTCATAGATGATAGAGAGATAGAGATAGACAGATAGAGAGACAGACATGATCGATAGATATACCAGTAGATATGAGGGGGGGGTGGGGTGTGAGAGGAGAGAGAGAGAGATGATAGAGATAGATGACAGATATCATAGATATGATAGAGAGAGATGATGGAAGGCCGAGTTCACCTTGAAGTGGTCAGAATCGAACTGCTAGCAGTGGGCAGAGTTTGCCTGCAAGCCCTCTCTAAGCGGTTTACAGAGTCAGCCTCTTGCCCCCAACAATGTGGGTCCTCATTTTAACGACCTCACAAGGATGGATGGCTGAGTCAACCTCGAGCCGGTCAACATCAAACTCCTGTCAGTCTGAAATGGTATAGGATCTGCTGCTGGAGCAGAGGATTGGACTAGAAGACCCCCAAGGCCCCTTCCAGCTCTATTCTGATTGAATTAATTGACTCGTGGACGTCAACTCCCAGAAATGCATGGCTGGCTGAGGAATTCTGGGAGTTGAAGTCCACAAGTCTTAAAAGTTGCCAAGCTTGGACACACTCCTGACGTACCATCTTTTTCACGGCCTTGGGCCCCTCTCAAAGCCAAAAACTCTGTTACCTACGAAAACTCTGTAAACCAGGGGTGAAATCCTACTGGTTCGGACTGATTCGGGCGAACCGCTAGGGATTCTTGGCATCGGTTCGCCAAACTGGTAGTAATCACCCCTCATTAGTCCCACCCACACCCGACCGGTCACCGCTCACCTCTTCCGGCTGCTCGATATTCCACAGAATTCAAATGTTAAATGCAGCAGAGAGAATGCTAACTTTTCTCCCTCCAGTCACAAAGGAGCTGCTGCAGCCTGTCCCTTTTCAGGGAGTCCCCAGGAGGGAGGGAGGGAAGGAGGGGGAGGGGGGAGCAGCTGGAATGGAGCCGTTTTTTGTGAAAGGCAGGAAAATGGGGAAGGGGATTTTCCTGCCTGCTATCCATTCCTCAATCTCAGCACAGACTGAAGGAAGGATGGTAGGCAGGAATAGTCCCCTCCCCATTTTCCTGCCATTCGTGGCAAGGAGTGGCTGGGAGGGGAGGGGCCGGTGAGGACCCTCTCGATGTGAGTGATGTTGAGTTGGCCACGCCCACCCAGTCACATGACACCCCCCCAACAAGCCACGCCCACAGAACCGGTAAGGGAAATTTTTTAATTTCACCACTGCCATAAACTATCTTGACAGCCTATCTACCCTTCCTTCTTTCTTTCTTTCATTCTTTCCTTCCTTCCTTCCTCAGGCCATCGAGATTCTCCAGCTCATGAGCAAATTTCAAGAAATGGGCTTCGAACTGAAAGACATTAAAGAAGCTTTGCTATTACACAACAACGACCAGGACAATGCCCTGGAAGATTTAATGACCCGAGCAGGCGCCAGCTGAAAAGCGCGAGCGGAGCAGCCCCTCGCTGCTTCTGGCCACCGGACACCCCCCCCTGCCCTCGCCAGCCGGGTCTTCTCTGGTGCTGCGGGAAGGAGAATGCCACGAGGATCCTGCGTTCGAGATGCTGTCGCAGCTGAAAAAGCCGGTCCCTTGTCACGCCCTCACCCCGGCCAGCTGTGCCCACCCACCCAAAAGAGAGTTGCAAGCGCTTTCTTCGATTAAAGTTTTAAGTGCCCTTCCCCCCCACGTTTGTTTCTTTCGGTAGGCCAGAGACTCCGGACTGAGTTGTGCAGACAAGTGTCAGGCTAAGGTTGTTTTTTTTCTCCCGATTCCCCCACCCCCACCCCAATTCTGTCCCTGACACCCCACCCCCTACCCCTTTCCCGGTCCCTTTGTACTGGACTCAGAGAAGCGTCGACCCTCGACTCTCGGCCGCAAACTCCTCCGCTAGACTTCCTTACAACCGCTTTGATGTGTGTGCCTGCTCGTACTTGCAAACGTTTTGAGACACTTTTCAAAATCCGTTTGATAGAAGTGCAACGGAAGAGTCAGTTTTTACTCAAGGCGGGGAAGGTCGAAAGGAGAAACTTAGTAACCTTAGTGCAACACTGGTTCACTAACGGCTGCCGAACGCCCCGGAGAAACGGTACGGCTTTTTCCAGCACGGCGGCACGGGCTGCTCGTGAATTTCTGCCAGTTTTTCTTCTCTCCCCCCAAACAAGATAACAAGCTGTGAAATCTTTTGCCCCTCGGCTCTTCTGTCTTGTCTGTCTGTCCCAGGAGTTTTTGGATCTGTCCCACCCGAGCTAATCATTGTCCTCCTCCTTAAGCCACGTCCTTCTGGAGAAATGAAGTTGACGGGTCAGTTTAACCGTGTCAAATTGGCGACGGGTTGGGGGGGGTTCTCTCTCTTTCAAGCACTTTCTTTATAATATTCACCTCGTTGGTTCCGTTTTATTTTGTTTTGTTTTGTTTTGTTTCTTCACACAGTTATAATTATTAATCTAGTCCTAGGAATTGGCCTTTGGGTTTTGATAGCGAAAAAAGTATTACGTTGTACATGTTTAAAGATTTAAATTCCTAAAAAGAACTATATAAGTGGTCTTGATCCTCGAAGTAATTTGCTATTTTGGCTCTGCAGAAAGATACTAATAAAATCTTAAAATGTGGCTCGTAATGTTCTCAGGCTTTAGGAGGGATTAATCTCATTTTTTCCCCCCTTGATGAAAATCCAGTGTTATGATTTCCCCCATTAGCATGCTGTCAATAATTAGCATTATTTGCCCAAATCGCTTTCCTTCATCCTAAAAGAAGGGGTTACCAATACTGCGCAGGAATCGATTTCATGACAGCTGTCCGTCTCTCTCCAAGAACTGCCATCTGGGGCTTTGTTCCTTGAGTTTTAAAGAGATGAACCCTTCATATATACAGGTATTCCTCAACATAACCCTAATGAAGTGTCGTAAGTTGTGTTGTAAAGTAGATCATTCTTGACAGGTCTGCTTTTAACAACTGTTCTTGTGGTGGCCGTTAAGTGAATCACTGCCATCATTAAATAAATCCATGGTCCATAATGGGCATATTTTACTGGAAACGAAGTAAACATCAATTTCGATCAAAAACTAATAAATTGTGGTTGCGTGATTGTGGGACGCTGCCAATGCCTGTAAATACGGTGTGGTTGCACTTAAGATTTACCTACCGCTCCACAGTCCTTTACAACACTCATTACACAACATTACAATGACAGCATATTTTCCCCAACAATCTGGGTTCTCATTTTACTGACCTCAGAAGGATGGAAGTCTGAATTCACCTTAAACTGGTCAGAATCGAACTGCTAGCAGTGGGCAGAGTTATTGGTAGTCTGCAATACTGCATTCTAAGCACTGCATCATCATGGCAGATTGGATGGATGGATGGATGAAATTTAGCAATAGCACTTATATACCACTCCACAGTCCTTTATAACACTCTGGGTACACCACATTACAACGTCAGCATATTTTCCCCAACAATCTGGGGGAAATCTCATTTTACCGACCTTGGAAAGATGAGTCAAAACTGCCAAGCATCCTGACATGCGGTCATGTGACCAGGGTACATGGTGTCAGAACTTCAGAAGCAGGTCATAAGTCAAGGACTGCCTATAATAATTGGACAATCAAACTCTGTAAACCCCAAGACTGTGTTTGTTTAATCCTGTTGAGTTTCTGGCTTTTATGTCCTTGACCCAACACCACCTGCAGGCTGTGAGGGTCTGGATGGGAGTCAACAGGCTCAGACTTAACCCAGACAAGACCGAGTGGCTGTGGGTATTGCCTCCTAAAGACCATGTCGATTGTCCATCCTTGGTTCTGGGGTGGTGGGGGAGAGAGAAATTGTCCCCCTCAGAACGGGCTCGCAATTTGGGTGTCCTCCTAGACTCACAGCTAAGATTAGAGCAACATCTGGCAGCTGTGGCTAGGGGGACCTTTGCACAGGTTCGCCTGGTGCACCAATTCCGACCCTACTTGGATCGGGAGGCTCTCCTCCCAGTCACTCATGCCCTTGTCACCTCACGGTTAGATTATTGCAACGCGCTCTACATGGGGCTACCCTTGAAAAGTGTTTGGAGACTACAGTTGGTCCAGAACGCAGCCGCGTGAGTTATAGTGGGTGCACCTAGGTACACCCACATTACACCAATTCTCCGCGAGCTGCACTGGCTCCCTATTGGTCTCCGGTCACAATTCAAGGTGTTGGTTATTACCTTTAAAGCCCTACATGGCTCAGGGCCAGGTTATCTTCGAGACCGCATAGCTCCCAGCGACCGGTAAGATCCCACAGAGTTGGTCTCCTCCGGGTCCCGTCAGCTAAACAATGCCGGCTGGCGGGCCCATGGGGGAGGGCCTTCTCTGTGGCTGCCCCAGCTCTCTGGAACCAGTTACCTCCTGAGGTCCGGACCATCCCCACCCTATTGGCCTTCCGGAAAGCGGTGAAGACCTGGCTTTTCCGGCAGGCCTGGGGCCGTTGATCTCACTGTTGCAATCTTGTGAGATCCGGTCATGAATGGTGTGAATGCGTTCTAAGGTTTTTAATGTTTTTTAATCTTTTAAATGTTTTTAGAATGGTTTTTTTAAAAATGTATTGTGAGCCGCCCTGAGTCTCCGGAGAGGGGCGGCATATAAAATTTTATTATTATCATTATCATTATTATTATTATTAACAACAACAATAATAATAAACGACAATAATAATGATGGAACTTGAACCTGAAAAAAACCCCACTCGCCACCAAGTCATTTCCTGCACTTGACCCACCATTTCCTTCCCAGGGAGGGCAGCAAGGGGTGATGGCAGGCATCACAAGGGCATTGTAGTACTGAGTAACCATGAATCAGTCCTCTGGGATGAACACCCCGTGACACTTCGCTAGGGTTGACTTGTCAGTTTTGTTTGGGGTTTTTTGAACCCTTCTTGGGCCACGGTTTCTGCAAGCTGCCTTAGAGCTTATGGGGGTTTGGTGGCCCAGTAGTTAAATAAAATAAAATAAATGTATAATTGTACGCAAGCTAGTTAAAAGTCATCCATTTTAGATGGCCTGGCCATAAGATGGACTTATATATACGTGTGTGTGTATATGTATATATGTGTGTGTATATATACACAGAGAGAGCAAGGGCGAGAGCACACTGCCCTAGATTAAGACAGAGTTGGCCAGGGCAACCTTTGCGTACATACCGTGTTTCCCCGAAAATAAGACCTTATATTAATTTTTGCTCCAAAAGATGCATTAGGGCTTATTTTCTGGTTAGGTCTTATTTTGGGGGCAATAGGGTACTAAATGCATCCATCTGGCTGACAATCTTAACGGGGGCTTATTTAAGGGGGGTAGGGCTTATATTACGAGCATCCTGAAAAATCATGCTAGGACTTTTCTGGTTGGGCCCATTTTCGGGGAAACGGGGTACATATATTTGTGTGTGTGTGTATATATGTATAGAGAGAGCGAGAGGGAGGGAGAGATGTATATATAGAGGGAGGGAGGGAGCACACTGCCTTAGAGTCAGACACAACTAGGGAAGCTTTTATATACATACATACAATATATGTATGTATGTGCATGTAATTGCTTTTAAAGTAGTGACCAAAATAAAAAGCATTTAAAAAGCTCTACAAATATAAGAATACAGTGGCAAAGAAAACACAGAGAAAGTGCTTTTAAAAAAAAGATAATGTGAAATCTAACAACCGTGTACTCGGGGCTGGGACCATGGCAAAATTTGGAGCCGAGAACATTCACACCAATCCTTAAAGCTGCAGAGAGTTAAATGTATAATAAACCAGCAGAGACCTTGAAACGGCTTATAAAGACGAAAAATACGGAATCGCACGAAAGACGCCGATTCCTCCTCGTAGAGCCCTGCGTCAAAACTCATCCAGTGAAAAGGAAAACTACCAAATCCATGGCAAGCAATCGTGAATAAATTTTATTTATAATGGCGTAAGTCAAGTCGAGTTACGGAGAGCCCACTTATTTTGGCCAGCCCCAAAAATGTCACATTCCTCTTCTAAAGGACCATCTGTGCCGAGAGGTCACATCCCTCAGTTACTTGATGTGAAAGTCTGTAGTTGGAGGGGACTTCTGGCGCCACCGCGCACTGGCATAATTACGCTCTCCAGCCCTCTTCTTGCTTCTGAATTATTCTTGCAATCAAAGCATCGAATTACCATTTTGATCCGGGTCCTTAATTTAGAGGGCGTTGTCTTGAACACAGCAAATTCCGAAGCAAACTTTCAGTATAAAACGACATGCATCTATTCAAACTCATTCTAATTTAATTTACGTAGCATTTGCCGCAATCAACATCCCTTAAACCGCATGGACCACCTTCCCTTATTAAAGGTATTTAAAGACACTTTTTATTTTTTATTTTATTTTTTTTTTGGTATGGTGAGGCAAAGTGCTTAATGCAACATAACCAAGCTATCTCTGCTTTTTCTTTTTTAATTCAGTCCATCTGCCGGGTTTTTATATCTATTTTGATGCATTAAAATAGTTTGCACCGTTTCCTCTTTCCTCGCAACCGCTTTCTATTGTGGCTTTTTTCCCGTCGAAGAGCACGCGTGACTATTGCATTCTGGGCCCTAAAACATACATGTAGGCTCGAGGTCAAATCGACGTGCTTTGGATCTTGCCTGATCGCACTAGTCTGCAATCTCCGTGACCAAATGGCACCTAATATTGGAATTAGGCGGCGTAGTAGCAAGGATGGGCTACGGGCTTAGGCGAACTGAAGTCAAAATAAACGCCAGCCTTCTCAGTGGTCTTGGTGACTGGCTCCCAATTCTGGCTGAATCGTGCTCTCACCGTGACCACTAGCCCTTTCTACTTCTATCCCCTCACTCTTGCTACTTGGGAGCCCGACAAGGAAAGAATCGAACTACCAATGGTGTCTCCCACAAGAATCTGATGCTCAAGGCCCAGCAGGTGGCAAGATACTGGCTCCATTCCCTCTACTCAAGAGTTACTATTACTTTCAATATCCTTTATTGCCGGTCTTTGAAACTGCCTGAAGGTCTGACTCTAACATGTCAGGAGAATCTTCTACTAACTGCACACCTACCTGCCGAATTCCTAACCTTGTGTAGTTGCTGTTGTAACAACAGTAGAACTCGTTGGTAGGAATCGGTCGGAGGTTTGTCCAGCAAACATTCGCACCAGTGCAAATATTTAGCGCAGCCAATGTGAAGATTTCAGGTAGAAGAAGGGTTGCCTTCATTTTCCACCTAGAGGCTTTCAAGACATCCCTTTTCCACCTCTTGTCCCTCAAATTCCAGGCTTTTGAGTTTCATGGTGGGCCTTTCAGTGGACTGACAGCAGCTAACGGGGAAGCCAAAGTATTAATGTAGAATTTTTGTTAAGCAGGGAAGTGGGGAGAGATCAGGCAGCTGCCTTTGTCCAACACTGGCATTTGCTCATAGCTCAGACATTCCTCAGACATTTCACACAATGACAGCCAGGCAGGAAAAAAGGGGTGACTTTGGGGAGCAGGTGATTTCTGCTCCCCTCCTTTCTTTCAACAGATCCTGGAAGGTCCAGCCTGAAGCAGTTTTTGGGGGCTTTGAAGAACCTGGGAGGGAGGGAAGGGAACTGGCGTGGTCATCGGCTAAGTTCCCTTGTTAACCGACAAGTAGGTTTTCTTCTGAAAACATGCTCAGCATGACAATCGGAGCTCTTTGGTACTTTGAGACGCTGTGCGTAGCCAGTCTGGCTCTCGCGCTTCCTTACTAGGTGGAGGAAACCGGTAGCAGGGGGGTGCCACTTGAGGGAGCAGCAAAGCAGAGCTGCAGCCGGCTTCGTGCCCGGTGGATGCATTCGGCTTTCAGGCTCAGTATTTCGTCCAGTTTCATCAGACAGTCCTCAAATTCCTAACAGGAAAAAGGAATGGCAAGAAATAAAGACAGTGGGGTTGAAATGTGGCCAGACTCACTTAACCAATGTCTCACTTAACAACAGACATTTTGGGCTCAACTGCGGTCGTAACGCGAGGACTACCTGTATGATGATATTTTGTGGTTGAGGTTTCCATTTTTATTGCTTCAGAAATATTCGTCTTTTAGGACTTTCGGGTTTTCGTGCTGGGAGCCGTTTCGATACGAGACGGGTGGCAAATAAATTTAATCAACGAATTAAAGGCACCCAGGGAGAAAAATGGGAGAGGGGTGACCATGCTGCTCTTCGGAGCCCGTCGGAGAGGGGAACTCCGGAGAGGTTTTGACAGCCTTCCTCTTCTGGGTGTTGACTTCAATGTTTGGAAGAAATCCCCTTTACAAACCCTCGTAACCTGTGCTGTCCTAAGTCAGAGGTCCCCACAACTTTTCCGGTGGGGGAGGGAAGAGAAGATGGTTCCACACAGGTGGCCTGGGAGTCTGCTTGCGTGTGAAGCTCCATTTGTGCGCAAATGGGCACCTGCCACTTGTGCAAATGGCATTTTGCCCTTAAACAGCCCGGTTCCTAACGGGCCACGGCCTGGTACCCGAGTCATGGGCCGGGGATTGGGGACCCCTGGTCTAAGTCATACCATGGTGGGTCATGAGGACCCACCAAGCAAAGGTCAGCTTTGAGAGGCCTGGAAGCCCCTTTGGAAGACTCACCAAGTCTGACATCATGCCCATCAAGCTTTCCTCCCGAGAAGACAGGGCGGCCATTTCGTCCAGCTGCTCCTGATGGGTTAGAAGAACCAGCTGCCTGCTGGAGACAAAGGAAAGGGAGCCCTCTGACCAAAATGCCTTATGGGTGACTCCTCGACTTAACATTTAGAGACCGTCCGAAGTTATGACAGCAGTGACTTAGGACAGGTGTCGACCTGGAAACTGACCTGCCACACTGGAGCGGAGGGATAGGAAGGGGTGGGGGGATTTGATTTAGGTAGGACTCTGTAGCCAAAACAAAATACTTTCTCTTGGGAATCAAGGACATTCTCACACCTGGTCGGAAGAAGGAGGGGGATGTCACCAAGCAACCAGACAGAGCTGTGATTGGACCATGTGACTGACTGTTTTGAGAAAGTGGAAAACGGGAACCCTCGGAGTCGGTTTTCATCAGATATGTGCCAATAGAATATTTCCAATAAAGCTACCCTTTGAGGAATCCACCTGCCTCGGAGTTTTGCTCGCAAGGGATCTATTACTGACCCTTTGAGAGCTGTATGCATCGAAATTTCATTTTAATGTATGGCAATTAGTGTATATTCAAAGCAACAATAAAGTTATTCTCTTTCTCTCTCTCCCTCTCTCTCTCTATCTATCTATCTATCTATCTATCTATCTATCTATCTATCTATCTATCTATCTATCTATCATCTATTTACTCACCTTCCCAGCGTGTCCTTCTCCTTCAGGGCGCCTTCAGCCAAATCCACCTGCCCACAAGCCTTCTGCGAGTTCTTTTCAGTCTCAGCAACCGTCCCTTTGGGTTCAGTCCCCGAATCCTGCTCCGTGTCCTCACAATTGTGCATACGCTGGGTTTCTTCCTTCCTGCAGGCTTCCTCCGAATGCCGCAGCTCCACAGTCCTGTGGGATGAATCTGACTGTGATGGGGGTTCTCGTTCCGAGAACTCTTTGTTTCCTGCATTATCAGAACTGGACAAAGCATTTGGAGTGGCAGATATCCCTCCCTTATCAACCGGGCTGGACGGGGCCAAGAGTACAGGAGTCTCTTTTGCCCCCAAACTCAGATGATCCGAATAGCTCCACGAAATAGCAATCTTTGCCACTTCAGGATCGGAGTCATAGAGAGTCGAATATTCGCTTGTTTGTAGGTTTCCACAAAGTGAGGCCATTTCCTCCGTGTGCCGAGGAAAGAGTTCGGCCAGAGGGTCTTCACTAGCGTAGCCACAAACACATTTACCAAAAGCCAATGTGGCTTCCAAGATGGAAGCATCCCCTGGACAGTGACAAGACTGAGGGAGCCACTGGAATTTGGCCCCTGGAGAAAGACCCAGCTCGGTTTTTCTCCCCCAGTGATTTATTTCGTAGATGCTGGACGCAGAGAGTTGCCTGCTTTCATGAACGTGCCGGGCGTCTTCCTCCCAGCGGCTGCTGGGGCCAAGGACTTCTTCGTCAGTCCTCTTCCTCCCTTGATTCTCTGCTGATCCCGAGTTAAGGAAGGATACGGACAAAGGAGTCACCGTGTCATCAGCCAGGTCCATGGGAAAGTCTAACGCTCCGCGGAAGTCTCTCCCTTTAGGGAGACCCGTTTTTTCCGATAAAGGGGGCTCCAGCAAGATGGCAGCGAGAGGTGGACTTGGTGTTCTCTTCCTCGGTGGGGAAAAGTGTCCGTCGGGGCAACCGTGAGACGGATCCGAAGATCTGGGCGGCTTCTGCTCAACGGGCCATCCTTGAGAATTTATCTTGTGGCCTGTAAGGCCGCCTTCCTTCGAGCAATAAGGTTTCTCCGGGATGCCTCTGTGCGGGGAAGAGCCCACCGCTGATATTTCTCCTGGGCTCCAGTCACATAAATCTCTACCGCCTTCTTCGTAGCTGCTGGACTCTTCCTCACTTAGGAAAGCTCTTCCTCCCTTCTCAAACGCGTACCATTTACAGAACAGCTCCTGCTTGTCTTCTCCGTCCCTTTCTCCAGCCCCGAAATCTCTCCGATGGAGGAAAAAGGAATTCTGGTTGCTTTGTTTTCGAGCTTCTCTCTCCACCTTTTTCCGACCTGGCCCGGGAGAGAAAGAGTCCTCGCTGAAGTCGCTGTCGTCCAATTCCTCCAGCTGCATGGTTTCATCCCGGCCTTGAGAGGAGACGGAGTCAGGGCAGGGGGACTCTGGCCTCACCTGGATCTCCTGGGACTTGTACCGCGCTAAGACCTTTTCCAGGGGCTGGTAGTTTAATTTCTGCTGGAGGAGAGGCGGTTGCTGGAACTGCTGGTGATAAAGCCTCAAGTGCTGTTCTCGGTCTTTCTGATGGGAGGAAACGCCCGCCCAGGCGGCCACGCACTGATCCGCAAAGAGCCTCCCGGGATCTTCTTCGTCATCTGAGCCGTGATGGGAAAAATCAGCCCTGGAAACCAGTTGCTTTTGCACCGGTTCGACTTTTGGACACTTCACCCGCTGCCTGTCCTCCTGGCCGCCTTCTCTCCTGGCCGCCAAGTCCTTCCGGAGATGGCTTTTCTCCGAAGTTATTGCAGGTTCCTCCGCCAGCTTCTTGGATGACGACTCTGCCTTCGGGATCTCTCTTTCTGCGCTGAGACAACCGGGCCACGGAGTTCCCAAAGGTTCTTTGCGCCCCTGTCCTTTCGGAGTGGAGGAGAAAGGAAGGTGAGCTGGCTGAAAGAGCAAAGAGGTCTTCGTCTTGGACAAGGGGGTCGGCATCAGAGGGTGATGCAACCCCAGCTTGACTTTTTTGGGAGAGCTCTTCCCTCCAACTTGGATGTAAGGAGAATTCTGGATACGCTTAGGAGATGTGTGTCCTGCTGCCCGGGGTCTGCTGGCAATAGGGGTGCAAGATTTCATCCCTCTCTTCAGCTCTTTTACCCTGACAACAAAAAAGCCAAGAATTATATTATTTCTTTGTATATCAAGCTTCTTAACGACCCATTTCCCTCAAAGACGGGCTCAGGTCATCCTGAAGGATTTCTAGGCAACTTTTCAAAGATGCTTGTTGTGGCCTGTTGGCCGCCGGCCCCTCCAGCAGCTGAGTCAGAGGAGGAGGCATGGGAGTCAGGACCAGCATCAGGGCAACCTGAGAGCTCCGAGGGGGAAGAGGGAATGGGGCTGGCAGAGAGAGAGAGAGACAGAGGAGGAGCCTGGGCTGTCCATCAGCCCTCAGATGGAGAGTCAACAACCTCCAGGTCTGGAGGTGGCTGATGAAGAAGAGGAGGAACAGCTGGGTCCAGTGCCTGACGTGTGGATGCGCAGAAGGCAGAGGAGAGGAGAGCAGTGGAAATCTATGGGCCAATCCTTGGGATGGAAGAGCCACCAGTGCTAGCGAAGCCCCTTCCTAGCTCTGGGGATAAAAGGCAGGGGCGGAGATGAATAGGTGTGGCAGACAACTATTCTTCTCCCTGCCGGATGGACTTCTTAGCTTGCAGTGAGAGAAACGTTTTGCCAGGGCTGCCAGCGCTCCTAATAAAGCAATCTTGGAGTTAACTTTTGTTTGTCGTGTTTGGGGAACTGGGTCAGAATGGCTGCATTGGCTCAAGGCGAGATGCTTATGAAGAATAAAATGCAGCGCCCATTGAGTGCAATCACAGCTCTTCAACCAGAATGAACAGCTGTCAGGGTTAGGGATGCCAACAAGTTTGTAAGATTTTAGGCAAGGAAAGAAAAATCGGTAAGAGATTTGCCAAGCTCCAGGTTTCCCAAGTGTTTCAGACATGTTTGAGCCCTTTGAAGCTGACCAGGTTAGGAAACAAGACTCCACAAACATCCTGGAATCTCGGCTTCCTGTGGCCACCCACGAAAGCTGGAGATCGGAGCTAGTAGCATTCTAAGTAAGATATCCCGCTGGCCAATAGAAGCCTGGCAGAGAACAGCCTATTTGCTGACCAGCCTGACCACTTGATAGTTTGGACTGTGATGGTGAACTTTTGGGGCATGGAGCGTCAAAAATTCAGAAAATGCTGATGTATTACAGATAAAAGAAGCTCGCTCCTTCCTCCCTCCTTTTCTTTTCTCCCTTCCTTCTCTCCACTCTTTCCCTTCCTCTTTCTCTCCTATCTTCCATCCTTTCCTTCCTCCCTCTTTTTATTCCTCTCCACTTTCCTTCTTCCCTTCCTCCTCCTCTTCTGCCCTGCCTGCCTTCCTCTCCAGACCCTGTAGAAGTCACACAAGAGGGCTCTGAGCAGGGTCTCTGGAGTCTCAGAAAATCACGTGACTCAGATGCTTCAGAGGCTGCAGGAGGAGGACAAGGCCAACTTCCAGAGGGTCCAGAGGCCTGCTGTGAAACCAAAAATGCATGGGGGTAGGGGGGGCACCTGTGGCTCCCATGACATAGTCCCGCCATGACTGATTTAGACTCTTCCCTGGTGGTAAGCCAGTTCTGCCACTTACCTGTCCGCATAGCGCAAGGTATTTAAGGTGTGCTCCGTGGCCAGGTGGCTGGGTGACACGTTGGCAATCATGCACGTCTTGGAGTTGCCAACAAAAGAGTCCTTCAGGACCTTGAGCGGGGAGAGAAGAGAGACAGAATTATTTTAAGCTCTTTGGTATATTAACTACACATAGTCCTCGACGTACAACTACAGCGGAGCCCAAAATTTCTGTTGCTAAGTGAGATGTCTGTTAAGTGAGTTTTGCTCCAGTTTACGACCTTTCACACCGCAGCTGTTAAGTGAGTCACTGCGGTCGTTAAGGTAGTAACACTGTTGTTCAGTGAATCTGGCTCCCCCATTGACTTTGCTGATCAGGTGGTCGCAAAAGGGGATCATGTGACGAGGGGTGAAATCCAATTATTTTTACTACCGGTTCTGTAGGCGGGGCTTGGTAGGCGTGGCAGGGGAAGGATACTGCAAAATCTCCATTCCCTCCCCACTCCTGGGGGAAGGATACTGCAAAATCCCCATTCCCACCCCACTCTGGGGCCAGCCAGAGGTGGTATTTGCCGGTTCTCCGAACTGCTCAAAATTTCCGCTACCGGTTCTCCAGAATCTGTCAGAACCTGCTGGATTTCACCCCTGCCTGGGACGCTGTGACGGTCATAAATATGAGTCAGTTGCCAAGCCTCTGAATTTTGATCACGTGACCATGGAGATGCTTACAACGGTCATAAGTGTGATACAGTTATAAGTCACTTTTTTCAGTCGCATAACTTTGAATGGTCACTAAACGAATGGTTTTAAGTCAAGGACTACCTGTAGACATTATTCAGCTTGAAACCTCGGGAAGAGGCACAATATCAGATGAGTCACACAGCAACAATTAAGATATGCTCACCAAATATTTAGCCGTGTAGAGTTCTGGGACTACACCTCGCCCATTAGCGGGAACATTTCAAAATTGCCGCCCGGATGCCTTTGCACAATGCCAGGCGGCTATTTTCCTGAATTCTTGGCCCTGTTGAATCCAGGTCTCTAACGTGGCTGCCTAGAACTCTGTTCTTTGCCCTTGTCCCTTATTCTGCAATCTGGAATGTCTCAACCTTCTTATTTGCAACTATTTACTACTCTGACAACTGCCAGTCAAGTTAATAACTCGGTTGTTGAGTGAATCCAGCTGTTGTGATCTAGGTTTCCTGAGTCATTAAAACACACAAGTAGTCCCCAAAATCTCTTTTATTGCAACAGCTGTGAATTACTTTCATTCACAGCTGAGTCCCAAATTAGTTGCAAAATGTCCTTCGGGATCATCACCAACCTTTATTTCCCTTGACACTCTGCCAAAGACCTACTTGGCAAAGCCACACGGAGTCCAGAATCAAAGAGAGATGCCGACTGGGAACAGAATTAACAACGTTGTTTTCCTGCAAAGGGCCCACGTGCCTTTGCTCCTCTTTTAAGCCTTATGGGAGGGGCCAATCATCTCCAGGCCTTACTCCTGAGTTGTCCCTTTTCTTTTAACTGTTCTTGCCTTCTGGCAGCTCTGTGCATGCGCGCACTAGGAACAGGCTCCTCCTGTTCCTCTGCGTCTCTGCTGTCCAACTCTGGAGGCTCCGGAGTCCATGCATAACTCCCAGATGGCCCTGGCCAATCTCTGCCTCTGACGCAGAGCCCTCATCCGAGCCTTCCCCAGACTCCAGGACTGGCTCATGTTCCTCCCCAGCCTCCTCACTGTCCGACTCCGCTGCCAGCTCCACAGGCTGCTGGTGGACCACAACACCAGCTTCTCTGTTGATTCTGCTCGTCAGAAGGTCGCAAAAAGGGATCACATGACCCCAGGACACTGAGACCGTCATAAGTACATGCCAGTTGCCAAGCGTCTGAATTTTGATCATGTGACCATGAGGGTAGCGCAACAGTTGTAAGTGTGAAAACTGGTCATTAGTCACTTTTTGCAGTGCCGTTGTAACTTTGTACCATAGTCTCTTGAGACTGAAACATGCCAATGAGAATGATGTAACTAAATGAACTACCTATCAAGGACTACCTATACTTCTTGGTTATTTCACGTTTTCCATTTTTTGGAAAAAGAGAGCGAGAGAAGTTTGTAGAATTTGGGGGGAAGCCGAGTCAGTCCCCAGTCTTACCTGGGTCAGTTTGCTTTGTCTGAAAGGGGTGTGAGCGTGTTCTTGATCGAGTGCACGGATGCATTCTTTCAGCTAGAGAGACAGAAGAGAAAAACCTATCACACAAGAGTCTGCCCATCAGCATGGAGCCGTTTTCTCACAAAACCAGGCTGAACCCCACCATCCAATATCCCAAAGATATGAGGGGGTGTTGCAATGTGTGTCACCGCCTCCAACTTCCTGCAAGAACTCCCTCAAGGTCTTTCCTTCAAACGTCAAGGGGGTTAGGAGGGAAGAGAAAGTCTGTCGCTCCGGGTTCAACTGTGGGCTCCTTGGTGTTCTCTGAGCTTGGTGGTTTTCTGGCAGACATTTCATGACCCAAGTAGGTGACAACATCTGTGCTAGAAGGGAGTGGGGTTTGTGGAGGGGTGGAGGAGGAGGGGAAGGACTGTGGGGCCCCTTTGGTTATAGCTTGTCCTGTCAGTGATGGTGGGAGCATTCCTGGTGGTTCCTTGATTACATGTCACTTGTATATAGTGTATATAGCCCTACTCCTTTCTAACACTGATGATGTTGCCTAGTTGGGTAATGAAACATCTGCAGGAAAACGATCAACTTCAGAGAGCACCAAGGACTCCACACATGGGGTTAGAGCAGGGGTGTCAAACTAGCAGCCCATGGGCCGTATGCGTCGTGCGCAGGCCACGCCCACCCCAGCTCCGCAAATGGGAAAAATGTCACGAAACATCACGCGATGGCACGTTTGACACCCGTGTGTTAGAGTAACACTCTCGCTAGCTATGAGTGCTTCTGATCAGCAGGACAGATCTTTGCTTTCTTTTCCCAAAACTTCTGGTCTTCGGGTTTCTTTTTCTTGTAAATAATCGTTCTTTGTAAGTTACCTCTTATGTTTCCTCCCCCGCCCCCCCCATTTGAACTAATTCCTTCCTTCTCCTGATTTTTTTTCTCCTTTTTTTTTTTTTTAAATTTGATTTATATGCCGCCCTTCTCCAGAGACTCAGGGCGGCTTACAATGCGTTAAGCAATAGCCTTCATACTTTTGTATATTTATACAAAGTCAGCTTATTGCCCCCACAAACTGGGTCCTCATTTTACCTACCTTAGAAAGGATGGAAGGCTGAGCCTGGTGAGATTCGAAGTAGCAGTAATTGCAGGCAGCTGAATGATTTCATCAAAATATTATTGCATTAATTTTTAAAAACTGAAATTATTTACCCATTCCTGCTTGTATGAATATAGGAAACTGCTTCCTTTCTGACTTCAGAATCAGATCAGTTTAACTCAATAGGCTGGAAATCTCGGTCTTGTATCACCAGAGCCAGAGGGATGAAATTTATACTCTGCTGGGCTGGACGGATCTTTCCAATGGCAGCTGTTTTTCAGACAGAGCCCTTTCCCATCCGAACCCTAACCTAATGTGATGGCCCGGTGCCTGGAAGCGGTACGGGTCTGGATGGGTAGAAACAAATTGCAACTCAACCTGGCCAAGACCGAGTGGCTGTGGGTACCGGCATCTCGGTTCAGGGGAGAGGTGCCATCGTTGACTATAGGGGGTGAAGTTTTGCCCCCTGTAGACAGGGTGTGCAACTTGGGCGTCCTTCTGGATTCACGGTTGAGCTTAGAAGACCAGATAACGACCGTGACCAGGGGGGCATTCGCCCAGATACGTCTGGTGCGCCAGTTGCGTCCCTACTTGGACCGAGATGCCCTACGCACAGTTACGCATGCGCTGGTCACCTCACGGATTGACTACTGCAACGCTCTCTACATGGGGCTGCCCTTGAGGACCACTCGGAGGCTTCAGCTGGTGCAGAATGCAGCCGCGCGGGTTGTGACGGGAGAATCCCGATACTCCCATGTTACACCCCTCCTGCGCGTTTTGCATTGGCTACCGGTTGCCCTCCGGGTGAGATTCAAGGTGCTGGTGTTGACCTATAAAGCCCTACATGGCTTAGGACCAGGATATTTGGCGGACCACCTACAGCCAGCAACAACATCCCATCGCCCGGTTCGCGCCCATAGAGAAGGCCTACTCAGGGTGCCGTCGGCTAGACAGTGGCGGCTGGCGGCCCCCAGGGGTAGAGCCTTCTCGGTTGGGGCGCCCACCCTCTGGAATCAACTCCCCTTGGAGCTACGACTAGCGCCCGACCTTCGCACCTTCCGCCGGGAATTAAAAACTTGGCTTTTCAAATCCCTTGACCTGGACTGATGACGGGGTTTTAAGGGTTTTAATGGGTTAATTTTAAATTTTTTAGATTTTAGTCTTTATTTTTATTGTGGCTTGTGTTTTATTGTTGTGAGCCGCCCTGAGTCCATTGTGAGATAGGGCGGCATATAAACCGAATAAAATAAATAAATAAATAAATAAATAAATAAATAAATAAATAACCCAGGGATATGCAAGTCAGAAGCCAGATCTGTGTCAGCCGGATCTCCAGCATGGTCTTTTGAAGCTTGCTTGCTCTCAGCTGCCAAAGAAACGGGGAGGAGGGCATGGCATTTGGGTTGGGAAAGGAAGCTGGTGTGTAGTAGTCCCATGAGAACGGAAAAGCAGTTTTGCACCCATGAATTCTGGCACTGCTGAGTGGAGTTGTTTATACTTCTTCAAGGCCAACTGTCCTGAGATGCCAGATGCGAGAAATACCTGCAGAGGAGCTTTCCCGTATCATCTTACTGGACATTGATTGGACGCTTAGTGCTGGACCCTGGGGGGAGGGATTTGGGATGACTTTCAATGTGTAACATTCGCCTGCTTTGGTTCAGATCTTGCCTTGCTTTCGCTGCTATCAGTTCAAACTTAGTAAGAGTACCTCTTCTCTAAACAAAAGGAGTTGGGGTTTTTCTTTCTTAGGATTTGAACGGAGGCAGTCCTGACATTAGGCAAGATCTGCTTTATCAGCCAACCTGGAGACTCTAGACTACCGTGGGGGCTGAGCACTCAATGTCAACCCACAGGAGCGACCAGGAGGAGTCCGGAGCCCCAAGAGCAACCCTTCCTCAGCCGCACCAGCACAGAGGCTGGAGGAATTGGAACTTGCGGAGCAACCAGTCCGAGCCAGATGGTCACTAGGTGTAAGATGGGGGTGACTTTTACTGGAGGGCATAGAGGATCCCGCAGAGGGGCAAGGAGAGCGTGGCAAAATCCCCCGGCCCAGCCCTGACCAAGCAAACATTGAGCCACGAAGTGCAGCCTTCAGAAGAACTCAGCAGGGAAGAACCTGCGTTTACTTACTGCTAGAAGACTCTGGTTGATTTCTGCTCCTTCCATTTTTGTCTGTCGGTCAGAGTCCTTGGCATCAGCTGCCCTCTCGCTGCCAGCCAGGTCAATAAACGAGATTCTGGGAGACAAGGTTTGTGGGTTAATGTTTATCTGCCCAATGGAGTTTTACTTCTCGCACAGTCAGGTAGAATTTACTAGGAAACAGGGATTTGCTGAAGGATACTGAAGTACATCTCAAAAAAAATTATACTCTTTGATTCACTATTTCAAAGAAAATACAATAACCAATCAAAGCAGTAAAGGTCCAGCTCAGGAAAGAAAATCAGAAATTAAATGGGGACATGGCCTGCTGCCATCTTCTGATGATCTACCATTATGTAGAAACAGACTGTGTGATCTCCTAGAATGCATTTAGAAATGTAAACGACTAGCTACGTTGAGCTGAAGTTCAGGTGTTCAAGTTACCTATGTGTGCTGAAGGAACTGGCAAGGATGCCCAGCCAGCTTACACCTTTTAAGACAGAAGAGGAGGTTCAAGGAAAGCCTGTTATATCCCCTTCTTCTGTGCTCACCTCCCAAACACTCTGTTTGCAGGGTCTTTCATCTGAATCTGGATAATGGCATGGGACCGGGAAGAATCAGAGTTGACTCCAGTCGCTCCTGTGCTGCGCTCCTTCCCTCCTTTCAGAATAACCTGGGGGTGGAGGGGGTCAAAAGCAGAGAAATAAGTACGAGGGAGCGGGAATTGTACAGTAATAAAATTGTGGGATCCTTCGTGTTCCCTGAGCTTGGCTGTTTTCTTGCAGACATGACCCAATTAGGTAAAAGTGCAAGAAAGGAATGGGATTTGCTCTCGGTTTATATAGAAGTGACTTGCCCTGTTCAATGTGGGCAAAGAGGGCAAACCCCTTTCCCTTCTAGCATGGATGATGTTATCTAGTTTGGTAGTAAAACGTCTGCAAGAAAACAACCAAACTCAAAGAGCACCAAGCACCCCTCATTTCAATCCTGAGCTACTAATGTTCTCTTCTATTGGTTGGTTTCTCTTTCTTTCTCTTTCTCTCTCTCTCTCCCCCTCATCTTAATACTAGACCAACAAGGTTGACTCAGCCTTCCATCCTTCCAAGGTGGGTAAAATGAGGACCCAGATTGTTGGGGGGCAATATGCTATTTAGTATACTGTCTTTGGTGTAAGCCGCCCAGAGTCCTCGGAGAGTGGGCGGCATAGAAATACGAATAATAAAATAAAATAAATAATAAATAAATCAAGCAATAAAAGAACAGCCTAATCAAGGAACCACCAAGAATCCTCCCACAAAATTCCCCTTCTTCTAGCACTGTTGATGATACACACGTTTCCCCGAAAATAAGATCAGGTCTTATATTAAATTTTGCTCCAAAGATGCATTAGGACCTAGTTATCTTCGAGACCGCCTTCTGCCACCGATGACCTCCCACTGACCTGTGCGCTCCCACCGAGAGGGCCTCCTCGGGGTGCCATCAGCCAAGCAATGCAGGCTGGTGACCCCCAGGGGGAGGGCCTTCTCTTTGGGGGCTCCCACTCTCTGGAATCAGCTGCCCCCAGAGATAAGGAGAATTCAAGACCTCCGTGCCTTCCGCCGTGCCCTTAAAACTTTCCTTTTCCAACAAGCCGGGCTGGCCTAACAAATCCTTTTAAATGATTTTAAATTCGTATGTCTTTTAAATTTTGGGCCAAATTGAGATATTTCCTTTTAATCTGTTCTTAATGTTTGTATTATGTGTTTTTATCTGGCTGTACACCGCCCTGAGTCCCTAGGGAGAAGGGTGGTATATAAATTTGAAGTAAAATAAAAAATAAATAAATAAAATAGATTAGGGCTTATTTTCTGGTTTGGTCCTATTTTCAGGGCAATACAGTACTAAATACGTCTGTCTGTCTGACAATCTTAACTGGGGCTTATTTTTTTGGGTAGGGCTTATATTATGAGCATCCTGAAAATCATGCTAGGGCTTATTTTCCAGTTGGGTCTTATTTTCGGGGAAATCCGGTATCTAGTTTGGTAGTGAAACAACTGCAAACACACAATCAAACTCAGAGACTACCAAGGAGATCACACTGATCACTATTATGGGATGTCATTGTCAAGCATGAGGAAGATCTGAGACATGGGGTCTTCCCAAGCCACTCCTTCCTCTTCAACTTTCAGTCCCTCTCCCTCCCACCACCCCATTGTGCCTCCAGTGCAGTTCAGCTGGAGCTTCCAAACTTCTCCAAATTTTCCCTTCTTGTCCTCACTGGTGACTTCTTTCTCAAAATTCATCTGATGAGGTAGGAGGTGTGAGAACAGCAAGAGGCTGAAGACAAAGTTTCCTATTACTATAAACAGAAGAAGGTGTAATAGAATTCTACAGGGTCGAAAATTACCTCCAGGAGCAAGTTGACCGTGTTCACATGGACCTCGCGCAGCCCAACTATTTGAACAACATGCTTACTATCTTCCCTTGCAAAAAGCCTGCAGAGAAACCCTCAGAGATTAGTAAAGGTACTTGGAAAGAGGTGCGGCAAATGCTCTAAAAATAAACTTTGAAAAAGTATTGGTTACAATCTCTATGGAGATTCTCATTCATCCAGATCATGGTTGTCCCAAAGGTGCTTTTTCAAGAAGCTTTTTTTCTTTGAAGACGTTTTGCTTCTCATCCAAGCAGCTTCTTCAGCTCTGATTGAAGAATTTCAATGATCAAAATTCAGAGGTCTGGCAACTGGCATGTACTTATGACTGCTGCATTGCCCACGGGGTCACGTGATCACTGCTTGTAACCTTCCCAGCCAGCTTCCGACAAGCAAAATCAATGGAGGAAGCTGGATTCGTTTAACAACCATGATTCATTTAACAACGGCAATGATTCATTTTAACAACTGTGGCAAAAAAAGTCATAAAGTGGGAAGCAAAACTCACTTAACTGCCTTGCTTAACAACAGAAATTGTTGGGCTCATGTCGAGGACTGCCTGTACTGATTGGGATGGTGATGAAGCAAAAGACAGAGGCGAAAAGTTGCATTTTACCTGACTTCTAAATGTTGACAAGAGGAATAAAGAATTGCTACTTGTGGGACGTTGAATGAATCGACCTCCACTCTCAAAAACACACATTGGTGTCCCTGAAAGATGTGAAGCTCAGGTAGTCCTCGACTTACGACTTCAAGTGAGCCCAAAATTTCAGTTGCTAAGTGAGATATTTGTTAAGTGAACTTTTTGGCATTTTAGGCCCTTTCTTGCCACAATTGTTAGAATCGAATCGAATAGAACTCTTTATTGGCCAAGTGTGATTGGACACACAAGGATTTTGTCTCTGCATAAGCTCTGACTGTACATAAAAGCTAGAAGTGATAAATCATGATCATAGTCATCGTAAAAATACATTCATCATAAATCATAAGATACAACACAGTGATAGTGATGGGAGACTAAATAAACCATCAAAATCATACTAGGAAACTAAATAAAACAATATAAATCGTAACGATACAAGCAACAAAGTCATAGGGTAGAAAAGGAGAGAGGTAATAGGATAGACAAGAAGAAGAATAGCAATACAGCTTTAGTAAATAGTTTGACGGTGTTGTGGGAATGAGTTGTTTAGCAGAGTGATGGCATGGGGATGGGGGGTGGGGGTGGGGAACTGTCCTTGTGTCTAGTTGTTCTGGTGTGCAGGGCCCAGGGGTGAAATTCAGCAGGTTCTGACAGGTTCTGGAGAACCGGTAGTGGAAATTTTCAGCAGTTCAGAGAACCGGCAAATACCACCTCTGGCTGGCCCCAGAGTGGGGTGGGAATGGGGATTTTGCAGTATCCTTCCCCTGCCATGCCCACCAAGCCACGCCCACAGAACCGGTAGTAAAAAAATTTGGATTTCACCACTGGCAGGGCCCTATATAGCGTCGTTTTGACGGTAGGAGTTGAAACAATTTATGTTAAGTGGATAACTGCAGTTGTGAAGTAACTGAGTCGTTAAATGAATCTTGCCTCCCCATTGACTTTGCTTGCAAAAGGGGATCACATGACCCCAGGACACTGCAACCATCATAAATACGAGTCAGTTGCCAAGCGTCTCAATTTTGACCTCATGACCACGAGGATGCTGCAACGGTCCCAAGGGTGAAAAATGGACAGGCCACCTTTTGTTCAGTCTTGTTGTGACTTCGAACGGTCATTAAATGAACTGTCATAAGTCAAGGACTATATTAAACACAACAAGCAGGTTACACAACTCTGCACACATTCATTAAAAAAAAAAAAGCGAGCTAGTCTCTCTAGCTTTGTGGGGCCTTCTGTGAAGCTGTCATTCCACCGAATTTCCATCTGATTTAGGTCATATTCCATCCCCAAAAAAGCCACGTGTCCCCAGAGTTAAAATACCTCTTTCTTCCATTTAGCAGATCATAAAGCTGCCCGCAGTAGATCTCATAAAAGCTGATCCAGACATGGAGATCTTTCCTAGCCGGAGTTGTTTCCAGTTGCTTGAAGATCTCTTTAGCAGCCAAGGCGTAGAGGCCGGGGGTTTTATAGGTGCCAAACATGGTGTAGGTTTTCCCTGCCCCTGTCTGTCCGTACGCAAAGCAGGTGGCATTGCCTCTGCAACCAAGGAAAGATTAAAAATAATAACAATGGCTCAACCCATAAACCAGGGGATTGAGGGCAGCAGTTGGTTTGCCTACCACAATCTCATCTGAAGGTTAAATTCACGGCGTACTTGTGCTGATGGCTTCCCCGGCCTCGTACATTAAATTCACTCGAAATTAGAAACATCCTTCTCTCTCGGGTCCTGGGATAAATGCAAGCTATCGATGGTTTTCAAAGGCTGGGTTGTGCTAATGCCAGAATTATAGAGACCAGAATTCTCTCGATAAGAGAGCCTCGGTGGTGCAGCGGACTAAGTGCTGTTAAGTGCTAGCACTTAGCTGACAGCTGCCTGCAATTAGTGCGAGTTCAAATCTCACCAGGCTCAAGGTTGACTCAGCCTTCCATCCTTTGGAGGTAGGTAAATTGAGGACCCGGATTGTGGGGGCAATAAGCCACCTTTGTATAGAACAACACTGCTTAGGGAAGGGCCGAAAGCCCTAATAAGCAGGTATATACATAAAAGTATGCAGGCTATTGCTATAATGCATTGTAAGCCACGCTGAGTCTACGGAGAAGGGCGGCATATAAATTGGACAAATAAATAAATAAATAAATAAATAATTTGCTCTCAATGTGGTGAAGCTTCTAGTTTAGGAGTTTTTGCAGGGGCACCGATGTAATATCCAGCTCCAACTCTCTAAAGGAGCTGTACCTTTTGCTGGGAGGGCATATGCGTTCAGACAGGGGTTACAAATGGGCCCAGTGGGAACACCTGCCTGCAGCTGTGCCTTTCCCAGCAAAAGATGTAGCTCCTTCAAAGAGTTGAGGTATCCCAAACAGAACACAAGCTTATTACATCGCTGCGTGTGGCAGCAAAGAGGAGACAACTCTCGTACTGAAGAAGGCCCAGGGAGTGTCTTGAAAGCTCCATCCACATCGCTTCCTTTTGAAGTGCTGGATCAGCCTTCCCCAAACTGCTCCTCTTGCGAAAATTAAGACTTCAATTCTCAAAAATCACTCGAAAACGGAAAAGACTGCTGAACTGGAGGGTTTGGAAGGCATAAGAATGCCTTCAAATTCAAAAATGCCATAAAGAAGAGGGAGGGGGGGTTCAATTCATTTTCCAAAGCCCCTGAAGGCAGGACAAGAAGCAACAGATGGAAACTCAATCAAGGAGAGAAGCAACCTAGATTTGAGGAGAAACTTCCTAACGGTGAGGACAATTAACCAGTGGAACCGCTTGCCACCAGAAGTCGTGGGTGCTCCATCACTGGAGAAAGACTGGACAACCCTTGGTCTGAAATGGTATAGGATCTCCTGCTTGAGCAGGGGGCTGGACTAGAAGACCTCCAAGGTCCCTTCCAGCTCTATTCTGAGTCTGAGTACTGAACGCCAAGAAAGTTGAACAATAAAAATGAAGAAATATTCAACAAGGATACTCTACCCACTAAATACATGTTGAATAAGAGGATGGGCCGTCTTCATGTACACGTCTTGATTGGAACAGGACTCCCCAAAGACTTCGTCGAAATAAAACACATGCTGCAAACAACAGAAAGGACATTGAGTGCAAGAAAAAGGGTTTAATTCCTTTAACTAGGCATTCATTCAAAGTTATGAGGAGTTGGATCGTTCTGATAGGGCAAAGCCACATTAAACCCGCCGAGAAGCAGCACCATCAGCAATAGCTGCAAATAGATATACAGGTGGGAAAAAATAACCTGTCTCATTTTATTAATCTATATCAAGTAGATATGTCTAGGGAAGAAAGCAGTCAGTGTTGCTATAGAAAGAGATAATCTTAAAAAAGCAGTAGTATAGTTCATTGAATTGAACTAAGGTTGAGCTGTGGTAAGAATCACAAAGAAAAATTTTTCTCCCCCCCCTTTTCCTCTCCCCCTGCCGTTCTTCCCCACCCCACCCCTTCTCTCTCCTTCTCCCTCTCTCCCCCTCCCTTTCCCCTCTCTCTCCCCATGCCCCTCTTCCCCTCCCCTCCCCTTTTCTTCTCCAACTCTCTCCCCTCCCCTTTTCTCCCCCCTTCCTTTCTTCCCCTCCCTCTCCCCCTCCCTCTCTTTTCCTCCCCTGCCGTTCTTCCCCACCCCTTCCCTTCTCTCCTTTGCCCTCTCTCACCCTTTCTTTTCCCCTCCCCTTCTCCCCCTCCCCCTCCCTTCTCCTTTCCTTTCCCTCCCTCTCTCATACCCCCCTTTCTTTTCTCCTCCCCCTTCCTTTCTTCCCCTCCCCACTCTCTCTCCCCCTCCCTCTTTCACTTACTCACTCACACACACAAACCTGCAAGATGTACTGTGTGAGGTCCACGGCCTCTTTCTTCTCGTGGAGCAGAAGCGTTTCCTTGTCTTCCACCGTGAGGATATTCACTTCTCCACGCCTCTCCTCTCGTAAACCGAGGGGGCGTTTTCGCACACACACACGGATCTTGTCCGTTTCGATCCACGGGGCCTCTTTCTCACCAGCAATCGTTCTACAAAAAGACAGGATTTCAAATGGGCTGTTATCACGTCATACAGGTGAAAACACGGAAAAGGATACGCATACAATTTTTTTTTTTAAAAAAAATAGTGTTTAGAATCTCCAGTATCAACATTTTATTTTATTGTGGTAAACTTAATCTCTCATCAATTATATTCTCAACAGTGATTGTGAGAGGGATCAGAGTTTCTTAGTGGACAATCATTTAAATAGGAGCCAGCCGTGTGCTTCAGCTGCCAAAAAAGCCAACCCAGTCAGGGTTTCAATGTAAGAATTGGATAAGATGAAGTTTATTGTTTATAACCAAAAAATGTGATGGGGATTAAAAGAAATATACTTTATAAATGGAGAAATAAGATAATTAATTGAAGCAATGCTAAGAAATTAGGATTTGAAGGGTGGATGGTGATACTTTTTTTTTTAATTTTTATTTATTTTTATATGCCGCCCTTCTCCGGAGACTCAGGGCGGCTTACAATGAGTTAAGCAATAGCCTTCATCCTTTTGTATATTTTATACAAAGTCAGCTTATTGCCCCCACAAACTGGGTCCTCATTTCACCTACCTTAGAAAGGATGGAAGGCTGAGTCAACCTTGAGCCTTGGAGAGATTCGAACCAGCAGAAATTGCAGGCAGCTGTGTTAATAACAGGGTGCACTAAACCACTGTACTATCATTTCAATGTCCCTCCTGTGCCCCGCCTACCCGGACGTCATCATGGACGCTCTGTGCATGCATAGAGGTGTCGCTCGCACTCCCATTGGTAAACCGGTAGCGAAGGTAAGTGAATATCACTACTGCTCCAAGGTCCCTTCCAACTCTATGTTCTCTATAGGACAGAACCTTCACCACGTTCGCCATGAACAGAAATGCAAATGAAACATCATTACCTGGTGAGAGAATGAGGCACTCCGTAATTGTAGCCCGAGATATGAGCTACTCTCTGTACAAAGGAAATGTCCGCGTCTCCTAAAACATCATTAGATGAACTTGGCGCTGGGACCACCAGCTGGTCCTCTGTCCAGCTTGCGGATGCTTTTAAGGAGTCCTTCCTGGGTCTTTTGTGGACGGAATCATGGCCAAATCCCGCAGCGGCCTCCTCTTTACCCTCATTCGAAGAACTGTGAGATAAGGCGCACGACCCAGATTCAACCTCTTTTCGTTCCCCTTTTCTCTCGGAATCAAAATGAAGTTGTCTCCGTGGGCCGGAGCGAGTGAGCTGGGGTCGCAGGCGGCGGGCACTTTTCTGGAAAGCTTCCTGTTTTTTCCTGACTGCTTCCTCTTCGGCCTGCAGCATCTTGATGATTCGAATGAGCTGGAAGAGACGCTTGCGGTCCTTCATATTATGAACCCCGAGTTTGCTGTAATCCTTCATGGAGACCTTGGCAAGTTCGTCGATCTTCTGGAAGCCGAGGGCAGTAAAGTGCGGGTAATATTTTTGAAGTTCCGCCTCACAGAGGCATTCGTACAGACACGAGGCCATCTTCTTACTCACGGTGGCCTAAGTTGTCAAGAAAAGAGTTTCAGACAAAATTAAACTTTTGTATATCAAGACAGTGGCTTTTTTTTCTTCAAATTTTATTGATTATTTTTTATTAATTACATTGCTTAATAAACATCATGTTGTCTCGGTATTTAATTTGCTTAAGAATTCTAACTATATTCTTGATCTCCAACCCTTTTTTCCAACCACTCGTAAGAGAGATTCCATGTTTGGTAGGATTCTGTGTCTTCTTTCTGCTTAATTTTCAATGTCAATCTATCCATTTCTGCACAGTCTAGTATCTTCTTAATTATCTCTTCATCTCTTCTTCATTTTTCCAATATTGTGTGAAGATAATCCTCGCTGCTGTTAAGACATGTAATATTAAGTATATACTTTTCTTATCAATTTTTTCTGATATTAAAAAGGTAAAGGTTCCCCTTGCACATATGTGCTAGTGGTTCCTGACTCTAGGGGGCGGTGCTCATCTCCGTTTCAAAGCCGAAGAGCCAGCGCTGTCCGAAGACGTCTCCGTGGTCATGTGACCCAATGCCAAAAGCGCACGGAACGCTGTTCCCTTCCCATCAAAGATGGTCCCTATTTTTCTACTGGCATTTTTTACCTGCTTTCGAACTGGTAGGTTTGCAGAAGCTGGGACAAGTCACGGGAGCTCACCCCGTTACGCGGCACCAGGGATTCGAACCACTGAACTGCCGACCTTTTGATCGACAAGCTCAGCATCTTAGCCACTGAGCCACCGCATCCCTCTTTTTCTGATATTATACCTAATAAAAACAGTTCAGGTTTAAAATCTACACAATTCCCTATCATCTTTTCTAGCCAACTCTGTATCTTTTCCCAATTTTTTTTTTTTTTGTGCCCGTCTTTTGGACTTTTTGAAATATTGGGGGGGGGGAGAGATTCTAATCTCGTGCCAGTAAATTGACTGTAAATGCAATAACTTAGAAGGTTAGAGGTAGTCCAGGACTTTTAACAAATTGAAAATTATGACATCTTGGAAAAAATGCCTTAGGCCTCATCCTTAAAGTTACAACCATCCTTTGATTGCAATTTGGGCACTTGGCAAATGGCTCGGGTTTACAACGGTTGTAGCAACTTGCAGTCCCACCGTTGGGATCTGCGGCCTTCCCAGCCAGCTCCTAACAAGCAAACTCAATGGGAGAAGCCAGATTTGCTTAATGAGCCCAAGTGTCAACCCTGAAGCTGACCTGACTGAAGCCATTTGGACAGCTTCAGTGTTGCCACCTGGAGCGGAGGGATTGGGGTGTGGGGGGGGGATTTGAGATAGAGGGGATTCTGTAGCCAAAACAAAATACTTTCTCTTGGGAACCAAGGACATTCTCACACCTGGTTCGGAGGAAGGCGGAGTGATGCTACCCGGTTGCCCGACCACACCGTGATTGGACCATGTGACTGATAGTTTTGAGAAAGTGAAAAAGCTTTTACTATTAATTAGGTGAAAACCGAGGGGACCCTCAGAGTCAGTTTTCACCAGATAAGTGCCAATATGACAATTCCAAATAAAAGTAATCTTTGAAGAACCTACATGCCCCGGAGTCTTACTTGCTATGGATTTATTACATGGAACTTAACAACCGTGTCGCTTAGTGACCAAAATTCCCATGCCAATTGCGGTCATAAATCAAGGATTACCCATTTATCACGACCATGGGAAAGTTCACAGGCGACAAAGCCCATTGTCGCACAATCCCCCAATGCCCAGTCTTCATCATTCCATTCTATAAGGGGTCAATATTTGTCAATACAGGTAGTCCTCGACTTACAACAGTTCATTTTGCGACGGTTCAAAGTTACAATGCCACTGAAAAAAGTGACTAAGGACCATTTTCCACACTTACAACCTTTGTAGCATCTCTGTGATTGTGTGATCAAAATTCAGTTGCTGGGCAACTGGTTCATACTTATGACTGTTGCTGCGTCCCAGGGTCAGGTGATCCCCTTTTGCGACCTTCTGACAAGCAAAGTCAAGGGGGAAGACAGATTCACTTAACAAAGATGTTGCTAACTTATCAACTGCAATGATTCACTTAACAACCGTGGCAAGAAAGGTCGCAAAACAGGGCAAAACTCACTTAACAAATATCTCACTTAACAACAGAAATTTTGGCCTCGATTGTGGTCAAAGACTACCCTGTATTAAACAAAAAGTAATTTATACAATGTGAAAGCAATATAATACAGCAGAACACTTAGGCTTATGCTATTACCTGGAAATAGCGTCCAGTAAATACCTTATAGGATTTCAGTGAAGTTAAACATCAGAACTAAATGGACAAGGAAATCCTATTTTTATTATGAAACCCAGCAGAATAAAAATGAAATAATATTTACAAATGTGGTTTTAAAAAAAACCCTCAATTGTTTTTAATACTACCCTGCAGCAGACTAACAATTAGGGAGTTAAAGTATAAAAGTCTGCCAGAGTTCCCCCATAGACAAATGGATAATGCATACTGGAAATATAACTCAATATAATCTAGAAAGTGTTTAGGGCATATTTATACCACTCCTAATATTTTTTTCCTTTATAAATGCACCCACTTGGAGTAATGTTTTATGTGGCTGATGAACAGAACTTTAATCTTCACAGTAAATATATCAGCCACTAAGATACCATAACAATTTATTTCTTGTTGGTGCCGAACAGCAAAGACTGTCCCTCTTAAAAATTGCACCAAACTAGTTTGAAAATTTGATACAACAAAAAGTGTTGGATCTTGCTTCTTTTGAGGTAAGTTCTCATTTGGACCTTTAAAAAAAAAAGTTACTTAATCTATCAGATAGCTTCATAGCTTGTTCCAACCTCAAAATGTAATATATACTTGCAATTGCTTTGACCCTTTTTTAAAAAAATGACAATATCAGAGAAAGAAAACCACAGTTCAATTTTCTTAATACACTCAGTATTAAGTCCACTCAGCTGAACTCTCTTTGTTGTCCCACTTAGGTTAATAACAATAATAATAATTATTATTATTGTTGTTGTTGTTATTGTTGTTGTTGTTGTTATTATTATTATTATTATTATTATTATTATTATTATATTTATATACTGCCCTCCTCCCGAAGGACTCGGGGTGGTGTACAGCCAAAATTAAAACATAAATATATAATATCATAATTAAAATTAATTAAAATCATTAAATAGTTTTGGCCGAATTTTAAAACCCAGAGAGTTAAAACCCTATTTAAAATCATTCAGTTAGACAGCCCCGCCTGTCGGAACAGTAGGGTCTTGAAGGCATAGCAAAAGACCCGAAGATCAGAGATGTTACGAATATCCGGGGGCAATTCATTCCAAAGGGCAAAGAGAAGCCTTCAAAATTACAGCCGCAGAATATCAGTTGGCGGAGAAGAGAGATTCCACCAGCCTCAAACCTCCCACTTAAATGTATAAACCTTAAAAAGGCAGAAGAAATTACATTCCATCTTTTTTTAAAAAATTAAAAGATGGCTTTCATTTCTCCCGCCTCATTTCTCACCTCATTCGAGACTCTCAAAAGCAGCCTGCAGAGCTATTGCAGAATGTATAGAAAATGAAATTAGTGAATCGGTCAATTCCACCCAGGTACCAAAACTTTACAGGAAACAAAGAGAACTGCAATAATCACTTACTTGCTTTCCCACAGAGCTGAAGTTTAATGGTTCAGGCAGCAGAAAATCAGAATGCCTAAATTTAGAGGCATCTTTCCAAGATGCAGCTGTTTGTCCCATGTGCTTCCCTGGTTAATGATCAGAGAGTATGAAATGGATACGGATGGATGGGTTTCCAAAAGCCACAGCACAAAGGAAGAACGATCGGCTTATATGAAGAGATAAGGAGCTGCTCCCATCTTAAGTATTAAAATTGCTAGGCCTGACATGAAGGTAGTTTACTTCAGACCCAGCACATCTAAATGAGTTTAGGGCAAAATATTTAAGAACAACTTAGAAGGCAGAACATATTTTCAACCCGTGGGAGATTTCTCCTACAGTGGAGGCACACATGGAATTTTTGGTTTGAATTTAAATCAAAAAGATAAACGAGGTTTGATTAAAAATCTTAGGAATGTACAGGTAATCCAGTTCATTTAGCGACCGGTTCAAAGTTACAATGGCACTGAAAGAAGTGACTTATGACCATTTTTCACACTTACAATCTTTGTAGCAACCCCACGATCATGTGATCAAAATTCAGATGCTTGGCAACTGACTCATACCTATGACTGTTGCTGTCCCCAAAGTCAAGTGCAAAAATCTACGGGAAAGCCAAATTCGCTTAATAACCCTGGTACTAATGTAGCAATTGTGGCGATTCATTTAACAGCTTTGGCAAGAAAGGTCGTAAAACAGGACAAAACTCACTTAACAACCAAAGTTTGGGGCTCAATTATGATCATAAGTCAAGGCCTACCTGTACAATCATGGACATCTACAGAGTGGACATCTCTGTTGCTGATGTAAGTTTTACCCCAATCATCTTTTAAAAGGAGCTCCAGCAGTCTAATATCTTTATATTGTTAATGTCCCAAAGATGTTTTTTCAAAAGGCAACGGGACTTTCTCTGCTTATCCTTGAAGATGTTCTGCTTCTCACCCAAGAAGCTTCTTCGGTTCAGTTCTTCGGGAAAAAGCAAAAAAAGTCCAGTTGCCTTTTGAAAAAGCATCTTTGGGACAACCATGACCTGGATAAGTGGGAATCTGGACATAAATTGTTTCAACTCTTACTGTCAAAATGACACTATATAGGGCCCTGCACACCAGAACAACTAGGCACAAGGACAGTTTTTCCCCCAATGCCATCACTCTGCTAAACAACTCATTCCCACAACACGGTCAAACTATTTAGTAAGTCTGCATTACTATTAATCTTCTCATCTTTCCTATTACCTCTCTCCTTTTCTACTTATGATTATAACCTTGTTGCTTGCATCTTTACAATTTATATTGTTTTATTTTAGTTTCCTAGTATGATTTCATGTTGCTTGCTTATCTAGCATCCTATGACTAAGTGTTGTATCTTATGATTTAGGATGAATGTATTTTTACGATGACTATGATCATGATTTATCACTTATTGCTTTTATGTACACTGAGACCTTATATACCAGAGACAAATTCCTTATGTGTGTCCAGTCACACTTGGGCAATAAAGTTGTTTGTTCTGTTCTGTTCTGTTCTGTTCCATTCCGTTCCATATTTCTATTCTATTCTATTCTATTCTATTCTATTCTATTCTATTCTATTCTATTCTATTCTATTCTATTCTATTCTATTCTATTCCATTCCATTCCATCCCATCCCATCCCATCCCATCCCATCCCATCCCATCCCATCCCATCCCATCCCATCCCATCCCATCCTCTCTATAGATACAATTGCATGATAATATACAAAACGGGGCTGCCCCTGAAAATAAGTAGAAAGTTGCAGCTGGTCCAGGATGCAGATGGACAGGCTATTTATTTATTTATTAAATTTTTATTCCTCCCATCTCCTCTAAAGGGCAACTCTGGGCAGCTTGAATGTAAAAGACGAATAGAAAAATAATTTAAAAAAATTAAAGCTATGCAGATTAAGAGTTCGCCCGGTTCGCTCCCACAGAGTTGGCCTCCTCAGGGTACCTTTGGCTAGACAATGTTGACTGGTGGCCCCTAGGGGAAGAGCCTTCTCTGTGGGAGCCCCTACCCTCTGGAATATGTTACCCCTGGAGCTCCGGATAATCCCCGACCTCCAAATCTTCCGCAGGGCCTTGAAGACCTAGCTCTTCCAACGGGCGGGCCTGGGTTGATTCTGATTTTGTAGCTTTTTGTATTCTTAAATCTTAAATTTGAGTTGGTATTCCCACGTTTAACTTTATTTATTGGATACTCTGTTTTAATTTGTCTTTTAACTTTTGTATTTTCTGTTTCTTATTGTTGTGAGCCGCCCTGAGTCCTTCGGGAGAAGGGCGGCATATAAATCCAATAAATAAATAAGAGTTAAATTAGGCCTATTTGTCATTTCTGTCCGGCAAGCTACACTGATTACCTAATGCAAGTAGCCTTCAATTTACAACTGTTTGTTTAGTGACCCGTCAAAGTTACGACGACACTGGAAAAACCGCAGAGCTGGCTGGGAAATTCTGAGAGTTGAAGTCCACAGGTCTTAAATGTGTCACACTTACGACCATTGCAGCCTCCCTGTGTGATTTACATTCATAGGCTTGACAACTGGTCCATATTTATGACGGTTGCAACATCTCAGGGGTCTGATAAGCAAAATCCATGGGAAAGCCAGATTCACTTAACAACGGTGGCAAAAAAGTCATAAAATGGGACAAAACAACTGTCTCACGCAGCAACTGAAATTTTGGGCTCCCTTGCGGTCGTAAATCAAGGACTACCTGTATTAAGCTGATATTATCTGATAAGGGAGAGATACCCACAACCATACAAAGATATAAAAAATGGCTCCATGCCGTCTCCTTAAAAAAAAAGAAGAAAAGAAATAGCATTATAGTCACATCATTGAGGTCTTCTAAAAATGAGTTGAGTGCTGAGACATGCTAAACCCCCAAGAAATTTCTCTTAGGATTAAATAAGCAACCAGGATGGGGATCTGGGGTGGGGAAGAATTTTGCATCCAGATTTAAATTTCCCTTCCATCGAGCGCAGCTGCTGTCATTTCGGTCTATTTCTCTCAATGAAAAACGATCCTGGGGCTCCTAGGAATAACCTTGCCTTCTTCAAAGGAGATCATTCCATCCCATTCCTCAGAATGGGACCACGGGTAGTCCTCGACTTACAACCACCATGGAGCCCAACATTTCTGCGGCTAAGTGAGACATCGGTAAAGTGAATTTTGCCCCCGTTTTACGACCTTTCTTGTCACATTTGTTAAGTGAATCACTTCAGGTTTTAATCCACTTCTGGTTGTTAAGTGAACCCGGCTTCCCCCTTGACTTTGCTTGTCCGAACGTCACAAAAGGGGGATCACATAACCCAGGAGACTGCAGCTGTCATAGATATGAGTCAGTTGCCAAGCCACTGGATTTTGATCATGTGGCCCTGGAAATGCCGCAACGGTCATATAAGTGTGAAAAAAGTTCACAAGTCACTTTTTTCAGTGCCGTTGTAACTTAAGCACGTGTCGCTTGCCAAGAGTCTGAATTCTGATCATGTGATCGTGAGATGCTGTAACGGTCCTAAGTGTGAGGACTGGTGGTAAGTCACATTTTTCAGTGCTGTTGTAACTTCAAACGTTTGCTAAATGAATGGTTGTAAGTTGAGGCATACCTGCATTTCCCTGGAGGAATGCCACCTGACTGATCTCTTCACAAGAAAACAACGCAGCCATGAACTACTGGTAACGTCTTAGCCTTCCCATGGTATATCCAAACTCTCATAATTCTCCCTTCTGCCAATTTTTCCCACGTTTTCTGAGGAGCAAAGTTTGAGAGGAAGAATGAAGGAATAAAAAAATCTCAGAGTTCTATCGATGTCAAAGCAACTGGAAATACTGCGCCAATAAAATGTCTATGGAGATTCTCCACCATCCAAGTCATGGTTGTCCCAAAAGTGCTTTTTTTCAAGCAAATGGACTTCTTTGTTTTGCTTTCCTTTGAAAACGTTTCACTTCTCATCCAAGAAGCTTCTTCAGTTCTGAAGAAGCTTCTAGGATCAGAAGCGAAACACTTTTAAAAAGAAAAAGGAAGCCCAGCTGCCTTTCGGAAAAAGCACCTTTGGGTGCTCCAATACAGGTAGTCCTTGACTTGGTTTAGTGACCGTTTAATGTTACAACAGCACTGGTGTGACATATGACCGTTTTTCACACTTACGACCTTTACAGCATCCCCGTGGTCATGTGATCAAAATTCAGATTTTGGTTGATATTTATGACGGACACATTTATGTGTCCCAAGGTCAGCTGATCCCCTTTTGAGACCTTCTGACAAGCAAAGTCAACAGGTTACAATGCTTAACGCATTGTAAGCTGCCCTGAGTCTCCAGAGAAGGGCGGCATATAAATCAAATTAAAAAAAAAAAAAAACGGGGAAGCCAGATTCACTTAACAACTGGGCTACTAATTTAAGAACTGCAATGATTCAGTTAACAAATGTGGTGACGGAGGGAAGTCATAAAACGGGGGCCAAGCTTATTTAACAAAAATGCTGGGCTCAACCATGTTCATAAGTCAAGGAGCATCTGTGAAAGCAACTGAACCTCATCAATTTCCTGATTGTTCTTCCATGCTAATCTTAGCCTGATGAGCTCACTGGAGAAGCCTCTGCACCACAAGGGATAGAGAGCATCTGCTTTCAAGCAACAGCTGACGGGGGCGTCTGGAAGCCTCTCGTTTTCCTGGTGCCTGAGTAAAACAAGACTTCCTGGGTTATCCCAGGAAGCTGAAAATAGTAAATTCTTTCCTGTCAGCAGAGCGTCCTGGAGCCCAAGGATGCTTTCCTCATTATCGTTCTACCCAGTGGTGAAATGTAAAATTTGTTACTACCGGTTCTGTGGGTGTGGCTTGGTGGGGGGGGGAGGTAATGTGACTGGGTGGGTGTGGCCAACTTTTTTTTTTACTTTTAAAACCATTTTTTCTACAACCTCCTCATCCAAAGAGGTTGTAGAAAAAATGCTTTTAAAAGCCTCTGACGATCCCAGCTGAGCCCCGTGATCATCAGAGGCTTTTTTTAACTTTTAAAAGCATTTTTTCGGCCGAAAAGATTGTAGAAAAAATGCTTTTAAAAATAAAATTAAAAAGCCTCTGATGATTGCGCGGCTCAGCTGGGCATGTGGAGGGGGGGGTCCGAACCGGGAGCATTTCACCCCTGGTTCTACCTAAAAGAAAGGAGGCCATTGCATCCATGATGTTTTTAATTGCTTCGTTTTTGAGCTGGAGTAAAGTGTCTTTGGACAACAATCCACTATCTATGAAAAGATAGCTGTGAAAAATGGTCATAAGTCACAGTTTTCAATGCCGTTGTAACTTTGAACAGTCACTAAATGAACTGTTGTAAGTCGGGGACTACCTGTATTCATTTAGATAGACAGACTGCAAGTTGTTCAGTTAGTAACACGGTTGTTAAGTGACTCTAGCTTCCCCAAGGGCTTTGCTTGTCAGAAGGTCGCAAGCGGGAACCACGTGACCCCGGGACACGGACACTGTCATAAATATGAGCCAGTTGCTAAGCGTCTGAATTTCGATCATGAGACCATGGGGATGCTGCAACGGTTGTAAGTGTGAAAAACGGTCATAAGTCACTTTTTTACAGCGCCGTTGTAAATTTGAAGGGTCACTAAATGAACGGTGGTAAGTCGAGGACTACCTGTACTCTTGAGTGCTCTGTACCAGAGACAAATTCCTTGTGTGTCTAAACACGCTTAGCCAAATAAAGTATTCAATTCAATTCATGGCTCTCTCTCTCTGGCTGCTCCCAAAGGAAGATGCATTTCAGTCATTCGTAGGCAAGAAAAACATACATTCCCCCCCACCCCCACCCCTTTCCCTCGATTCTCCCTGGAGATTCCAAGAATTTTCTTTCATCCAGGACTTTCTACTTTTTCTCTAAACCCCCACCACCACTTTAAACAACCTAATATAGGTAGTCCTCGACTTACAACAGTTCATTTAGTGACCGTTCAAAGTGGGGGAAACAGAGCCTATGGTTTTTACTGAAACCACAGAAGACATATTAGCTTGTGAAGAAACTGTTGTTGTTAGTTGTGAAGTCGTGTCCGACCCATCACGACCCCATGGACCACATTCCTCCAGGCCTTCCTGTCCTCTACCATCCTCTGGAGTCCATTTAAGCTCACGCCGACTGCTTCAGGGACTCCATCCAGCCACCTCCTTCTCTGCCGTCCCCTTCTTCTTTTGCCCTCCATCGTTCCCAGCATTAGGCTCTTCTCCAGGGAGTCCTTCCTTCTCATTAGGTGGCCAAAGTCTTTGAGTTTCCTCTTCAGGATCTGGCCTTCTAAAGAGCAGTCACGGTTGATCTCCTCTAGGACTGAGTGGTTGGATCGCCTTGCAGTCCAAGGGATTCGCAGGAGTCTTCTCCAGCACCAGAGTTCAAAGGCCTCCATTTTTTGGCGCTCAGCCTTCCTTATGGTCCAACTTTCACAGCCATCCATTGCAACTGGGAACACCATAGCCTTGACTATATGCACTTTTGCTGGCAGGGTGATGTCTCTGCTTTTTAGTATGCTGTCTAGATTTGCCATATCTTTCCTCCCCAGGAGCAAGAAACTACATTGTATATATTTAAAAAGAGCCGAGGTGGCACAGTGATTAGAGTGAAGTACTGCAGCTACTTCAGCTGACTGCTAGTTCAGCAGATCAGCGGATCAGCCTTCCATCCTTCCGAGGTGGGTAAAATGAGGACCCAGATTGTTGGGGGCAATATGCTATTTAGTATACTGTCTTTGGTGTAAGCTGCCCAGAGTCCTCGGAGAGTGGGCGGCATAGAAATATGAATAATAAATAAATAAATAAATAAATTTCTAATCTCATGAGCTAGGCTGAAACTTGGAAACTGTATATAGGAGCTAGGATCAGAGGTCTCTGCTATGCTAAAACCCGGTCTTAACCAGAATTTGCTGATATGATAGTTACTCTATGGTCCTAGGAATTAGGACCATAAAAGGTAGTTTGTAAACAAGGATGGGGGGAGGGGGGGCGATAGAATTAGAGTAATGGGAGATGTAATCAGGGGCGGAGATAATATATTCACTTTAGACACTTCGGATAGGTTTTTCTCGCCATGTACGTGTATACATCTGAACTGGACTGTGTTGTTTCTCCATGTCATATAATGTATGTGGGTGTTGTGGCTCCGTTACCTGAGCCTGTGTCATCAGCAGGAGAGGACTCCGAGAGTGAAGGAGAGGAGTTGGCAAGGCCTCCCTCTCCAGGACCCTCCTCTCTGGCAATGCCTTCGGTGTCCGCCGAAGGGCAAGAGATAGGGCCGGGGCCAAGCATGTCCACAGGTGGACAGTGATGAGGGTAATGAGTTTTGGCTGGATCCACGCCAGCGTCACAGAGATAAGCGCACGCAACAGAAGAAAAGGCGTGCCCGAGATTAGGCTGAGTCACTGGACCACACCCCACAGGATATAAAAGGGAGCGTGGTGGCCAGTCAAACCTTGTGACGAACAAAGCTGAAAGCTTCCACGCCATTCTGCATTGCCGGACTTTTGCTATAGACTTTGCTGGATTATCTCTGGACTTGATTGACTCTGTAATTATTGAGCTGTTTTCTTCAATGTATCAGAAGTGGGGAGAAGTTATCTCTCCTCTTCGTAAGTAATAAACTCTTGGCAGGCAGCCACTAGGTTGTTGCCAAGTTCCGTTATCTTAAGGAAAAGGATTTTGCCGGCTGGTTTGGTCTTTAACTCTTGAACGTCTGTTGGTGTGTGTGCGTGTGGGACGGGGACAGAACAGTGGGTATATGCATATTTATTTGCTTTTGTCATGTTCATGCAGTGTATATTGGAGGTGGTGACCCTTTGAGAGCTGAATGCAATGAAATTTCATTTTAATGTATGCCAATTAGTGTACATTCAAAGTGACAATAAAGTTACTTCTATGTCTTCTAAGTCTAAGTTGTGACGGCATGAGTACTAAGCCAAGTGAGGAAAAGGTAAATTTGTATATAGCAATAGGGAGTATAAAGAAAATGTATTGATAATTTAAGGTGTGTTCACTGTAACCGCTTGTGCGTGGTTCACCCTCTTTGCAAAGCAGTAAATAAAATTACTATTGTTTTCTCTTGGAAGTTTTTGGCTGGTGTTTATTTCAAAACTAGACAATGAATCCCACAATAGGCAAGGAAAACATATAGTAGTGGCCAAAATTGTGAAAACTTTTTGGGAAAAGTGTATTTTTGAGATTTGATGGCTAATAACACCACTTTTTTTTTTTTTTTTTTGGAGTTTCAAGATAATCCTTTTCCATTGCTGGAATGGCCTGGGAATAGCCCAATAACCTTCACCCAATTGAAAATCTATGGAGAAGAAACTGGTTAGTCAGAAGTGACCCAGCAATAAAACCCAATTAATAGAAGCCATCATTCAATCTTGGTTTCACATGATAACAGCTGCAGAACTAAAAGACTTGGTTCACTCCATGGGAAGGCGTTGTAAGGCCATGATTCATGCTGAAGGTTACCCAACTAAGGATTAACTGACATGGGGATCATTTTTGTGTATCTTGTTTTTGCTACGGAGATCATTTTTCTATATTTCATTTTTTCTACATGTTTCACTTTTCTTCTTTATCCTGTAACTGCTATTCTAATAGCAAATCCTTCATAAAAGTTATTGCATTACATTCTTGATTCAATTATCTTTCCACTGATTTATAATTTTATGGGACTACTCCAAATAAAAAAAGTGCTGTTATTAGCTAGTTTTAGAAAACAAACTTGGGAAAATAACTTTTCCCAAAAGGTTTCCACAATTTTGTCCACTACTGTACATTTTTCTCCTTTCCCCTCGATTCTCCTTGGAGATTCCAGGACTTTCTGCATTTTTTTCCTCCCCCACCCCCCCACACTTTAAACAACCTAACACAGATAAATCCTCAACTTACAATAGTTCATTTAGTGACCGTTCAAAGTTACAACAGCACTGAAAAAGAGAGAGTTAGGACCGTGTTTCACACTTACGACCTTTGCAGCATCCAATCGCAATCAACATTCAGACGCTTGGCCACTGGTTCATACTTACGACCGCTGCTGGGTCCCAAGGTCACGTGATCTCCTTTTGCAACCTTCCGATGAACGAGGGTCAATGGGGAAGCCGGATTCACTTAACAACCGGGTCACTAACATCAACCTCACTTAACAACTGAGGAAAGAGAAGTCGTACAATGGGTGAAATTCACTTAGCGAATGTCTCACTTAACAGCAGACATGTTGGGCTCGATTGTGGTCATAAATCGAGAACGACCTGTAGATTAAAACATGGTCTGGCCACCCTTTGTTCACAGAAAGGGGAAAAAAAATCCAGCGGGAAGCGAAGCATCACTTTTAAACGGTCACAGTTTCTATCTTAATTCATTGATTTATTATTATTATTATTAATAATAATAATTATTATTGTGCCTCAGGATGTACGCTGCGCACCCGTTGCCATGGCAACAGGGCCGAGGCCTGGCTCGGCGAGAAACCGCGTCCTTTCTTTCCGCGCCACCGTTCTTACCGGAGGGCTCCTTCCTTAGCCTTTCCCACGGCGAACTCACTCTCGGTCTGACTGTTTCCCGCGGCGGCGCTTCCGCGAAACCCCCGGAGCTTCTCTCACTCCCAGCGCGGTGAGAAAAGAACCGGCGAGGCCGCGTTTCCATGACGACGCGACCAAGCCTGGCTTCAAACTCTCGCGCCGCTTTGGCGCGCCGCTTACGTCAGCTCAGCCGTCCAATAAAACGATGTTGGAGGAAGTAGGTGCGGCCTATATCATCCAATCAAAAAGGAGGAGGAAAAAAAGGAGCGGGAAAAAGACATACAGAAAGCGGCAGCAGCTGCGGAGACCGTCTTTAAAAGTCTATCTTTCTAGTGGTCTTCTCCCCCTATCTGTCAAGCTACCGAAGCCAATCATAATTCTATCCTCCAAATCGGCCACGCCTTCTGTCGTTGTCGCTCGCTGATTGGATGGAGTCGCCTCAGCGGGTGTAAGCAGGAAGTATCGGTTGTACCAACAGCTGACAGCATGACTGCGATTGGTCGAGAAGGGGACCACATTGAGATTGACAAGAATGGAAGCCAATTGGAGAAAATATTCTCAATACTGCCAGGTTGTGTTTTGCCCAATCCGAAGCCTCCGAACTGCTGAAATTCAACTCCCCCAATTTGACGTCCTGCGTAATCCCACAAAACTGGGGGATTATGGGAGTTGAAGTCCAGCTTTCTGGAGTCCATGCTTTTTTTTTTTTTAGCAGAATTGCTTGGACAGGTATGCCGGGTTGCTACCGCGGGTGGTTCTCAGTGGGGTCCGCCGGGTTGGTGGGGGCTCAGCCTGATGGCCTTTGTTCAGCTGAGCTCCCAATAAATTGTGCATTGTTTAGTGCATCTGATTGCAATCACGTGCAGTTACTACTACTATTAATAACAGTAAAAATATTAACAATATTAATATTAAAATATTATTTGCTGTTAGAATTGCAGCAAAGGAAAAGTTGCAACCTGGAGGGGGCTCCCAGTTTAACCTGTAAAGGGCGCCAAGAAACCCAGATCACAAAGCTGTGAATTGGGAGGGAGGGTCTTGCATCAACTCCAGTGCAGTTCTCCTGGTGTAGTAATTTAAATAGGGCCTAAGGAGATCCAGGTTCGAGACCACTCTCAACTATGGCCCTCAATGGGTGACTTTGGGCCAGTGGGGAGATCCAATTTTTTTTACTACCGGTTCTGTGGGCGTGCCATGGTGGGCGTGGTGTGGCTTGGTGGGCGTGGCAGGGGAAGGATACTGCACAATCTCCATTCCCACCCCACTCCTGGGGCCAGCCAGAGGTGGTATTTGCCGGTTCTCTGAACTGCTCAAAATTTCCGCTACCGGTTCTCCAGAACCTGCTGGATTTCACCCTGCTTTGGGCCACTCACAAACTTGTGAAAAGGATCAATAGAAGAGAAGAGAAGCCTTGGTGGCGCTGCAGACTAAAGCACTGTTAAGTAACACCAGCTGCCTGCAATTACTGCAAGTTCAAATCTCACCAGGCTCGAGGTTGACTCAGCCTTCCATCCTTCTGAGGTAGGTAAAATGAGGACCCGGTTTGTGGGGGCAATAAACTGACTTTGTATAAGAAAAACACCACTTTGTGGAGGGGGGGCAAAGCCCTACTAAGCAGGTATATGCAAAAGTATGAAGGCTATTGCTTAACGCATTGTAAGCCACCCTGAGTCTCCGGAGAAGGGCAACATATAAATTGAACCAATAAATAAATAAATAAATAAGATCTGTAGCTCAGAGTTGAACTGTGGAGTCCTTTGGTCTTCTCTGAGCTTTGTAGTTGTCTTGCAGACGTTTCATGACCCAACTAGGTAACAGCATCAGTGCTAGAAGGGAGTGGAGGCGGAGGAGGTCCATGGACTCTGATGCTCTCTAAGCTTGATTTTCTTGTGGATGTTTCATGACCCAACTAGGTAACATCATCAGTGCTAGAAGGAAGTGGGGATTGTGGAAAAGAGGAGGAAGACCATGGGCTCTGATGCTCCCTGATCTTGGTGGTTTTCTTGCAGACATTTGATTACCCAACTAGGTAACATCATCAAGGCTAGAAAGGAGGGGGGTTTGCTCCCTCTTCATGTTCTACTAATCATGTTAGTGTTGGTGGGAGTGTTCTTGGAAGGTCCTTGACTAAGGTGCCGTTTACTGCTTGATTGTTGGTTAGTATTAATTAGATAGACAGACAGGCAGACAGACAGATAGATACCAAAAGAAGTGAATATTTGTAGCTCGGGGTTGAATTGTGGAGTCCTTAGTGCTCTGAGCTTGGTTATTTCCTTGCAGATATTTCACTACTTAACTAGATAGCATCATCAGTGGTAGAAGGCAGTGAGGTATGAGGAGAGGAGGAGGAATATGCTGTTGCTCTACGAGCTTGGTGGCTTTCTTGCAGACCTTTCATGACCCAACTAGGCAAAATCATCAGTGTTAAGACTTGTGAAACGCCTTTGGTGAATGGTGCCTTCAGGTCTATTTCTTGCCTTTAACTCCACCCAGGTTGTGGGGTGGTCTGCTCCGCCCCCATCGCAGAGCATGCCATCTGCTAACACTGCTCCTTTCTGTTCCTTTTGGGTAAGAGCAGCATGAGCTTAAGAGCCTGTGGCTTGATTATCTTCAGAAGGCTACCCAAGGCATGTGCTACTGCAGCTACGGACGGCCACGTTGAGTACCTCCTTCTGCAAACCTCCTACGGCATCCATCACTGGACACCCCCGAAAGGTAGGTTACTCACCTTGCTGTCTGATGGAGAGCTCTGCAGTTGCTACTGGATATGGAGCCACTGAGTTGTTCCTGGGGAGGGAGATCAGCCGACTAAGAAAGCAGACTGGCTGGGGAATTCTGAGAGTTGAAGTCCACCCATCTTAAAGTCACCGAGGTTGAAAAACCCCGAGCTACCTTTTGGGCATCAGCTTTGGAGATGGATCCTACTCTCTACTTTCTTCAACTTTCTTCATTTATTAGATTTTATTTCGCCTTTACTGTATATTTTATAGGTAGCTCAAGGGGGCAAACATACCTAATACTCTTTCCTCTTCCTGTTTACCCTACTCAGGGTGGTGGGCTGGGCTGAGAAAGAGGGACTGGCCTAAAGTACTACAGGCTTTTAAGAGCCTGTAGTACAGTGGACTAAAGCACTGTTATTAACATTTGCTGCTTGCAATTAGTGCAAGTTCAAATCTCACAAGGCTCAAGGTTGACTCAGCCTTCCATCCTTTCTAAGGTAGGTGAAATGAGGACCCAGATTGTGGGGGCAATAAGCTGACTTTGTATAAATATACAAAAGGATGAAGGCTATTGCTTAACGCATTGTAAGCCGCCCTGAGTCTCCGGAGAAGGGCGGCATATAAATTAAAGCAAAAAAAAAAAAAGTCACCAAAATACCTCAGGTGGCTTTCGTGCCAAAGGCAGGACTAGAACTCATTGCCTCCTGGTGTTTGGCCAACAGTCATCCAGCTGGCTTTCATGCCTGAGGAAGGACTAGAACTTTCCATCTCCTAGTGATTGGTCCAAAATCCCCCAGGTGGCTTTCACGTCAAAGGCGGGACTAGAACTCTCCATCTCCTAGTGATTGGCCCAAGATCCCCCAGGTGGTTTTCATGCCAAAGATGGGACTAGAACTCTCCATCTCCTAGTGATTGGTCCAAGATCCCCCAGGTGGCTTTGGTGCCAAAGGTGAGACTAGAACTCTCCATCTCCTGGTGATTGGTCCAAGATCTCCCAGGTGGCTTTCATGCCAAAGACGGGACTAGAACTCTCCATCTCCTGGTGATTGGTCCAAGATCCCCCAGGTGGCTTTGGTGCCAAAGATGGGACTAGAACTCTCCATCTCCTAGTGATTGGCCCAAGATCCCCCAGGTGGTTTTCATGCCAAAGATGGGACTAGAACTCTCCATCTCCTAGTGATTGGTCCAAGATCCCCCAGGTGGCTTTGGTGCCAAAGATGGGACTAGAACTCTCCATCTCCTAGTGATTGGTCCAAGATCCCCCAGGTGGCTTTGGTGCCAAAGGTGAGACTAGAACTCTCCATCTCCTGGTGATTGGTCCAAGATCTCCCAGGTGGCTTTCATGCCAAAGACGGGACTAGAACTCTCCATCTCCTGGTGATTGGCCCCAAGTCACCCAGCATATCAAGAAAGCATACCGGCTGGGGAATTCTGGGACTTGAAGTCCACCCATCTTCCCAAATTGCACAACACCGCTCTAGAGAATTTCACAGGGAAGGGGGCTGTCCTGTTTTGAAACCCCTGCTTTGTCTTCTCTCATCAGGCCACGTAGACCCCGGGGAAGATGACCTGCGCACGGCCCTGCGAGAGACCCAGGAAGAGGCTGGGCTGGCCTCCAGCCAGTTCACCATCCTGGAAGGTTTTAAGAAGGAACTGAATTACGTGGTCAGAGGCAAACCCAAAACCGTGGTCTACTGGCTGGCCGAGCTGAAGGACCAGGACACGGAGATCAAGCTTTCTTCAGAGCATCAGGCCTTCCGCTGGCTGACCCTCAGCGAGGCCTGCAGACTTGCAGAATACGAGGACATGCAAGGCACCCTCAGAGAGGCTCATCTCTTTCTGTCTTCCAAAGAATAAATTCCTTTTTGTGGGATGCAGGAATTTTCTGTTCTTTCAAGTCTTAATAGCAATGTTTCTTAGCTTTGGCCCCTTAAAGATGGGTGGACTTCAGTACCCAGAATTCCGAGCCGGGTTGTTTTCTTGCAGACATTTCACGCTCCAACTGGGTAACATCATCAGTGCTAGGGAGGTAGAGGTTTGCTCCCAGCTTATGCAGGATAAGCTACTGAATATAAATAGAGAGCAAACCCCATTCCCTTGTAGCATTGATGATGTTCCCTAGTTGGGTCATGAAACATCTGCAAGAAAACAAGGAGGTTCAGAAAACACCAAGGACCCTATAATCCCCCTCCTCCTCCTCCTCCTCCTCCTCCTCCTCCTCCTCCTCCTCCTCCTCCAACTCCTCCTCCAACTCCTCTTCCTTCTAGCACTAATTATGTTGCCTAGTTGGGTCATGAAAACATCTGCATGAAAACAACCAATTTCAGAGAGTTCCAAAGACTCCACATTTTCCTCCTCCCTCCCCACTCCTCTCCACAAATCCCTCTTCCTTCCAGCCCTGATGATAATGTTCCCTAGTTGGGTCATGAAACATCCGCAAGAAAACAACCAAGCTCAGAGTATACCAAGGACCCCACAATCCTCCTCCTCCTCCTCCTAGCTCTGATGATGTTCCCTAGTTGGGTCATAAAACATCTACAAGAAAACAACCAGGCTCAGAGAGCACCAAGGACCCCGCATTCTGGGAGTTAGCGCATACTTCCGGAAGGTGCCATGCTGAGGAAGGCTAACGCAGAAACAGTCTTTCTGCAAAAGCTCTTACAGATCAAGTCTGATTTTTGCTCTGTCCATTTGCTAGGTCTTGATTAAGTCCTAGGCAGAAGGTCCCTCAAAGTACTTGTCCCTGATGGTAGAAGCTTCAGGATAAGATGGAATCAAAGACGGGAGATGCCGTGTCCATCTCTCCTTCTGAGATTCCCATGGGCCACGTAGTGTGTGAGGGTTTTTTGGATGAATCCAGCTAGATTGTTCCAACGTGTTTTGGAGGTTCAATTTATTGAAAGACTAGCTGGACGCCCGTGCTTCGCTACGAAACTATGTGCTCGGGCTTGATAAATTGACACTTGCAGCCTGAAACTTAATGTAGAATGTGTAACTCCGTAGCATCGGAGTGTGTAAATAAAATGCAACTGGCAGTTGGAACAGAGGGGGAGGGGGAGTAGAATGTCCCAGCCTGGAGCATCCATCGGTATTCATCTGACTAGCATCCTGTCAGTGTGTGAGAGAGTTGTGGTGTGTTTGGAAACTCAAACAGTATTTGCTGTGTGAGCAAGAAGGAGACAGGAAGAAACCTGGCCATGGCTTAGCTCAACTGTTCTGTAGTAAAGCTGCTGTGAAAGTAAAACTGAAAGTGAAACTCCTCTCCTCTGCTTGTGTTTTGCATTTGGAACAGATTTCTTTTGAGGTGGGGAGGGGGAGTAGAACTCCTTAGCATCAGAGCGTGTTAATCATAATATAGGAAATACTAATGCTCTGATGGTCATTTTGGAAAATCCTTTCTTAGTGAGCACCTAGAAGCCAAGAGGAACATACATGGCAAATTTCAAGTTTGTAGCCTTTATGGTTCTGCAGATTTCGTGATTAATGCGTGAGTGGTTTACACTTTTATATATATAGATTCAAGTTGCAGGATTATAATGGCAATCTCTTTTTGAGAAACTGGACTTTGAGTTAAACACGCTTTTTATTTTGAGACAGATTTAAAACAAAGCATCCTGTTAGTCATCACCTTACATCCGTAGCTTCTTGTCCGGCCTTCAGGTGCTTTGGAAAATAGCTGGACCTCTCTTTTTTTGTGACATCCCCTCAAATATTGGAATCCTGCTATCATGTCATTCCTAATCCCCTTTTTCATTAAACTAGACCTATCCAATTCCAGCAACCGGTCTTTATATGTTTTAGAAGTCGTAATGGCGTCTCATCCAAGAATTTCCCAAGTCTGCCCTTGTTGGGTCACCAGCCTATACCAGTAGTAACTACAATGCAAGTGTGAAGGCCACCGCATCTTCCTTGCTTTCTTTTTAGTGAAAGTGTTAGTCTACACCATATGAGCCTCAGGAGGGAGGCCATAAAAGCTTCAAGTGTGAGCAAAAGGGCTCTGTTAGAAGAACGGGATTTTGAGAGATTCAGCCGGGAGAAGATGGAGTAGGTCAGCTAGTATAAACGGTCAAAGAGAGAGGTGGTAGTTCCATCTTTCCATTCAATCAAGATCTCGCCATGCTTGAGCGAAGGGGAAGGTGAGGCAGGGATGGTCTGCATCTTAGAGACGGGGCCGACCGTTCCTGGTGAAAGTTGGTGTTCCTCATAGCTCATCTGCCGGCTCTTCAAAGCTAACAACTTCTTCTTCCTGGGGCCACAAGAAGCAGATCCCTTGAGTCACCCAGCGTTGCGTTATGGTGGCCATATAAAGGTCACATAAATAAAAAATGAAAATTCCACCCAGCCTAGCACTTACTTTTTGGATTGGATGTTGAACATCAGGATGATTATCCCCAGGATGAAGGCCAGAGGGCTCAGGATAAGCAGGGTAGTTCTCCAGATGGGACCTACAGAGGAGAACGTCACAAGGACTTTAGCATCAACAGAATAAGAGAATTGGAAGGGACTCTGTGGAGGTCTTCTAGTCCAACCCAACGCTCTAGCAGGAGACCCTATACCATTCCAAAGAAATGGCCATCCAATCTTGTTAGTGTTCTGTCCCCGTACCCCACACGCACCCCCACAGACAGCCCGGAGTTAATAAGCCACACGACAAAACTCTTTGAAGATAAAGCTGGCAGCAACCCAGTGGCTAGCTGCCAATTCAGACTTGACTCACACAAAACAAAGATTAGACTGCCAGCATTCCGATAAAACAGGCAGAGTGTCAACAATACAAGGATTAATCCAAATGCAGTCCGATAAAGCAGGCAAAGTCCAGTAACACAGAGATCATGGAGTATTTCCAGTTTTTGCTTGTCACAAACTGAACTGGCCACCACACCCACATTTATACCCTGTGGGGTGTGGTTCAGTGACTCAGCTAATCTCTGGCACGCCTTTCCCTCTGCTGCGCACGCTTCTCCCTGCGCCTCTGTTGCAGGTCCAGCCAGCACTTATCTTCTTCATCGCTGTCCACCTGTGGCTGCGGGGAAGTGCTTGGCTCTGAGCCTATCATTTGGCCTTCGGTGTCCTCTGGCATTGCCAGAGAGGAGGGTCCTGAAGAGGGAGGCCTTGCCAACTCCTCTCCCTCACTCTCAGAGTCTGCATCTGTCGATAGCCCAGGCTCAGGCAACAGAGCCACAACAGTTAGGAAATGATAATTTATTAACTTGTTGGGTTGACAATATATAAATCTTAATATAGCTTTAAGACTGTATTGTTGTACTGCATCATACTGTGTCCTGATTGGTTAGCTCTGTAGCCAATGTCTTTAAGAAGAAGCTTGAAACATGGTTAGTTTCTCTTTGCTACTCTCTGCTGATCTTTGCTGACCATTATTGATCGTTACTGCTATTTGCTGTGTTTGCTACTGTTTGCAACTGTTTATTGTGTATGACTACAACAACTGGTAAGAAGACTTTGTTATTGGAATATCCCTGGACTATTGTTTACTATCTACTGCTTTATCTGTTTATGACCTGGACTGTTTATTGGACTGTGCCTTATAAACACAACTCAGTGTATCTGTGTGTTGGCTGTGATTATTTGCAACTGCTCTCAGTCGCTTTCATGTGCACACCCTTGCTACTCTAGGGATGCTCTGCGAATTCCTCAACAAATCTCTTCTTAAAATCCTCCAGTGATGGAGCACCCACAACTTCTGGAAGCAAGATGTTCCACTGGTTAATTGTTCTGTTGAGAAATTTCTGCTTAGTTCCAGGTTGCTTCTCTCCTTGATTAGTTTCCATCCATTGCTTCTTGCTCTGCATTCAAGAGCTTTGGAGAATCGGTTGACCTTCTCTTCTTTGTGGCAGCCCCTCAAATATTGGAAGGTTGCTGTCAGTCCTTCTTTTCATAAAAATAGACATGGCCAATTCCAGCAACCATTCTTTGTATGTTTTAGCTTCCAGTCCCCTAATCATCTTTGTTGCTCTTCTCTACACTCTTTCTAGAAATAAGAGTGTCAACATCCTTTCTTTGCTAGCTATCGTTCTTCATCATTAGGACATTTTTAGTTTTCCCAACAATGTTCACTCTCGCTTTGGGTCATCAGATGCTACCAAGGACCAGCAGGGTTTTGTTCTGTCCCCAACCACACGCACACACACCAACAGACGTTCAAGAGTTAAAGACCAAACCAGCCGGCAAAATCCTTTTCCTTATGATAACAGAACTTGGCAACAACCTAGTGGCTGCCTGCCAAGAGTTTATTACTTACAAAGAGGAGAGATAACTTCTCCCCTCTTCTGATACATCAAAAGAAACAGCTCAATAATTACAGAGTCAATCAAGTCCAGAGATAATCCAGCAAAGTCTATAGCAAAAGTCCGGCAATGCAGAATTTTTTTTTTTTTAATTTGATTTATATGCCGCCCTTCTCCGAAGAATCAGGGCGGCTTACAATGTGCTCAGCAATAGCCTTCATCCTTTTGTATATTTATACAAAGTCAGCTTATTGCCCCCACAACTGGGTCCTCAATTTACCTACCTTAGAAAGGATGGAAGGCTGAGTCAACCTTGAGCCTTGGCGAGATTCGAACCCTGCAGTAATTGGCATGGAAGCTTTCAGCTTTGTTCGTCACAAGGTTTGACTGGCACCACGCTTCCTTTTATATCCTGTGGGGTGTGGTCCAGTGACTCAGCCTAATCTCGGGCACGCCTTTGCTTCTGTTGCGCGCGCTTATCTCTGCGACGCTGGCGTGGATCCAGCCAAGACTCATTACTCTCATCACTGTCCACCTGTGGCTGCGTGGATGTGCTTGGCCCCGGCTCTATCTCTTGCCCTTCAGCGGACACCGAAGGCATTGCCAGAGAGGAGGGTCCTGGAGAGGGAGGCCTTGCCAACTCCTCTCCTTCACTCTCAGAGTCCTCTCCTGCTGATGACACAGGCTCAGGTAATGGAGCCCCAACAGGTTTGGTACCCATTTGTCAATCTTAAAATGACCACCCCTGTCCACCAGCTGGATGATGGAAGACAAAAACACCATGGGGCAACCTTCAGCCGCATATTTTCCCCTTTGAAAACCCACAGAAGCATCTGCTGGTTTGTGATCTTTGTAAAGTAGCATTATTTGTGAGTTGTGGCTTAACATGTGATAAGAACCCAATCAATGTTTTTTTGATAAGCCAGAGTTAAAACAAAGGGTGGCATAATGTGACATGGGAACGCAACTGGTTTCTGATTTGTTGAAAGACAATATTCCATATTTCTGTATTTCTAACAGAATTGGTGTCACATTGGTAGATAGACAAAAAGGAGTGGCACGGTGGCCTAGAGGTGGAGCTCTCACCTCACATTCAGGAGGCTGTGAGTTCAATTCTAGGTAGAGGCAGATATTGCTGTCTCTGGGCACACTGAGAATATATCTGCTAACAAAACTCCACATTGGCAACAGGAAGGGCATCCGGTCATTAAAATACACTGCTAGCTCCATTCAGTTGCCCAGGCTCCACCCCATAAACAATTATGGGGTCGTTAAATGAAGATGATTGGTAGATAGACCAAAAAGCCACCTGGTTTGTCATGCAATACAAAATGGATGACTTGTGGAACCTACTGCCGAAGATGTCAAGGACTGTAAGCTTTGTTGGCCTTCAAGAGGCTAAGATAAGAGCAGGAAGGAGAAGACCTCTGGGGTTGGCTAGTTGTCCACATAGTCAAGCAACATCTCCAAGTCAGAAAACTAGATCAGGTAAGATCAAAGGTCTGGTGTCTTCCAACCATCCAAAGCCACCTATCAGAAAAGAGGGATTGTGTGCATCTGAAGCTTCCAGATAGATTTCTCTTGAACAAGGAAGTTCTCAAGAAGATTCCTACGAAAGTATTGATCCTTTTTTAAAAAAAAAAAATCTTTCTATTCCTGCAACCATCACAACATCTCTCTTACTTCTAACATCCAGTTTCTTACCTAGATTTGGGGGACCAGTAGCCTTCTCCTGGTGCTTTTGATGTGGAGGATATGTTTCTGGAGAGAAAAAGTGAAGAGAAGAACATAGAATGGAACAGAAAACTTCAGAATGGAGACCCAGGAAGAATCTCTGTTTACCGAGGCCAAACTTGACACAACACACCCACTACAATGTTGTTTGCTGGATTTCAAATTCTCTCCCTGTGCACACCCTGCTGATGTTTGCAAAGCCATTCTTTATAGCTTAGTAGGTTGTGTAAACCCCGAGTAAACACATCGTTCTAAGCCATGGTTTCTTTCACCTACAGCGACAAACCCTCCGATGCTTCAACAATTGTGGGTGGTTCAGCAAACCATGATTCGGCAAAGGGGGTTTGTACAAAGTGTGGATGGAGCCAGAAGCTGGATGGCATTCGCAGCTTAAATTTTGAGTTGCTTTGGTCTCCCCTCAATTGCAGGATTTAATCAGATTCATTTGGCAAGATGGTTACCCTAAAGCTGTGATGGCGAACCTGTGGCACGGGTGCCAGAGGTGGCACGCAGAATCCTCTCTGTGGCAGGGGTGAAATGCTCCCGGTTCGGACCAGTTCGGAGAACCGGTAGCGATGGCGGCGCGAGGCTCCGTCCATCCGCCCGGTCGTCGTTACTTCCTAGTTTTAACCAGGAAGTAACCTGTTTTTTTACCCTTGCACATGTGCAGAGGGTCGAAGCGCGCACATGCACGGCACATGCACTTCTGAACCAGTTGGGAAGGTAAGTAGATTTCACCCCTGCTCTGTGGACATGTGCACCGTTACCAGCTGCTCTTCTGATTTCTGATGCGCCAGCCAGCTGGTCTTCGCGGCTGCTGGAGTGCCGGAAAACGGACGAAAACGGCCAATAAACAAGCCAATTTTGGGGTCTTTTTCCGGTGCTCCGGCACCCGTGAAGGCTAGCTGGCAATTTAGGATTGCATTGGCTTTTTTTGCCTTCGGCCTCACACTGCTGGCTCCTATTGAACTGGTTGTCCACTAAGACTCCAAGATCCCTCTCCCAGTCCCTGCTCTTAAGCCTGGTTTCACTTCAACTCCCAGAATTCCCCCCGCCCGGAATCGGTGTCTTTCAAGACATGGGGAAGATTTTATGTATGGTTAGAAAAGCAATATGAATAAAAGATAATAGATAAATGATTTAGATAAATAGAAAGCTAAATGAGGGAGAGGATAAGAAAGAAATAGAAACTCAGAGGACACCAGAGTAAATGGAAAAGGGATTGGGGGGGGGGGAAGAAAGAAGATTAGAAGGGGAATGAAGGTTTAAATGACTTATTCAGTTAGGGTCCCGCTCAGTGGTGAAATCTAAAATTTGTTCTATGGGCATGGCTTGGTGGGGGGGGGGGTGTAATGTGACTGGGTAGGCGTGGCTTTTTTTTTTTTCTTTTTTTCTTTTACTTTTAAAACCATTTTTTCTACAACCTCCTCGGTGAAGAGGTTGTAAAAAAATGCTTTCAAAAGGCTCTGACGATCCCAGCTTGGATCATCAGAGGCATGTAAAAGAAAAGTCCTTTTTTTCTTTTAAATGCCTCTGACGATCCAAGCTGAGTTGCCTGATCATCGGAGGCTTTTTTTCTTTTAAATGCCTCTGACGATCCAAGCTGAGTTGCCTGATCATCGGAGGCTTTTTTTCTTTTAAATGCCTCTGACGATCCAAGCTGAGTTGCCTGATCATCGGAGGCTTTTTTTCTTTTAAATGCCTCTGACGATCCAAGCTGAGTTGCCTGATCATCGGAGGCTTTTTTTCTTTTAAATGCCTCTGACGATCCAAGCTGAGTTGCCTGATTTTAGAAAAGCATCTGCCGATCAGGCAACTCAGCTTGGATCGTCAGAGGCATTTAAAAGAAAAAAAGCCTCCGATGATCCCGCTGCTCAGCTGGGCATGGGGGGGGCAGGGATTTTTGCTACCGGTTCTCCGAACTACCCGCCTCCATCGCTACCGGATTGGGCAATCTGGTCCGAACCAGGAGCATTTCACCCCTGTTCCCGCTGTTGGTTGCTTTAAAAGAGGATCAGAGGAGTTTCAAAAAGACTCTCCTCTAGATGCAGCCAATTTTTCAGTATCAGTGACTGAGAAAGAGTTGTCGACATGACCTCAGTGTAGATCAAGATAGGGGTGAGTTTTGGATCTTGAACTTCTGGCTGCTGTTTTAATTTTTTGGACTCCTTCCCTGGACACCCCTTAGCATGAGGGCTCCGCTAGGTTCTCATTAATAGTAACAGAGCTGGAAGGGACCTTGGAGGTCATCTAGTCCAACCCCCTGCTCATGTAGGAAACCTATACTAGGGATTCGAACCACCGAACTGCCGACCTTTCTGATCGACAAGTTCAGCGTCTTAGCCCACTGAGCCACCTAGCCAGGCTTTTACCTTGATGGCACCTCCATACTCACCGTTATCTGCTTCAAGGGGTCTATTGTCAGATATTGGAAATCCGCTGGTCACATAGGACTGACTTTCCAAATGGATCATTGAGAACGTCGTGGCCTTCACAGAAGGGGTGTGGATCTCTAGGGAACCAACTGTTTTATCTGCAAAAAAAAAAAAAAAAAAATTAAAAGGTTCTCAGAAAGTTAGAAGTTCTATCTTTTCTTCCGTGCATCCAAGACACAGAACAGAACAGAATTCTTTATTGGCCAAGTGTTATTGGACACACAAGAAGTTTGTCTCCGGTGCATAAGAAGAGTTGTGGGGTCCTGGGTGCTCTCTGAGCTTGGTTGTTTTCTCGCAGACATTTCATGACCCAACTAGATAACATCATCAGTACTAGAAGGGAGTGGGATTTGAAGAGAGGAGGAGGAGGGGGAGGAGGAGGAGGAGGAGGAATAATGTGGAGTCCTTGGTGCTCTCTGAGCTTGGTTGTTTTCTGGCAGACGTTTCATGACCCAACTAGGTAACATCATCAGTACTAGAAGGGAGTGGGATTTGAAGAGAGGAGGAGGAGGAGGAATAATGTGGAGTCCTTGGTGCTCTCTGAGCTTGGTTGTTTTCTGGGAGACGTTTCATGACCCAACTAGGTAACGTTATCAGTACTAGAAGAGAGTGGGATTTTGCTGTCTTTCTATGCTAGTGGCTTGCTCTGTCAGTACTGGTTGGAATCATCTTGGTGATTCCTAAGTAGACTATAGTTTACTGTTCGATTGTTTATTAACAAGTTGGGACTTCTTAATTGGGTTGTTTATTAACTGATTGTTGGTCTAGTACTAATATTGTTGATATTCTCTGGTTATCTGGGTGTGGATAATTGTCAAGGAGGGTTTTTAGATCTTTTGTTTTCTTTTTGGTTTTTTGATTGTCTCTTTTCAATGGCGTGTAGATGTTATTTATCCCTACGTGTCTGTTGATGGCTGATTTGTCTGAGTGCCGGGCTTCCAGGAATTCTCCAGCATTTTGGCTGGCAGAAAAAGCAAGTGGATGGAATTGAGTTGTGGAAAGTGCAAACAAAATTAAGATGCAAGAAAAGACACTGGTGGGAACAGATGCCCAAGTGACCCTCCTCCTTTGTTTGAAATATATTTGGTCTATATTGTATATTTTAAAAGAACTAAAGTTCTATTTCATGGGTCACAGCAGCTCTGCAGTTTCTTCTAGACCAGGGGTGTCAAACTCGAGGGCGGGGGGTCGGATCCAGCCTGTGGGGTGCTTAGATCTGGCCCACGGAGCCGCCCTGGAAACGGCAAAGGACTGGCCCACGGTGCCGAAAATGGAGCTCGGGAGGGCCGCCTGCGGCCAGATGATTGCAGGAGGCTGTTGGAGCCGAAAACGGAGTTCAGGAACCTGTTTGTGCTGGCAGAGCGCTTGGGCCACCATAGGCGTCCCCAATACCAGTGACGTTGAGCTGGCCATGCCTACCCTGACCTCGTCCCCCCACAGCCCTCCGCCCCTTGAGGTCAAACACAACTCTGATGTGACCCTCAATGAAATCGAGTTTGACACCCAGTGTTGGGATGCTGCCGGTTTAACAACAGGTTCGGTGAATGTGTGCTTTGCGTGCGTGCCTAAGCCGCTTGCGTGCAGTGCTGAAAATGGAGCACTTAGAAGCTCAGCTGCTTACCTTCCAAGTCAGCAACGGTAAGTAGAACAGCGAAGGGGAGGGGGAAATCAGCTGTGTCGCACAATTGAGATGAACTAGAAAGCAGGAAATAAAGGACAGGGTAGAGCGGGGGGCGGGTGGGTGGGGCCAACTGATTATCGGCTCTACCGGTCCGAAACCGGCTGAATACCACCTCTGTTGACACTCTTGTTCTACCGTGAGAAAATTTTGGTGGTCCGCAGAAAAATTATTTGCATTTTTTTATATTGCACTAAATCAGGGGTCCTGAAACTAAGACCCCTGGGCCGGATACGTGCAATGAATGTGTTGCTGCAGAGTCTCTCACTTCGGGGTCTTTTTGTGTGGGTTGGAGTGGGGGTCAGAAATTCCGACTAGGGGTCTGCTTCGGCCTCCTGGTGTGGGGCTTTGGGCGAAGGCTGGAGGGAAGAGCCACTGGTGGCGAAGAGCCGGAGGGCCTCGTTCCAGTGGGACTGCATCATGGCCTGGAACCGGCTGAGCATCTCAGCCCGCTGAACCTCCAGGCGCCTGTACCTGGTCTTGCACTCCCGCAGGTCTTCCCTCTGCTTGGAAAGCCTATGCTCCTAGTCCTTAGTGAGGTGCTTCTGCTGAGCCTCCTTCTCAGATCCCATTTGAATTGAGCCAGCTGTTTTGCCAGCTCTTTCTCATGGTGGCTGCTTAGCTCCAACAACTGCTTCCTATTGGGGCCCTAAGGAGCCCGTGCGGGGAGGCGAGGAGTGGTTGGCAGGAGAGGGGTGAGTAGAGGTCGGCGAGGCACCCCTCGATGTGACTGACATGGCCATTGAGTTGGCCACGCCCACCCAGTCACATGACCACCTAGCCACGCCCACCAGCCGGTCATTAGGCGGATCATATTAGTGGTCCACGGGATTTAAAATTATGAATTTAGTGGTCCCTGAGGTCCGAAAGGTTGGGGACCTCTATTCTAGACTACAAAAACTACAATTCTTGTGATGCTGTGGGTGGGTTGAAAAAAGGAAGAGTTCAGAGTGTGATGGGCTGTGAGAATTACCTTGGGGGAGAAGAGCCGTAACCTGGGGAAGGGATAAGAGATCGCTCAGCCCACAAAAGGAATGGGAGTATGGATTGTCCTCCACTTACAACAGTGCATTTAGTAACCGTTCAAAGTTAGAACAGCACTGAAAAAAGTGACTTATGAGTTGTGAGTTTTTCACACTCACAAGCGTGGTACAGATCCCTCAGGGTCACGTGATCAAAATTTGGATGCTTGTCAACTGGTTCGTATTTATGACGGTTGCAGTGTCCTAGGGTCACGTGATCCCCCTTTTGCGACCTTCTGACAAGCAAAGTCAATGGGGAAGACAGATTCACTTAACAACCGTGTTACTAACTTAACGACTGCAGCGATTCTCTTAAGAACGGTGGCAAGGAAGCTCGCAAAATGGGGGCCAAACTCCCAACTGTCTCACTTAGCAACCAAAATTTTGGGCTCATTTGTGTTCCTAAGTCAAGGACTGCCTGTAGAGAAAGCATTTTATAGAAGGGACCCTCCCTAGTTCTCCAAGAAGTAAAGTTAAGGGAGAAGGGGGAAATGCTTTCAGACTTGCAAGATTCTATTACTATAACCTTACAATAAAGGTAGCATTAGTACTCATAGATTTGTTTTTCTGTCTGATCTACCTCAAAGAGTTGACACGCAGCAAGGAGTACAGTACAGGTAGTCCCCAACTTATGACCAATTCCCATTGCTAAGGACGACGGTTGTTAAGGGAATCCCACTTTGCAATCTTTTTTGCCACTATTTTTAATAGCGCTAGCACTAACAATAGCATTTAGACTTATATACCGCTTCACAGTAATTTATAAGTGGTTTACAGAGTCAGCCTCTTGCCCCCAACAATCTGGGTCCTCATTTTACCGACCTCGGAAGGACAGAAAACTGAATCAACCTTGAACTGGTGAGAATCGAACTCCTGGCAGTGGGCAGAGTCAGCCTACAATATTGTATTCTAACCACTGCGCCACCACGGCTATTTAAGCGAATCGTTGCAGTTGTTAAGTTAATCACACAGTCATTAAATGAATCCAGCTGCCCCCTGCTGAGTTTGCTTGTCAGAATAGTGACCACTTGAATGCAGTACTGCAGGCTAACTCTGCCCACTGCTAGAAGTTCAATCCGGACTGGCTCAAGGTTGACTCAGCCTTGCATCTTTCTGTGGTCAATAAAACGAGGACCCAGATTGTCGGGGGCAAGAGGTTGATTCTGTAAATCACTTAAGACTGTAATGCACTGTAAAGTGGTATATAAGCAGTGGTGCGATTCAGCCAGTTCGTACCACTTCAGGAGAACCGGTTGTTAACTTTCTGAGCAGTTTGGTGAACTGGTTTTTGGAAGAAATCATTAGGGCAGAGAACCGGTTGTTAAATTACTTGAATCCCACCACTGTATATAAGTGCTATTGCTAAGTTGCCTGCCTGTCTGTCTGTCTGTCTGTCTGTCTATCTCCATATCTATCTATCTATCTATCTATCTATCTATCTATCTATCTATCTATCATCTATCTATCTATCTATCTATCTATCTATCTATCTATCTATCTACCTATCTACCTATCTACCTATCTACCTATCTACCTATCTACCTACCTACCTACCTACCTACCTACCTACCTACCTGAATGCCTGCCTGCCTGCCTGCCTCTCTGTCTGTTTATCTATCTATCTATCTATCTATCTATCTATCTATCTATCTATCTATCTATCATCTTTCCAGCTATCTACCTACAGTACCTACCTACTTATCTATCTATCATCCATCCATCCATCTATCTATCTATCTATCTATCTATCTATCTATCTATCTATCTATCTATCATCTATCTATCTATCATCTATCTCTATGTAAGTATCTACCTATCTATCTATCTATCTATCTATCTATCTATCTATCTATCTGTATGTCTGCCTGCCTGCCTGCCTGCCTGCCTCTCTGTCTGTCTGTCTGTCTATCATCTATCTATCTATCTATCTATCTATCTATCTATCTATCTATCTATCATCTATCTATCTATCTATCTATCTATCTATCATCTATCTCTATGTATGTATGTACCTACCTACCTACCTACCTATCTATCTCTGAGTCATGGTGACGCAGTATTTATAATGCAGTATTGCAGGCTAATTCAGCTCACTGCTAACTGGCTCAAGGTTGACTCAGCCTTCCATCCTTCCGAGGTCGGTAAAACGAGGACCCAGATTGTTGGGAGGAATTTGCTGACTCTGGAAACCACTCAGAGAGGGCTGGAAAGCACTATGGAGCCGTATATAAGTCTAAGAAGTGCTATTGCTATAAATCCATGCCAATTGCCAAATATCCTAATTTTGATCGTACGACGGTGGGGACTCTACGATCATCATAAGCGCAAGGTGTAATTCACTTTCTTCAGGGACGTTGTAACTTCAAATGATTGCTAAATGAATGGTCATACGTCAAGGACTATCTGTATTCTGTGAAAACATCCAGCGTCGGCTTACTTTCAGGTCCACCCTCCAAGCCGTCCAAGGAGGCTTCTCTTGGCTCGCCGAATCCAGTGTCTCTCGCCAGCTCCATGGCACAGATGATTAACCCTGTGCCAGTCTTCCACTTGCTGAACCTGTCTTTCTCCCGGGACAGGAAAGCACTGTGTCCTCCGGGCTTCACGCTGAGATGAAGGCTGCGTCCTTGTAAAGTCAAATGGCCTTTCTTGCTGCACGACCAGGCCTGAAGTGCCCCCTCCTCACAGGGCGCCAACTGGGCTACTGCCAATTCTTCCGCATTGGAGACCGCCAGGCACTCCCTGGTGTGTTGGTTGACCACAGCCAAGGCCTCTCCGTCCCAGCTCCACTGATGCTCTGGGGAGTGGGCCTTGCATTCGGACAGGCTGACCCTCTCGGCTTTGTGAGGCGAGGCGTGGATGCACTTCTGCAGGCGGACATTTTGGATGAGAAAGCTGCACACTACCAGATCTGGGGGTGAATAAAGAAAGCGTTATGTTTACAAGGGATGGGAGCAGGAGTCTCTTTGAGGAATCTTTTCAGTAACGGGGAGTTTCTTTGATTAATATAACCAGTTTGGTCTAATGCAGGAGGAGTGGGATTCAACCGGTTCGTCACGTTTCGGGTGAACTGGTAGTTGTGAGCTGTGGCTTTTTTTTTCTTTTTCTTTTTAATTTGATTTATATGCCGCCCTTCTCCGAAGACTCAGGGAGGCTTACAATGTGCTCAGCAATAGCCTTCATCCTTTTGTATATTTATACAAAGTCAGCTTATTGCCCCCACAACTGGGTCCTCAATTTACCTACCTTAGAAAGGATGGAAGGCTGAGTCGACCTTGAGCCTGGTGAGATTCGAACCCTGCAGTAATTGCAGGCAGCTGGTCTTAATAACCAGCTTAATAACAGGGTGCCTTAAACCACTGTACTACCAAGGCTTGGTCCGCCCACCCGCCCTGGCGCTATCCTGTCTTATTTAGCTGCGTTTTTTTAAGCCGCGCACATGTGTGCAAGCGTGTGCACGAGCAAAGTGCATGCCCAGTAGGCCACGCGGATGTGTGTGCGTTCATATTTTCGGTGCTGGGGCGAACCGGTTGTTAAATTATATGAAGCCCACCTCTGGTCTCATGGTTTAAGGCACAAGTCTAGAAAGCAAGAGGTGATGAGTTCTAGTCCTGCCTTGGCCATGAAAACCGGCTGGGTGACTTTGGGCCAATCACCAGGAGACTGTGAGTTCTAGTCCCGCCTTTGGCAGGAAAGCCGGCTGGGTGGCTTACGGCCAGTCCCTCTCTCCCAGCCCAACCTACCTCACAGGGCTGTTGTTGTTGTGGGGGAAATAGGAAGGAGAAGGAATATTAGCTAGAGTTATTTGAAGAAATAATAAAGGGAGAATATATACATTAACTAAATAAACAAAGTAAGTTAATGGAGAATCCAGATTCACTTAACAACCGTGTTACTAATTTAACAACTGCAGTGATTCACTTAACGATTAACAGATTGAAAAAAATTCCAAATGATTATTGTGAAAGCACAATAGAAGTTCCGCTGTTTTTTTTATGTGCGATGCAAATACAGGTGGTCCTTGATTTACAACAGTTCATTTAGTGACTGTTTGAACTTGTAATGCCACTGACGCCCATTAACTCTACTCGTCAGGTCGCAAAAGGGGATCACGACCCCTTGGACACTGCAACTGTCTTAAACATGAGTCAGTTACCAAGCTACTATTGTGTCCTGTCCTGTCCTGTCCTGTCCTGTCCTGTCCTGTCCTCTATTCTCTTTCCTCATTCTCATTCTCCTCCTCCTCCTCCTCCTCCTCCTCCTCCTCCTCCTCCTCCTCCTCCTCCTCCTCCTCCTCCTCCTCTTCTTCCTCTTCCTCTTCCTCTTCCTCTTCCTCTTCCTCTTCCTCTTCCTCTTCCTCTTCCTCTTCCTCTTCCTCTTCTTCTTCTTCTTCTTCTTCTTCTTCTTCTATGATTTATCCTCCAGTCCCCTAATTTAGTTAACCTATTCCTTATTTTTGACAATTATGAGTGAGTCCCACAGCCAACCTAACCTTTCTCCTAGAGAACTGGGACTCTTATCACAAGGATCTGATTCTCATAATTTCCTTGAAAGGTAAGCCAGCTCGAGAACGTGACCTCCGTCAAGTTTTCATGGTTGATTTAGATTTCAAATTGTGTCCTCCTTCAACACGGTTGTTTAGGATGTGCTGTGAGCTGAAGAAGCTTCTTGGACGAGAAGCGAAACGTTTTCAAGGAAAAAAACAAGCCCAGTTGCCTCTCGAAAATGCACCTTTGGGACAACCATGGATGCCTGAGAATCTCCGTAGACATTTAGGATGTGCCGTTTGCGAGATTTTTCCTAAAAACTTTTCCCTGCCTCGATTCCCCTTAATTCAAATAGCCTTTTACTGCACACAGGGACTTACAAAGTCCTTTCGTTGCCAGGGAATCCAACCCACCACAAAAGACACAAGAAGTTTTCCCTGCAGAAATAAAAACCGAGCGGGATTCCTTGAAGGGAAAAATATTTCATTTGCGCTTAATCGGATTGATAAGCAGAATTAATAGAAAATCAATTAAAGAAGCCACAGCGGAATAACACACTTACCCTTCAGCCAAGAAAGGAAGATTATCCACCTCAAGCTTCCCTTAAAAAGCACCATTGTCGCTTGCCAAAGAAAGTGTGTGTGTGTGTGTGTGTGTGTGTGTGAGTGAGTGAGTGAGTTAGCGCATCGGTGTGTGCGTTTGTGCATAAGCAATTGGCCGGGGGGGGGGGGAGGCAGTTTATAAAAGAACAAACTGTACTGCAAAAGAGAAACCCAGTGAGTTTCCTTTCAGTCCCCAAACTGGCAGCACTTTAAGAAAAAAAAATGTTAAAAAGCAAAATGCATCATTTAAGAAAACAAAATACACCGCTCAAAAAAATAAAGGGAACACAAGCAGAAGACATCTGCGATCTGAATGAATGAAATAGCTTTATTAAATACTTTGTTCGTTACTGTTGTGGCTCCGACCCCCGAGGCCGACTTATCGGAGGGAGAAGGCTCCGAACATGAAGGAGAGGAGTTGGCCAGGCCTCCCTCTCCAGGACCCTCCTCTCTGGCAATGCCTCAGGTGTTTCCCGTAGGAGAAGAGATTGGCCAGGAGCCAGGTATCTCCTCGCAGTCGGACAGTGAAGGAGATAAGTCTTGGCTGGATCCACGCCAGTATCGGAGAGACAAGAGCACGCAACAGAAATGGAGGCATGCCAGAGATTAAACTGAGTCACTGGACCACACCCACAGGGGATATAAGGGGGTGAGGTGGCCATTCAGACTCTGTGATGGACAAAACTAACTACTATCGAGTCACATTGCATCTTTGGAAACAACGTTATCTGCTTGGATTTAATTACAGACTGGACTTGACAATTCTTGAACTGTGTGTATCTCGTTTATGAGTAAAGTTCTTGGCAAGCAGCTACTGGGTTGCTGCCAATCCTCTTATCGAAAGAATTTGTTGTCTGCCAGTTTATTTAACCCCTGGCTGTTTGTGTGCGTGTGTGAGACGGGGACAGAACAATTACATACAGTAGTTTTGTGTTCCCTTTAGTTGTTTGAGCAGTGTATAAACTACTGTATGTAAAGAACAAAGTATTTAATAAGGCTATTTCATTCATTCAGATCTCGGATGTCTTCTGCTTGTGTGCCCTTTATTTTTTTGAGCAGTGTATTTTGGGGGGGCAGAATGAGAAGAAGAGCAAGGGGGGAGAGTCCCATCAGAGAAAGAGATTGGTGCTATGGGAGGCAGGGAGGGGTAGAACTGGGAAAAAGGTGCCAATTTTTCATTGTGTGTGTTTTGTCGTCCTTGGTACTAACCGAGCTTGGTGGGTTTTTTGGAGTCGTTTCATTACCCAATTAGGTAACATCACCCGTGCTAGAAGGGAATGGGATTGGTGGAGAAGAGAGGAAGAGGAGGAGGAAGAGGAAGACTGTGAAGTCCTAAGTGATCTCTGAGCTAGGTGGTTTGCTTCAGAGGTGGGTTTCAGCAGGTTCTGACCAGTTCTGGAGAACCGGTAGCGGAAATTTTGAGTAGTTCGGAGAACAGGTAGTAAAAATTCTGACTGGCCCAGCCCCCATCTATTCTCTGCCTCCCAAGTCCCAGCTGATCGGGAGGGAATGGAGATTTTGCAGTATCCTTCCCCTGCCACGCCCACCAAGCCATGCCCACCAAGCCACACCCACAGAACCGGTAGAAATTTTTTTTGAAACCACTGGTTTCCTTGCAGACATTTTATTACCTAACTAGGTAACATCATCAGTACGTGATTAGAGTGGGTTTGAGGAAGTAGGGGGAAGGAAGAAGACTGTGAGGTTCTTAGTGTTCTCTGAGCTTGGCTGATTGCTTGCAGACGTTTTGTTACCCAACTAGGTAACATTAACATTAGAAGAGCCATGGTGGCGCAGCAGACTAAAGTGCTGGTAAGTAGCACCAGCTGCCTGCAATTACTGCAAGTTCAAATCTCACCAGGCTCAAGGTTGACTCAGCCTTCCATCCTTCCGAGGTAGGTAAAATGAGGACCCGGATTGTGGGGGCAATAAGCTGACTTTGTATAAAAAAGAACACCGCCGGGGGTGTGTGGAAGCCCTACTAAGCAGGTATATACAAAAGTATGAAGGCTATTGCTTAACGCATTGTAAGCCGCCCTGAGTCTCCGGAGAAGGGCGGTATATAAATCAAACCAATAAATAAATAAATAAATAAATAAACATCGTGAGTGCTAGAAGGGAGTGGGTTATGCTCTCTGTTTATATATTAATGGCTCATTCTGTCAGTTTTGGTGCAAGTGTTATTGTTGGTGCCTTGAATAGGCTGTTTGAGTGTTTGTCTCAGTTGATAGTTCCTTGATTGGGATATTGTTTACTTCTTGATTGTTGGGGGAGGAGGAGGAGGAGGAGGAGGAAGAGAACTGTTGGGTCTTTGGGGCTCTCTGAGCTTGGCTTTTTTCTTGCAGACATTTCATTACCAAACCGGGTAACATCATCCATCATAGCTGGCTGGGGAATTCTGGGAATTGAAGTCCACTTCCCCTAAACTTGCTAAACGTGAGAAACACTGCCAGATTTCACCAGCAGAGACCTCCCCAACCTCACCATGGGCTTCTGCTCCCTGTGGCTTTGCGTGCAATTGATTATTTGAAGCCATTTCTGCCTTCGACCACCCGCTCCCAGGACTCCCTCCCTAAAGTGTCTTCTTCGCCCTTCCTCTCTCCCTCCCCTCACCAGTTATTTCAATGCCCCGGCTATCCTGGCGCATCGCCGGCTGGGCAACGGGATTGCATAAGTATCCTTGATCAACTGAGCTGGATGGAGCAGCAGGCGAGAGGACGCTGGCTTTGGCCCGAGAAGGCAGGGCTGAAAAATTGCAAAAACAAAAACACCCTTCCAAGAAACGATTCCTAAATTAGGTCGCCCAAGGTAAACAACATCTGTATTCTGGTATGGTTGTTTCTATTCTCGCAGTAGAAGACGGAGCCAAGCGGTTCCGCATAAGGCTACTCAGTAGAATAACAGAGTTGGAAGGGACCTTGGAGGTCTTCTAATCCAACCCCCTGCTTAGGCAGGAAACCCTACACCACTTCAGACAAACGGTTATCCAACATCTTCTTAAAAACTTCCAGTGTTGGAGCATTCACAACTTCCGGTGGCAAGTTGTTCCACTGATTAATTGTTCTAACTGTCAGGAAATTTCTCCTTAGTTCTAAATTGCTTCTCTCCTTGATTAGTTTCCATCCGTTGCTTCTTGTCATGCCTTCAGGGGCTTTGGAGAATAGCTTGACCCCCTCTTCTTTGTGGCAGCCCCTGAGATATTGGAAGACTGCTATCATGTCTCCCCTGGTCCTTCTTTTCATCAAACTAGACATACCCAATTCCTGCAACCGTTCTTCATATGTTTTAGCCTCCAGTCCCCTAATCATCTTGATTGCTCTTCTTTGCACTCTTTCTAGAGTCTCAACATCTTTTTTACATCGTAAAAACTGGATGCAGGATTCCAAGTGTGGCCTTACCAAGGCCTTATAAAGTACTCAAAAGCCTCCCCTTCAGAGCTACAATTGAGACCCCGATTCTGTTTGTAAAAAAATAATAATTTTATTAAACTTATTGAAGTACAGTTCGTCCTCAATTTACGGCCACAACTGAGCCCAAAATTTATGTCGCTAGGTGAAAAAAATTCTTAATTTGAGAAATTGTCGCAAAAAATGGAGTTTTGCAATTTTTCCCATCACTACATCTGTTGAGCAAATCACTGCAATTCTTAAATTAGTCACAGAACCATTAAGCGAATCTGGTTTTCCCCGTTGACTTTGAGGTAAATAGCAAATAAAGAATAATGTAGATAAAAGAAATAATGTGAATAAAATAGGAATCATACAGAGTCAGATATATGGGCTCTGGGGGACCTTCTCTATTCACATTATTATAAGAGAGGAAAGTGCTTGTTGGAAATTACATTAACAAACAGTTAAACCCCTTTAAGTGGTAATATATCTTCTGAGACCTAGATGTCACGGAAAGGACTGCTATATGGAAAAACATCTGAGTGACCTGACTGTGAATGACACAAAGACCTATATGTTACAAAGAGTTACTTAATCCAATGAATTTACCCAAGGATAGTAGTAACTCTCCCATTAGCAACTCCGAGCACTTAAGAAAAGTTGTGTGGCTAAGATAATTTTGTAAACTAAGATTAATGCTTTAAGTAATTAGATGAACTTATTATTCAGTGTATGTAACCATAGAAGGAAAATCGGATGTATGATCTCATGATTAACCATATATGGAAAATGTATGATCTCACTGAATCCTTTGTCTTAGAAATGTATAAAAACCATTGTATCAGAGTTCTTTGGTTGTTCAAAGCTTCAGGTACAAATCTGGCTCTGAACCTTGCGCAATAAAGCTGTCTCTGACTGACCTGGGAATGTTTTTTAGTCCTTCCATTCCACTACAACTTGGCTGGTCAGAAAGTCGCAAAAGGGAATCATGTGACCCCCGGGACACAGCAGCCGTCATAAATACGAGTCAGCTGCCAAGGGTCTGAATTTTGATGACGTGACCGTGGGGATGCTGCAACGGTTGTAAGTGTGAAAACTGGTCTTAGGTCACTCTTTTTCAGTGCCATTGTAACTTCAAATGGTCACTAAGTGAACTGTCGTAAGTGGAGGACTACCTGTATAAAATACAAATGAAAGGGGGAAAATGAGGACAGGACAAGGGGGAGAGAGAGAGAGAGAGAGAGAGAGAGAGAGAGAGAGAGAAGGGGGGAAAAGGAAAGAAAAGCATTGACTTCCGACTGTTTTTAGTGCAGTAGAATAAAATTGTAACAACTTTTTATTTGTAGGTGTTTTATACAGGTAGTCCTCGAATTACGACCACTCGTTTAGTGACCATTTGAAGTTACAACGGCAGTGGAAAAAGTGACTCGTGATCATTGTTCACACTTGCGACTGCTGCTGTGTCCCCACAGTCACGTCATCAAAATTCAGACACTTGTGAACTTCCGGTTTCCGTGTCTTCGGCGGCGGCGGTGCCTTTTGAAGCTCCGCCAGCCCCGCCGCTTGTAGAGCCGCTTCGCGACGAAGAAGCGGCTCAAAAACTTCAAAAATCTTTAGGATTTTTGAAGAGAGATCGCAGGGTCCAGGTTGAGCCCCTGCAGCCCCCCCAGGGAATAGTTTCTGGGGAGGGAACAGGAGCGGCTCCCATTCAACCTGCTGGAACTCCGGGCGGCGTGGGACAAGTCTGCTTTTGCAGAACAAGCCGGCTACAGGAAACTTTTAATTGAAAGAAAAGGAACCAGCCTTAATAAGCAGCATATTGTTACTTGAACCCTGAAACTCGGAATCGCAAGTATTAGAGTTTTCTTGGCTTTCTAATCTGAGTGAAAAAATGCGGATGAGTGAAAGTGAACTGTAAAAACATGGCGCTTAGCCTCAGACTTAACGAGCGGGCGAGTGTGGATTGCAGAACTCATCTTGCTTTGTTACAAAGTTTCTAAACTGATACGAAGTTGCTTCGCTTGCAACAAGAGAAATAAGAGAGAAATTTCTCCTTTTTCAATACTGGACTTTGCTTTACTTTGGTTCTTATTTGATTAAATCTGGGGGACTTTTTTAGAAGTCTTTGTGGAGGTGGGAGAGGAAGAAGAACTTCCCTTTTTAGTAAAACTAGCCTACGTGACAGGATGGCCTCAAAGAAGCAGGAAGTGAAGGCAACAGGAGGTGGATCTCCCACACATAAAACGCAACCTCCCCCTGCACAACAGACACAGACTCAGAAAAAAGATTTTGATATGGGAGATTTAAAAGAATTTATTTCTAAAACTTTGGATGATAAATTTCAAAAATCTCAACAGGAGATAGATGATAAACTTCAAAAATCACATCAGGAATTTATGCAGGAAATTAATGAAGTTAAAGACATGGTGAAACAGAATCAAAATAAGGTGACCAAAAAAATATCAGAAGTGGCGTCTGGCCTGGCAGAATTTATTGGGAAAGTTGATTTTAAAGTTGAAGAACTTAAATCAGAAGTTAATGTTAAGATGAAAGACAATGATTATAAAACTGATGAAGTTGATAATAAAATGCAGAGAATTGAAGATGAGATTGTTATGATACAATTCCGGGCGATGGAATTTGCCATACGGCTTCGGGGAATTCGAGAGGAGGAGAGACAGGATTTGAGACAAGTTTGCTCTGAAGCCTTGGCTAAGATTTTACAAGCTAATCCTGATTTGGTATTTCATAAAATAGATAAAATTTACAGAGTGAACTCTTGGGTGGTCAGACAAAGACAACTGCCCAGAGATGTGGTCATATACTTTACTGACAGAGAAATTAGAAATGATATCCTGCAAAAATCTTTTCATACTTCTGTACAAGTGGGGGGTTCACGACTTGAAATTTTTAAAGAATTACCTCCTAAAATGTTGAAAGTTAGAAAAGAATTTGGTTTTCTTGTTAAGGAATTGAAAAACCTACAGATACCCTTCCGGTGGGACGCACCAGCTGGGATAATTTTTAGATATAAGGGAGAAGGATATCGGTTGAATACCGTGGAGAAGGCACAACACTTTTATAGTACTATTCTTAAGGAAAGAACACCATCTCCACGTACATCTACAGTTTTGGAGATTAAGGAGAGTGAAGAGAGGCAATTGAAAGAACAGTCTAAGCAGGAATTAGAAATAGTGCAAGGTGCAGAAGGAGGTTTTCTGAGTGAGCCCTTGTTGGATTCTTCTCCAATTTTGGATTTGATTCAGTTGACTGAAGTTAAAGATCAACGTATAACTAGAGCTCAATCCAAGCTACTTAAACAAAAGCAACAACAACAACAGGAAAGACAAGACAAGAAGGCAGTTAAGAGTACCGTACAAGAGAGTGGCGCTATGGGAGGAGCGAGATCGAAGCTCTCGGATGAACTTCAAATATTTTGCTCTGCGCTACAGAAAGAGGCTGATGACCTTTAAATGTCTATCTTGGAATGTTAATGGGTTGAATTCAGCACAGAAAAGGAAGAAATTATTTACATATTTGAAACAATTTAATAATGATATAATATGTTTACAAGAAACGCATATCACAACTCAAGATCAAAAATATTTGATAAATCCAAAACTAGGAGCACATTATATATCTTCAACTTCGCAGAAAAAGAATGGTGTGGTTATTTATGTAAATAAAAAATTAACAGCGAAAGTTATAGAAGCAGATCAAGATGGTAGGTTTGTAGCAATTGAATTGCTTACAGCAAATGGACAAATTCTTTTGATTGGAATTTATGCTCCCAACCAACAACAGGACTATTTTTATAAGATGTTACATACTAAAATATTGCAATGGGACTATAGATCTATTTTAATTATGGGAGACTGGAATGGAGTAATTGATTCTAAATTAGATAAAAAGAGCTTGGCAAAGTCTAGAATTAGACTACCACAGACTTTTTTTGATATGAAAGAAGATATGGAATTAAAAGATGTTTGGAGAATACATAATCCAAATGAATTGGATTACACTTTCTTTTCTGATAGACATAGATCCTTTTCTAGGATTGATTTTATTCTGTTGTCAAATGATCTACTTGTTAAGACAAAAAGAACAAAGATTTTTCCAAGAACTTTGACTGACCATAGCCCTGTATGGATAGAAATTGAGATGGATAAGGTTGAGAGACGTTCTTGGAGATTAAATGAGAACTTGTTTAGATATGAAAAAAATACAATAGAACTTAAAAAGCATTTGAAAGAATTTTTTGAAATAAATTTGAATAAAGGTACCCCAATTGAAATTGTTTGGGACGCAAGTAAAGCTTATATGAGAGGGGTACTTATCTATATGAATTCTAAACATAGACTGCTCCGACAAAAGAAAAGATTTGAGTTGGAAATGGAAATAAAGAATAAAGAACAGTTACTTATTAAAAACCCATCAGATGAAAGAATACGAAGTGCTATAAAACTTTTGAAAGATCAATTTCAAATGCTCATGGCGGAACAAGTTGCAACAAGCCTACAATACGCGAAGCATAACACATTTTGCAACGCTAATAAACCGGGCAGATGGTTGGCTTACACATTGAGGAAAAAACAAAGTGCACGGATTATCGATCGTATTGATATTGGAGGGAAAGAAATCTTTCAACAAAAATTAATTAAAGAAGCTTTTGTGGACTATTATACTAAATTATATGCCAAAGAAGAGGTGCAGAATGGACTTATAGAAAAATATTTAAATGATAAGAGAGTTACAAAAATTACCGATCAACAAAAGGAAAGAATGAATTATCCTATAACAGAGGAGGAGATAACAGCAGCAATTAAACAGCTAAAAACAGCCAAAGCTCCTGGCACGGATGGTTTGACTGCAGTGTATTATAAAACTTTACAAACTGAAATGGTGGGACAACTTAGAGATTTATTTTGCAATATTCAACAAGGGGGTAAAATACCCCCATCTTGGACAACTGCTTATATATCTTTGATACCAAAAGAACAAGTTGGTCCTAAAAAACCAGAGAATTATAGACCAATATCTCTTTTGAATACAGACTATAAAATTTATGCGAAGGTATTAGCCAACAGGTTGATGCCAGTAATCCAAAAGGTGATTCATGAGGACCAAGCGGGATTTATTGAGGGTAGATATATGAAGGACAATGTAAGGCAAGTAATAGACTTATTGGAATATCTTGATAAGAATAAACAGATTCCTGCAGTGCTGGTTTTTTTGGATGCAGAGAAGGCCTTTGATAGAGTGGATTGGAATTTTCTACTAAAGACTTTAAAAAAGATGGGCTTTGGGGACCAATTTATACAGGCGATTTCAGCAATTTACCAAGAGCAAAAAGCACAGATTATTATTAATGGAACTCTGACGACAGAGTTTAAAATTGAAAAAGGAACAAGACAGGGATGTCCGTTGTCCCCACTTTTATTTATTTTAACATTGGAAGTCTTGCTAAATACAATACGGGACTCTAAAATTTTGAAAGGCATAATGATAAGGCAAGAGGATTATAGAATAAAGGCATTTGCAGATGATCTGGTTGTTACCCTATCACAACCAATGGAATCAACAATCCTGATGAACGACATTATACAAGACTATGGTAGAGTTTCAGGTTTTAGACTGAATTCAAAAAAGACTAAAATGATAGTTAAAAATATGACACAAGATCGTAAACATGAGCTTGAAAGGAGGGCAGGTTTTGAAATTGTACCTAAGGTAAAATATCTTGGAGTTCAGGTTGCAGAATCAAACATGAAATTGTTTCAAAATAATTATGAGGTGTTGTGGCGAGAGGTTCAGAAGGACATGGAGACTTGGAAAAAGCTGCAACTGTCTCTACTTGGAAGAATAGCAGCAGTTAAGATGAACATTTTGCCAAGATTTCTGTTTTTGTTTCAAATGATTCCGGTGCTTAAAAGTGATAAACAACTGAAAGTTTGGCAGTCTGGTGTGAATAAGTTTGTCTGGAACGAGAAGAAGCCGAGAGTGAAATTGAAAATTATGCAAGATGTTCCAGAAAGAGGAGGTCTTAAACTCCCAAACCTACAGTTATATTATGATGCAGCAGCTTTAACTTTAACAAGTGATTGGTTTGGAAGTAAAAAGACTGGAATATTGAAAGCAGAAAGTTTTGACCTTGAACTTGGATGGCATGCCTACTTATTCTACGATGACAAAGTTGATAAAGTATTTAAAAGTCATATACTTAGAGACTCTTTGATGAGAGTTTGGAAGAAGCACCGACTTAAATGGGATTACAAAATACCGCTATGGCTGGATCTTGGTCATACTTTGTGGAATACAAATATAATGTCACTCGGGGGGGTTTTATACAAAGAGGTCCTTTTTACAGATGCGGGCAGATGGCAGCTGAAGACATTACAGACACTGTTGGATGAAGGGCTTAATCTAACTTGGTTACAATATAATCAATTACAATTGAGATGGAAAGAGGACCAAAAAACTGGTATTATGTTGCATGAGGAAGAATTGGTTAGACATATAAGAGAGAAAGGTCCAATGCATATCAAAAGGCTTTATAATGTTTTGCTAGAAAGAGATTCAGAAACTGAATTAGTTAAAGACTGTATGATTAAGTGGGCACAGAATTTTGAAGAACCAGTGATGCTGGAAACATGGGAAAAAATTTGGGTTCAGAATGTTAAATTTACACAGTCGCAAAACCTGAGAGAAAATTTTTATAAAATGTTTTATAGATGGCATTTAGATCCCAAAAAGTTGTCATGTATGTACCCTAATGTTCAGCCAAAATGTTGGAGATGTGAATGTTTGGATGCTACGTATTATCATGTTTGGTGGACCTGTAGGAAAGTTAAGGCTTTTTGGATAAAAATTTGGTGGGTCATGCAGAATGTTTTGAGGAAAAAAATTCAATTTTCTCCACAGTTGTTTTTATTGGGTATAGTTAAGGGTTTTACACGGGGTGAGATAAAACTGATATTGTATATGATAACAGCAGCAAGATTGTTGATAGGTAAATATTGGAAGAATGAAGCTTTACCCACTATCGAGGAATGGACTTTGAAGATGGCTAGTTTTGCTGAGATGGCGAAGATTTCAGCATATTTAAAAGACTGTTCACAAGAGACTTATGAATGGGAATGGAAAAGGTGGATAGAATATGTTCAGAACAAATACCAAACTAGAAAGTATCAAATAGCTTTTATTTGAAAATAATGTATTAGAAATATTTTAATGTATTAGAAATATTTTAATGTAAAGAGATAAAGAGGAAAAATTATACAGGGGGAGGGATGGGTTTAAGCTTGTTTGCTAGTGTTACTAGTTATGAGTATATAATAGGGAAGTCTGGGGGGGGAGGGTTAGGGAGGGTTTGGGGAGGGAGGTGGGGGGGTGAAAAAAGGGGTGAAAATCTAATTGTAAAACTTTTGCAATAAAAAAAAAAAAATTCAGACACTTGTCAACTGACTCGTATTTATGATGGTTGCCGTGTCCCGGGGGGGGTCACGTGATCCCCTTTTCCGACCTCCTGACAAGCAAAGTCAACGGGGAAGCCGGATTCACTTAACAACTGTGTTACTAACAGGAACTGCAGTGATTCACTTAACAACAGTGGTACAATCGGTCATAAAATGGGGCAAAACTCACTTAGCAACTGTCTCGCTTAGCAACAGAAATTTTGGGCTCAATTGTGGTTGTAAGCCGAGGACTTACCTATAGAATAAAATAATAATATTATAGCCTCAACTTTTTACCTTTAGGTCAGGGGTGTCAAACTCGATTTCATTGTTTGATACCTCTGCATCAGGATTGTGTTTGAATTTGGAGGGCTGGGGGTGGGAGGGGCCAGAGTGGGTGCGGCCAGGGTGGGCATGACACAGGATTCGTGTCAGGGTCACCTGTGGTGGCCAAGTGCTAAGGCAGGACTTCCCTGACTTACTCCCTCACTCTCATTATAACCTTCCTTCCTTCCTTCCTTCCTTCCTTCCTTCCTTCCTTCCTTCCTTCCTTCCTTCCTTCCTTCACTTCACTTCACTTCACTTCACTTCACTTCCTTCTTTTTCCTTCCCTCTTCCCTCTCCTTTCTTCTTCCTTCCTCTCTTTCCTTCTTCTTCCTTCCTTCCTCTCTTCTAATCTTCCCTTCTTTTCCTTTGTCTTTCCTCGTTCCCTTTCCCCTTTCCTGTCCCTTCTTGCATGCTCAAATGCAAAAGGGGAAACATTTCTCCTTTTGTTTTGTTTTTAGCTTGTTTTGATAGCCCTCTGCCAGCGAAAACGGAGTGTGGTCTCCCTGCGCCCCGTTTTTGATGGCAGAGGCACCACGAGCCAGTCCTTTGCTATTTCTAGGCCAGCCCCGCAGGCCAGATCTAAGCACCACATGGGCCAGATTTGGCCTGCGGCAGTGGTGGGTTCCTACCGGTTTACCCCGGTTTGGGCAAACCGGTAGTGGCAGCAGTGAAAGGCCCCGCCTTTTTTCTTCTGTTTCGGCATCTTAGCAATATAATTAGCGTACCTCAGTAGCTAAAAACTAATTGCCTATGCGCTCTTATCAGAAATAACAAAACAAGGAAAAAGCCATAAATCAAACCATCCTCTGCTACCAGATGTCAGGGCATTTATTAATCCCATGTTTGGCTCTGGGACTAATCACCCTGGTTTAATTAGAGGAGATGAATCGAGGCTTATCCTTGTTTGCAATATTCCGAAAAAGAAACGCGAAGGAAGGTTTCTAATAAAACTCATTTATTTGTTATAAAGAAAATAAAACACCTCACTAACTAAGAAAAGTTAATTGCTACATTTTTGAAAGTTATTCTTGCCGACTATCTCAGCCGGACCTTGCTGGAAAGAGAACAAAGGAAAGAGTGTGAAGGAATGTGGGTGGATACGGAAACACGTAGCTTACTGATAAGAAGTTGGCAAGCTACGGAGAGTCTGACAGTCCAGAAATAATGAGCTCAGCTGGTAAATAAAATAACGCAGTGACACTGCACATGCGCAGAAGCATCGTATGAGCGAGCAAGCGCCCACAAGCAAACTGGTAGCGACGGGATTTGAAACCTGTAATGTATATAGTTTTGGCGGGAAAGTTTGAATCTTAATTGCTCTATTCTGATTGGCTAACTGCCAGGACTGTAAAGTATATAAAGGGAGCTGTTTCCCTGGGTCAGTTGCTGAATTCACACCATGAAGTAAAGAGCTGTTGTTACTCACGACCTGGCTTCTGTGTCCTCATTCACCCCACATAACAAAAACCACTACTTTTTTTTTTTTTTAATTTGATTTATATGCCGCCCTTCTCCGGAGACTCAGGGCGGCTTACAAGGCGCTAAGCAATAGCCTTCATACTTTTGTATATTTATACAAAGTCAGCTTATTGCCCCCACAAACTGGGTCCTCAATTTACCTACCTTAGAAAGGATGGAAGGCTGAGTCAACCTTGAGCCTGGGGAGATTCGAACTTACTTTAATTGCAGACAGCTGGTGTTAAATTACAGTGCTTAGTCTGCAGAGCTATCCAGGCTCCTGAGCTTGAGTTTGACACAGGGGTGAAATCCAGCAGGTTCTGGAGAACCGGTAGGGGAAAACTTGAGTAGTTCAGAGAACCGACAAATAGCACCTCTGGCTGGCCCCAGAGTGGGATGGAAATGGAGATTTTGCAATATCCTTCCCCCTAGAGTCGGGAGGGAATGGGGATTTTGCAATATCCTTCCCCTACCACGCCCACCAAGCCACGTCCACAGAACCGGTAGTAAAAAAAATTGGATTTCATCACTGGTTTGACACCTCTGCTTTAGGTGCTTAATGTGGACTGGCCATACCTGTAACAAGAAACTCATCTAATCATCAAAACCCAAAGTCAAAATTTCATTTTTCTTTTCCCCTCAAACCCAGAATCCAGATTGAGCCACCGGTTCTACTGAAATGAGGAATCAGCCCTTCCATCGTCGAGGGAAAGGAGAACGGCTGGAGAAGGAGCAGGAACCTAGCCAGATGCCTCCAACATCCTCACCGTTTCATCGTGCGGCGTGCCCCTTACTCACAACGGGTTTATTTCTAATAGTGGTAGCATTGGGGTGTTCCTATGTCGTTCTTTTCCAAACGACAGACAGAATGAAGATTGAGAAGTTGGAGCTACGAAAGGATGGGTTCACCATCAAGAACCGGGATGGAGACGTCATCTTCAGGTTGATCTTTCAATCTGGTGTCCTTGACCTGGAGTCCTGCTTCCAGGAAACAGACCTGTTGACTTGTTCCAGGACAGATAAAAGAAAGATTCGTTTCATCATCACAGCGATTAAACCAAAGAGGTCTGTGAGCTGTTACTCCATCACCTGGGAAGAGTTTCTAGCAGACACGGTGGTGGACCACAGAATGTTCTGGGGAGATGCCTCCTGGTATGGAGGCTATGAGATGAGCGTCCAGCATTGGCCAATCAAGTTGCCAGGATACCAGGAACCCATGCCTTACGTGACCAGCGATGTCTATTCTTTTCGGAACAACTTCGGAGGTGTCCTGGAGAGATATTGGTTGTCCTCCAAAGCAGTAGCTGTCAAGATCGATGACTCGGTTCCTTTCCACCTTGGCTTCAATGCCACAGAACCATCTCTTGTTTTCCAAGCCAAGTACAAAGATTCTCCATATGGTTCTTTGCCAGAGAATCAAGCTTTTCCAAGGTTATGTTACCATGTTTGCATGGCTTCTGATATGACTTCCACCCATAAATACGTGTCACAGAATTATTTCAGGAAACCTTTGAAAGTCCCTTCAGAACAGATGTTTAGGTTCCCAATCTGGTCCACCTGGGCCCTTTATAAAAAAGAGATCGATCAAAAGAAAGTTCAGGAATTCGCCCAAATGATCCTGAAACACGGATTTAAAGCCAGCCATATTGAAATCGACGACATGTACACGCAGAATTACGGTGACTTTGACTTCGATGTCTTGAAGTTTCCTCGCGCAGCAGAAATGTTTGAAAAGCTTAAGAAGGACGGGTTTAATGTTACGGTTTGGATCCACCCGTTTGTGCACGAGAAATCACCAAACTTTAAGGAAGGAATCGAGAAAGGATTTTTTGTCATGCAAAGAAATGAGGGATCCCCTGCCATGGTGAAGTGGTGGAATGGAATTGGCGCCATTTTGGATTTCACCAACCCTGCAGCCCGAGATTGGTTTCACACCCACTTAAAGGAACTTGGCTTAAAATATGGCATATCCTCCTTCAAGTTTGATGCCGGGGAGACGTGCTACCTTCCCAAAGAGTTCACCACCTTCCAACCTCTTCTGGATCCCAGCACCTGGTCCAGGTATTATGCAGAAATGGCCAGCCCTTTTTATGAATTTGCAGAAGTTCGTGTGGGTTACCAGACCCAACACATCCCGTGTTTCGTTCGTATTATTGACCGGGATTCCATTTGGGGATACGAGCTTGGGCTAAAATCCATAATTCCCACAGTTCTAAGCATTGGCCTTCTGGGATACCGTTTCATCCTACCAGATATGATCGGTGGAAATTTTATTCCAGATAAAACCAATGGGGCTCTGGAAATCCCGGACCGGGAACTCTACATCCGTTGGCTGGAGTTGTCCACCTTCATGCCGTCCATGCAGTTCTCCATCCCGCCTTGGCTCTACAATAAGGAGGTCATCGAAATCGCCCTGAAGTTCACCAAGCTTCACGAGTCCTTGGTGGCCCCTCTCTTGCTGGAACTGGCAGGGGAGATCACCAACACCGGGGATCCCATCATACGGCCGATCTGGTGGATCTCTCCCGGGGACAAGTCTGCTCACAAGATCGATTCCCAATTTCTCATTGGAGACACCTTGATGGTGGCCCCCGTCTTGGAGATGGGGAAACAGGAACGAGATATCTACATCCCGGCGGGCAAATGGCGGAGTTACAAAGGAGAGCTGTTTGAGAAGACTCCCACCTTGATCACGGACTACCCTGTGGATCTGGATGAAGTGGCTTATTTCTTTTTGGATCCTTAAATCTCTCCAGGCCAAACTGTCCCAAAGGTGCTTTTTGAGGAGGCAACTGGACTTTCTAGTTTTTTCTTTTGAAGACGTTTTGCTTCTCATCCAAGAAGCTTCTTCAGCTCTGACTGGATGGTGGGGAATGGAAGGATTTATACTCTTTGCAGACAGCTGGTCATTTGCATCCTTTTAAGAGAGTCGTTGAGGCCACTTGGAGTCTACCTCCAAGTAGACATGATAGCAGTGTTCCAATATCTCAGGGGTTGCCACAAAGAAGAGGGAGTCAAACTATTCTTCAAAGCAAAGAGTGTAGAACAAGAAGCAATGGGTGGAAACTAATCAAGGAGAGAAGCAATTTAGAACTAAGGAGAAATTTCCTGACAGTTGTCTGCAGAAGTTGTGAATGCCCCAATACTGGAAATTTTTAAGAAGATGTTGGATAACCATTTGTCTGAAGTGGTGTAGGGTCTCCTGCCTGGGCAGGGGGTTGGACTAGAAGACCTCCAAGGTCCCTTCCAACTCTGTTATTCTATTCTATTCTATTCTATTCTATTCTATTCTATTCTATTCTATTCTATTCTATTCTATTCTATTCTATTCCATTCCATTCCTGTGTCCTCAGGGTCACCTGAGTGGTGCAAATGGTTCCTGTAGTCTGCAATTTTTCCTCTGACAATCCATTCCTACTCCCACCCTATTCAAAGGGTCTTTATCCCAAATTGCATGGCTCAAAGTCTGTAGAGATTCTCCATCATCCAGGTCATGGTTGTCCCAAAGGTGCTTTTCTCAGGAGGGAACTGAGTCCCCACTATCCAGTCAGAGCTGAAGAAGCTTCTTAGATGAGAAGCGAAACATCTTCAAACCAAAAAACCAGAAAGTCCAGTTGCCTCCTCAAAAAGCACCTGGGACAACCAGGACCTGGAGGACGGAGAATCTCTACCGACTTTCTCCAGACCGAAATAGGTTGAAATTCTCTTAGAATCATGGCATAGGAAGAGGGCATGTCATTCAATCTTCAGATGACATGGACTGAACTCAAAATGCTTATTTTTAGATGCAGAATGGTTTTTTTTGCTGGCAATTATTTTTCTTAACACATGGCAGATGCCCTTCTGGTGTGCCTTTTCATTCTGCTGAGCCTTCATGTCTTACAAGCTGTTTGTCTCAGCTGTCCATGATGGGGAAGAAGAATTGTTATCTTCGCACAGCAGATGGGACAATCAAGACCAGGGTGACTAATCAGGGAACAGGTAACAAGGAGAGAAGGACAAATGAATGTCATGAGACCTTCATCTCAACTTCTTCTCTGGGAATATTTTGGATTTTTTTTTTCCCCCGGGGAGACATTAGGTCTCTAGGTATCATCCTCAGGCTAAAAGGGAGAGGGGTTTCCACTCTCTGTATGTACCAGTGGCTTGCCCTGGGAGGGTTGGTGGGAGGGTTGGTAGGCATTCCTTGATTACGGCAGGGGTGGGTTCCAGTGGTGGGTTGCTCCCGGTTCGGTCCGGTTCTATAGAACCGGTAGTAAAACCGGCAGGAGGCTCCACCCACCCGCCACGATGTCATCATGGTTGATCTGTGCATGCACAGAAGCAAGTGTACACGAGCGCTCCCATTGCGAACCGGTAGTAAAGGTAAATAGAACTCACCAGGTCACCCATGATGACATTGTGGCGGGTGGGCGGAGCCTCTCGCTGATTTTACTACCGGTTCTATAGAACCGGACCGAACCGGGAGCAACCCACCACTGAATTACGCTGTTGTTTACTGCTTGGTGGTTGATCTGGTATTAAAATAGATTAGATAGATAGATAGATAGATAGATAGATAGATAGATAGATAGATAGATGATTGAGATAGATTAGATTAGATAGATAAATAGATGATTGAGATAGATTAGATAAATAGATTAGATAGATAGATTAGATAGATAGATGATTGAGATAGATAGATGATTGAGAGATAGATAGATAGATAGATAGATAGATAGATAGATAGATAGATAGATAGATAGGGATAGATTAGATAAATAGATGGATAGATGACAGATATGTGATTGAGAATGATAGCTAGATAGGTAGATAGATTAGATAGATAAGATAGATAAGATAGATAGATTAGATAGATAAGATAGATAGATAGATAGATAGATAGATAGATAGATAGATTAGATAAGATAGATAGATAGATAGATAATTGAGATAGATTAGATTAGATAGATAAATAGATGATTGAGATAGATTAGATAGATAGATAGATAGATGACAGATAGATGATTGAGATAGATAGATAGGTAGATAGATTAGATAGATAGATAGATAGATAGATAGATAGATAGATAAGATTGATAGATAAATTAGAGATAGATAGATAGATAGATAGATAGGTAGGTAGGTAGGTAGGTAGATAGATAGATTAGATAGATAGATAGATAGATAGATAGATTAGATAGATAGATGATTGAGAGAGAATAGATAGATAGATAGATAGATAGATAGATAGATAGATAGATAGATAGATAGATAGATGACAGATAGATGATTGAGATAGATAGATAGGTAGATAGATAGATAGATAGATTAGATAGATAGATAGATAGATAGATAAGATTGTTAGATAAATTAGAGATAGATAGATAGATAGATAGATAGATAGATAGATAGATAGATAGATAGATTAGATAGATAGATAGATAGATAGATAGGTGATGGATGGAGAGAGAGATGAGATTGGTATATAGATAGATACATGAGAGAAAGAGTGATGAAAGATGATAGAGCATAGATGATAGATGGATAGAGAGAGAGAGATGAGATCAATAGGTAGATGAGAGAGAGATGAAATATAGATGAGAGAGAGGGAGAGAGAGAGAGAGAGATTGATATCAATAGAAGTGAATATTTGTAGCTCATGGTTAAACTGTGGGGTCCTTGTTGCTCTCTGAGCTTGGTTCTTGTCTTGGGGATGTTTCATGACCCAACTAGGTAACATCATCAGTGCTGAAAGGGAGGAGGAGGAGGAGGAGGAGATCTGTGAGGTCCTTTATGCTCTCTGAGCTTCATTGTATTCTCGCAGATGTTTCATTACCCAACTAGGTAGCATCATCAGGAGGAGGAAGAGGACCTTGGGGTCCTTGGTGGTCTCTGAGCTTCATGTTTCATCACATAATATCAATTGAGGTGCCATCATATAGATGAAAAAGAAGACTTTCTGATGATGCTCAAAGTTTGAGCCATTATCTTACAATATTTCAGCCACCAGCTCAAAACAATTATATTACTTTAATGGATAATTATTGCACTACTAGTTTCCGTTGCTTGTATGATTGTTTCACTTTATTGTTTTATTGGGATTTTCATTTTTATCGATGCACCATCACCGTATCCATTTGAATGTAAACCAGATCTGCAATTTAGAAAAATAGCAATAAATGTGAAACATGCCAAAGAAAGGTTTTGGGACGTAGCTTATATTTCTAGAGACAGAGGGATTTTTGGTTCCAGACCTCTGAATTTTTCACTTTCCACGAGAAGGTAGAAGAGAATGTAGAATTACATTTGCGGTTCAAAGAACAGATTGAACACAAAACAAAAATGTGAAGAGAGCCAGGAATCGTGTTCCCATCTGGAAATCTGGTTTCCAAATGTACATTGTATTAAAAATATTAACTAATATTTTAACGGAGAGATTATTCTCGCAGGAACTATCAACCAGGGCCCACGTCTTACAATGTCTTCAAAAATGGGTGTGTTATGTGCAAAATTTTGGGGAAGAATGGAATATAATGCGTAGGCTGTTCACACAATATTCAAGGCTACACTAGAATGCCTTTATGTGAGGTCAACATGCACTCTTTCTAGATCTTTTTTACATCACAGGCCTTACCAAAGCATTAAAAAGCAATATTAATATTTCGTGTGATCTTGATTCTATGCCTCTGTTGATGCAGCCTAGGATTGCATTGGGTTTTTTTTTTTTTTTGCTGCTCTTGCACACTGGTGGCTCTTATTTAAGTGATTGCCCACTGGGACGCCACGATCAGGGGTGAAATGCTCCCGGTTCGGACCGGATCGCCCGATCCGGTAGCGATGGTGGTGCATGGTTCGGAGAACCGGTAGCAAAAATCCCTGCGCCCCCACCCCCACCATGCCCAGCTGAGCCGCACAATCATCAGAGGCTTTTTTTATATATATACTTTTAAGAGCATTTTTTCTACAACCTTTTCCGATGAAAAAATGCTTTTAAAAGTAAAAAAAAATAAAAGCCTCTGATGATCGCGCGGCTCAGCTGGGATCGTCAGAGGCTTTTCAAAGCATTTTTTCCTGCAGCCTCTTGGCTTAAGAGGTGGTAAAAAAAATGCTTTGAAAAGTCTCTGACGATCCCAGCTGAGTTGCCTGATCGGCAGAGGCTTTTCAAAGCATTAGAAAAAATGCTTTTAAAAGTTTTTTTTTTAAAAAAAGTTGGCCACGCCCAGCCAGTCGCATTACCCCCCCAAGCCACACCCACAGAACCGGTAGTAACAAATTTTACATTTCACCCCTGGCCAAGATCCCTCTCACAGTTACTGCTATTGAGTCAAGTTTCACCTAATCTGTACCTATATATTTGATTTTTCTTCCCTAAGTGTTAAAATTTACTTTTCTCTATACTGAATTTCATTTTGTTTTGGGCCCAGTGTTTAAATCTGTTGAGATCAGTGGTGAAATCCAATTTTTTTTTTACTACCGGTTCTGTGGGTGTGGCTTGATGGGCGTGGCTTGGGCATGGCAGGGCAAGGATACTGCAAAATCTCCATTCCCTCCCCATTCTTGAGGGGAGGATATTGCAAAATCCACATTCCCACCCAGCTCTGGGGCCAGCCAGAAGTGGTATTTGCCGGTTCTCCAAACTACTCAAAATTTCCGCTACCAGTTCTCCAGAACCTGTCAGAACCTGCTGGATTTCACCCCTGGTTGAGATCCATCTGTATCTTGAGCCGATCTTCTGGAGTGTTGGCTATTCCTGCTAGCTTGGTGTCGTCTGCAGATTTGATGAGTTCCCCATCTATCCCCTCGTCCAAGTCATTGATGAAGATGTTGAAGAGTCCCGAGCCTAAAACAGAGCTTTGGGGTACCCCACTGCATATTTCCCTCCATGTAGATGCAGTTCCATTGAGGACTACGCGTTGAGTGCAGTTGGTCAGCCAGTTACGAATCCATCTGGTGGCGATGCTGTCTAACCCACATTTTTCTACTTTATCTAGTAGTAGGTTATGGTCTACTTTATTAAATTAATTTTGCGAGTCCAAATTTCTAGAAAGGGATAAGTTGGGGAAAATTCAATTGACAAGCTACGATAGATTCACCATGCAAACTGACTAACAAGGATATGGGGAAGTTGCCGATGTTTAATATTAAAGAGAAGAGGTTTATTTCTTCGCCCAAAGTCATTATTTCAAATTCCCCCCCCCTCATTTTTATCCCAGTTCCAAAAGGAATCAGTCCAGGCAGTATTAACATTATTATTATTTATTAAACTTCTGATCCACCTGATAAGACAAAAGTTCTCTGGACAGATTACAAGTCTTCACCATTCACCGTAAAAACATGAATGAATGACTCAACGGGGTTTTAATTGTATGACAAAGAAGGAAAATATATTCTTTTTTCCATTTTTTTTCTCCACGATCCATAACTGTACATACCTTCCCCTCTCCCCTTCCCCACTTGAATTGAATAGAATATTTTATTTGGCCAACTCTGATTAGACCCACAAGAAATTTCATTTAAACTAAAATGTCCTCTTCCCAATTCAGCACCTTCACACTTGTCCTCATCCTGCTCTTGGTTTCCTCAATCTTTTCTATTCCTAGACCAGAGGTCTCCAAACTTGGTAACTTTAAGACATGTGGACTTCAACTCCCAGAATTCTTCAGTCAGCCATACTGGCTGGGGAATTCTGGGAGTTGGAAGTCCACAAATCTCTAAGTTGCCAAGTTTGGAGATCCCTGTCCTAGACGGTGATCTGTATTTCCTGCTGCATTGCTTTGTAAGTCCTAAATTTGCACAGTTGTAATAAGAAGTGCAGAACCTTAGACATGGGCAAGACGACAACAGGACATTACTGGTAGTCCTCGACTTACAACCATTCATTTAGTGACCGTTCAAAGTTGCAACGGTGACTTATGACCATTGCAGCATCACCACCACGTGATCAAAATTCAGATGCATGGCAAACGGTTCCTATTTATGACGGTCGCAGTGCCCCGGGGACAGGTAGGGAAGCCAGATTCACTTAACAACCGTGTTACTAATTTAACAATTTCAGTGATTGTCTTAACAATGGTGGCAAGAAAGGTCATAAAATGGGGCAAAACTCACAATGTCTCACTGAGCAACATCAATTTTGGGCTCAATTGCGGTCGTAAATCGAGGACTACCTGTAATCTTCTCAGACTCCCTGCTGTCATCAAGGTACAATATATTTTGGATTTCAGCAATCTAATTATGGTACCTTCTGCAGGAATGAAATGCGAGGGCAAGATTGTCAAGACATCCGAGGCTCAAGGAGAAATGAAAATAATACCTTTCATTCGTTTTTCCAAGGATGGCACAGTTACCCCAGAACGACAGGTAGGCCAAGGGGAAGTTAAATCCTGAATTCCAGAATAATCAAATGAAGATTCTTGCCCAGTTTAATCAAAATGTGAATAGTATCTGGGCTGCACGAAGTTACATTCATCGTCCAGAAAAAGAACTCATATTTCTCCCTTTTTGGTACAGCAAGAATTGGGTTATTCTATGGATGGAAGAGAATATTTGCAGCTCAGAGTTGGACTGAGGGATCCTTGGTGGTTTCTGAGCTTGGTTGTTTTTTTGCAGACGTTTCATGGGCCAACTAGGTAATATCATCAGTGCTAGAAGGGAGTAGGGTTTGCAGAGAGGAAGAGGAGGAGGAGGATGGACTATGGGGCCCTTGGTGCTCTCTGAGATTGGTAGTGTTCTTGCAGCTAGGTAACATCATCAGTGCTAGAAAGGAGCGGGGTTTATGGAGAGAAAGAGAAGAAAAAAGATTGTGGGGTCCTTGGTGCTCTCTGACTGTTGGGCCAGCTAGATAACATCATCAGTGCTAGAAGGGAGTAGAGTTTGCAGAGAGGAGGAGAAGGAGGAGGATTGTGTGGTCCTTAGTGTTCTCTGAAGTAGGTGATTTGCTTGCAGACTTTTCATTACCCAACTAGGTAACTTTATCAGTGCTAAAAGAGAGTGGGGTTTGCACTCTGTTTATGTACAAATGGCTTGTCCTGTCAAGTGTTGGTGCGAGTGTTGTTGTTGGTGCCTTGATTAGGTTGTTATATTGTTTGTCTGAGTTGGTAGTTCCTTGATTGGGATATTGTTTTACTTCTTGTTTGTTGGTCTAGTATTAATCTTTGTGTTTATCTCTGTTTATCTGGGGATTGATCACTGGTAAGGAGGTGTTTCGGTCTTTTTGTTTCCCTTTTAGCTCTTTAATTATCTCTTTTGAATGGTGTGTAGATGCTATTTATCTCTATGTGCCTGTGGATCAACAGACAAATAAGGTAACAGAGCAACAGCCTAGTTAAGGAACCACTAAAAATAAAACAACGCTCCCACCAACACTGACAGGGCAAGCCATCTGTATACAAACAGAGATCCACCCTCCCCCCCACCCTCCTGACACTGATATGTTCCCTAGTTGGGTCGTGAAACGTCTGCGAGAAAGTAATCAAACTCAGAGAGCACCACGGTTCAACCCAGAGCTTCTAAATTGGAACTTACCAGATGTTGTGGGTGAAATTCTAACTATATTGTGCATGGATGGATTTTTGTGGATTAATTACCTGGATAAGAAAGTCACCACCAGAGGGAGGGACAAACAAATGAATCTCTCCCCAACAGGTAGCCTTCCAGATGTGTTGGAACGACAAGTCCCAGAATTCCATACAACTGAAGCAATCTCTAAAAGCCTTTGAGGTGCAAAACTGGAAAATATAAGGCGAATCCACACCCTTTCTATCTTTCCCAACGCCTAGAGCCAAGGAACCAGCCCAGGCCTTTAATCAAACTTATGTGCAGAGGTGGGATTCAGCTGGTTCGCACAAGTTCAGGCGAACCGCTTGTTAAATTATTTGAATCCCACCACTGCCTACGTGCCTAGTTCATTCCTTGGATACCAGCCTCCTTCGAAAAAAGAGAGAGGGCGATATCCCCGCATTTCTATAAATATATCCCTGTATTAATTCGGTTTATTCCCTTTAGGAAAACAAAGCTCCTTTCAAATAATAGCTTACGGTATTTTAAAATTTAAGGCTGATTGTGCTGTAGCCAAGGAGTCCACCGGGAGGGATTTGAAAAGTCAGGTTGGTAGTCCTGATCGTGTGAAGCCCAGCTTTTTACATGCAGAGGTAGTCCTGGACTTACAACAGTTCGTTTAGTGACTGTTCAAAGTTACAACGGCATTGAAAAAAGTGACTTATGACCATTTTCACCCTTACGACGGTGGCAGCCTCCCCTCGGTCACGTGATCAAAAATTCAAAGGCTTGGCAACTGGCATGTACTTATGACGGTTGCAGTGTCCTGGGGTTGTGATCCCTTTTTGCGACCGTCTGACAAGCAAAGTCAATGGGGAAGCTGGATTCACTTAACAACCATGGGACTGAGTTAACAACTGCAGTGATTCACTTAACCACAGTGGCAAGGAAGGTCGTAAAAAGAAGCAAAACGCATTTAACTGTCTCGCCTAGCAACCGAAATTTGGGGCTCAATTGTCATAAATCAAGGACTACCTGTGTTGTATGTGTCACACGTGTAAAAAAATGAGGGGTTTTTGATCATGTATGTGTGACTACCCTCCTGATTTTTTTTTTAACTTTTCCCTCCTGTAGATAGCCTTGGCTGGAGCAATATTAGATGCCTTCCCAATTTAAAGACAATACGGTTCATCCCGGTTGAGCTGGCATTCTTACACATTTTCCAAAGCTTCTTTTCGCTGCTCTTTAAAACCCGTTTGGGAGCAAATTCTCGGCAGCTTGTAGTAAAATTCCTTCCCTTTTTCACACCTCATGATGTTAAACCATCCAGAAACACTTGAAGGTGAAATGACTGATAAATCACTCAAGAATTTTGGCATCCTAAGCCCCACTTTTGAAGAAAACGGAAGACAACTGTTTGAGTGCAAACACACACACACAATTTAGAAACAGTGGTTCTCAGTGTCCGAACGAGGCCTTTTGCTGCTGTGTGCAAATTTGGTGACCATACAGGTAGTCCTCGACTTACAACAATTCCCTTAGTGTCCTTTAAAGTTATAACAGCACTGAAAAAAGTGGCTTAGGACCATTTCTTCACATTTATAACCGTTGCAGCATTCCCACAGTCGTGCGATAGAAGTTTGGATGCTTGGCAACTGGCATGTACTTATGACAGTTGCAGTGTCCCTTTTGCGACCTTTTGACAAGCAATAGCAAAGCTGGATTCGTTTAACAACCGCTATAAACTAATGGCAGTGATTCGCTTAACAGCCGAGCCGAGAAACGTCGTAAATTGGGCCAAAACTCACTTAACACCAAACTGTCTCATTTAGTGACATAAATTTTGGGCTCAATTGTGGTCGTAAGTAGAGGACTACCGATATTTGTCTTTTAGCAGCCTGTTTAATCGCACGCCCATTGTTCAGTTTTGATTTGAAGAATTAACGGGCAACCATTGTCCTGTTTTCCCTTTCGACCTTCTGAACCAATTAGAATTATTTCGGGTTACGATGATCAGAATAAGGCAAGGTGACTCTTGTGATCAGTACACACGTCCACCGAGGCAGCTTAGGAGACCCAGACAAAGTAAGCCACTTCATCCAGATCCACGGGGTAGTCCGTGATCAAGGTGGGAGTCTTCTCAAACAGCTCTCCTTTGTAACTCCGCCATTTGCCCGCCGGGATGTAGATATCTCGTTCCTGTTTCCCCATCTCCAAGACGGGGGCCACCATCAAGGTGTCTCCGATGAGAAACTGGGAATCGATCTTGTGAGCAGACTCGTCCCCGGGAGAGATCCACCAGATCGGCCGTATGATGGGATCCCCTGTGTTGGTGATCTCCCCGGCCAGTTCCAGCAAGAGAGGGGCCACCAAGGACTCGTGAAGCTTGGTGAACTTCAGGGCGATTTCGATGACTTCCTTATCGTAGAGCCAAGGCGGGATGGAGAACTGCATGGATGGCATGAAGGCGGACAACTCCAGCCAACGGATGTAGAGTTCCCGGTCTGGGATTTCCAGAGCCCCGTCGGTTTTGTTGGGGAAGAAATTCCCTCCAATCATGTCGGCCGATATAAACGGATACCCCAACATGCTGATGGTCAGGACGGTGGGGATCAAGGACTTCAGGCCAAGTTCGTAGCCCCACACGGAATCCCGGTCAATGATCCTGAAAAAACACGAGATGTTCTGCGATTGATAGCCCACCCTGACCTCCGCCAGTTCGTAAAACGGAATGGCCATTTCTGTGTAGCGCCTGGACCAGACACTGGGATCCGATAAAGGTCGGAAGGTGCTAAACTGTTTGGGAAGGTAGCTGGTCTCTCCGGCATCAAATTTGAAGGAGGAGATGCCGTATTTATTGCGGAGTTGTCTCAGCTGGCTCTGGAACCAATCTCGGGCTGCAGGGTTGGTGAAATCCAAGATGGCACCGATGCCATTCCACCACTCCACCATGGCGGGCAGCCGCCCGGTGGGTTCTTTGATGAACAGCTGTTTCTCTATCCCCACCCCAAAATTCGAGGAATTGTAATTGATGAACGGGTGGGTCCAGAGGGTGATCTGAAAGCCGTCCTCTCTTAGTTTCTTGAAGGTTTCAGTCATATTGGGGAACTTGGCTGCGTCAAAGTCGAAGTCGCCGTACGCTTGGGTGTAGGTATCGTCAATCTCGATATGGCTGCAGTTGAACTTGTACTTCTTGATGTTTTCGGCGAAACGCAGGAGTTTCTCCTGGTCAATGTCATTTTTGTACAAGGCCCAGGTGGACCAGATGGGGTACCTGAAGGCGTTTCTTGAAGGTATCTTGGATGGCTTGTAGAAGTACTTCCGCACCATGTATTTGTGGATGGAGGTAACGTCGGAACCAATGCAGACCCGGTAACTCAGCTCAGGAAAAGGCTGCTGGCCCAATGGGGGTTTGTAAGGTGAGTCTTTATACCTGGCTTGGAAGACGAGGGAGGGCTCTGTGGCGTTGAACCCAAGGTGGAAGGGCACCGAATCGTTGATCTTGATGGCCGCAGCTTTGGAAGACAACCAGTACCTCTCTAAGATGCCTCCAAAACTGTTCCTAAAAGAATAGACATCGCTGGTCACAAAAGGCATGGGTTCCTGGAATCCGGGCAGCTTGATTGGCCAATGCTGGACGCTCATCTCACAGCCCCCGTACCAGAGGGCATCTCCCCAGAACATTTTATGATCCACCACCGTGTCCGCCACAAACTCTTCCCAGCGCACCCGGTAGCAGATCACGGTGTCCTTGGGGTTGACAATCTTGATGAAGAAGTTGACTTTCCCTTTGTCGGTCCGTGTGCAGGTTAAATTGGCCCCTTCCCTGGAACAGGACTCCAGGTCCAGAAGCCCTGACTGAAAGGCCACCTTGAAAACCAACTCGCCATCCTGGTTCTTGATCGTGAAGCCGTCCTGCCGCAAATCCATCTCCGCTGTCTTGAGCCTCTCTGCCTTCCGAAGGGATGCCACATAATAGCACCATGCCACCACAGCAGCAATGAACAAAATGAGGCCCACCACGATGGCACTGATCATGGGCTTCAGCTCCTTAGCTGGCTTTTGCTTCACCGGAGTGAAGTTCTCCGGCAGGAAGGTATACATCGTCCCCTCTTATGTCGGATTGCTTCCCAAGGCAGGGCCAGTCTCTGAGTTTGGGTGCCAAGCTGGAAACATAGATGCTGGGTGATGGTCTACCTTCACCTGCTTCTTCAGAAGTGGCTGGCCAGCTCATTCACCTCCTTCGACCAAGGCATTTGTCCTGGCTGAAGAAGGACACTGAACAGATCGCCATCATCTGCCAAAAAAAAAAAAAGAGGAAAGACAAAAAGCTGAAGAAGGTTGCAGAAAGGTCAGCCAGATATTCTTGTCAGACTACGATGCTATCTCAAAATTAAATGAATTTCCAAACTGCCAATCTTTAAGGAAATCTTTCTTTAATTGAGCACAGATCATGACTCCGCGCAGACAAGACTGACCTTTTGCCCCCCAATCCCTCCCTTTCCGATCCCCAAATCTCTGCTTCTCATTGACTATCTTCCAAGTCATTCTTCAGACTTCTTTTCTTGTCATTTCCCAGGAATGTGCCCCCTCCCCTCATTTCCACGACAACCCGACTTCAAAGGGATTTGGCAGGCAAAAGTTTCAGAGTTTATCTCTCGCTTTCCCCTGCTCTCTATGCCAGCGTTGAAACGCTGACAATTCTCTTAATAGCCCATGTCATCTAAGACATCAAGAAGCAGAGTGGTGCGGTGGCCTAGAGGTGGAGCTCTTGCCTCGCAATCAGAAGGCTGTGAGTTTGATCCTAAGTAGAGGCAGATATTTTTCTCTCTGGGCATACTGAGAATATATCTGCTGAACAAAACTCCGCATTGGTGACAGGAAGGGCATCTGGCCATTAAAACACTCTGCTAGCTCCATTCAGTTGCCCAGACTCCACCCCGCAAGGAATTATGGGGTCGTTAAATGAAGATGATGATCTAAGACATCAAGAAACAGTGATGTGTAACGGTTGAAGCAATGTTTGATAAAACTATGAGGACCTAAAAGTGGCCTGGACACAAACTACCTTCTTTCTTAACGCAAAACCACCCTCCTTGGGGTTAATTGTAAAGGTGGAAAATTGAAGGCAAGGAGGACTATGTGTGTCTCCATAATCTTTTGGAGGAAAACTGGATATAAACCAGTGAGAACAATTAACCAGTGGAACAACTTGCCTTCAGAAGTTGTGGGTGCTTCAACGCTGGAAGTTTTATGCGCCTCGCCCCTGTGCATGCATGTGCGACCCCCCCTTCCCCCCGCTCCTGGCACGCAATGGCCAGGTAGGCCTGTTTTTCTTTCTCATCTAGCTCTGGGGCCTCTCTAGGAGTCTGGGGAGGGTGAAAACAGTCTTCCCCATCCCCCGGAGGTCCTCCGGAGCCCGAAAATGGTCCATTTGATAACTTCCGGTGGGACATCCTGCCGCAAATCCATCTCCGCTGCCTTGAGCCTCTCTACCTTCCGAAGGAACTGGAAGTTTCCCCACCCCACCTCCGGGCCCTCCAGAGGCAGGAAACAGCCTGTTTCCCTACTTCTGGTGGGCCCAGAAGCTTGCATGCCCACTGATATGGCTACGCGTGCCACACATGCCATAGGTTCACCATTACGGGTATAGGGTCTCCTGCTTGAGCAGGGAGTTGGACAGGGGTCCCCAACCTGTGGGATGTGACTCACTAGTGGGCAGGGGTGGTATTCGCTGAGTCACATCGCGTTACCTGAAATCTGGCTGGTGCATATTTGGATTGGACCTTGGCTAACTCTTGCTTCGTGGATTACTTTTTGCTACTGAACCGGACTGAGGATAAACTCTCTCTTGCTTACTGTGAGTGAAAACTGACTTGGCAGGCATTTCACAGTTTACTGCCAAAACTCTTATCTGGACAGGGTTCTGGGTAGGATTAGTGCCGCCACATGTTTATTGGACCCGTGTCCCTCCTGGTTGGTACTGGCCTCCCGGGAGGTTACACGAGGCTGGCTCCAGGGGATTATAACTGCTTCTCTGAGTGAGGGTGCCTTTCCCGCTGCCTTGAAAGAGGCGGTGGTGAGGCCCCTCCTCAAGAAGCCTTCCCTGGACCCGGCTGAATTAGCCAACTACCATCCGGTCTCCAACCTTCGTTTTGTGGCAAAGGTTGTTGAGAGTGTGGTGGCACGACAACTGCCCAGGCACCTGGATGAAGCTATCTATCTAGACCCATACCAGTCGGGCTTCAGGCAGGGGCACAGCACAGAAACGGCATTGGTCGCGTTGGTGGATGATCTCTGGAGGGCTCGGGACAGGGGTTGCTCCTCTGTCCTAGTCCTATTAGATCTCTCAGCGGCTTTTGATACCATCGACCATGGTATCATGCTGCAGCGGTTGAGAGGGTTAGGAATAGGGGCACCGTTCTGCGGTGGTTCTCCTCCTTCCTCTCCGACCGCTCGCAGTTTGTGTTGGCAGGGGGGCAGAGGTCGACCTCGAGGCACCTTGCATGGGGAGTGCCACAAGGGTCGGTCCTCTCGCCCCTTCTGTTCAACATTTATGTGAAGCCGCTGGGTGAGATTATCCGTGGTTTTGGGGTGAAGTGTCATCTGTATGCTGATGATACTCAGCTGTACATCTCCACCCCAGATCACCCCAACGATGCCCTTAATGTGATGTCTCGCTGCCTGGAGGCCGTGCGGGTCTGGATGGGGAGGAACAGGCTCAGACTCAACCCGTCCAAGACCGAGTGGCTGTGGCTGCCGGTGTCCCGATATAGTCAGCAGGTGCCATCATTGACTATTGGGGGTGAATCTTTGCCCCCCACAGAGAGGGCTCACAATCTGGGTGTCCTCCTGGATGCACGGCTGTCTTTAGAAGAGCATATGACAGCCGTGGCCAGGGGGGCCTTTTATCAGGTTCGCCTGATTCGCCAGTTGCAGCCCTTTCTGGACCGGGACGCCTTGCGCACGGTCACTCACGCCCTTGTCACCTCCCGGCTGGACTATTGTAATGCTCTCTACATGGGGCTCCCCTTGAAGAGCACTCGGAGGCTCCAACTGGTCCAGAATGCGGCCGCGCGGGTGGTTATGGGCGCAACTCGTTGTGCCCGCGTGACACCCCTCCTGCGCGAGCTGCACTGGCTCCCAGTGGTCTTCCGGGTGCGATTCAAGGTGTTGGTTACCACCTTTAAAGTGCTCCATGGCATTGGACCTGGGTACCTTCGAGACCGACTTATGCCACCAATAGCCTCCCACAGGCCAGTTCGCTCCCACAGAGAGGGTCTCCTCAGGGTGCCATCGGCCAAGTTATGTCGGCTGGCGGCGCCCAGGGGGAGGGCCTTCTCTGTGGGAGCCCCTGCCCTGTGGAATGAACTGCCCCCGGAAATACATAAGATCTCCGACCTCCGGGTGTTTCACTGCGCACTGAAGACCCTGCTGTTCCGCCAGGCCGGGCTATCAACATAATAATTTTAAATTGGGGTATTTTAAATTTCTGGGGTTTTAAACCGGGCCAAATCTATTTAATTATTTTAATTTTTAATCATTGTTTTGTCTTGTGTTTTTAAATTGGCTGTACACTGCCCTGAGTCCTTCGGGAGAAGGGCGGTATAGAAATAAAATTATTATTATTATTATTATTATTATTATTATTATTATTATTATTATTATTATTATCTGCAAGGGATTCTAGTCTGATTGCTTAATAAAATCTTGGCAGGCGTGCCTGGTTGTGTGTTTGCCTGTGTGGGGAAGGGGTCAGAACACCTCTGATGATCGCGCAGCTCAGCTGGACATGGGAGAGGGGCAGGGATTTTTGCTACCGGTTCTCCGAACCACCCATCGCCATCGCTACCGGATCGGACGATCCGGTCCGAACCGGGAGCATTTCACCCCTGGTCCAGGATCTTTCAGCTAGAGCAAAGGTGTCAAACTCAAGGCCGGTGGGCCAGATCTGGCCTTCGGGGTGCTTAAATCTGCCCCACGGGGTCAGCCTGGAAATAGCGAAGGACCGGTCCACGGTGCCTCTGGCAGCCAAAATGGGGCAAGGTGGGGGGCAGCTCCTGCGCAGCCCATTTTCAACTTGGACGGCCTCCTGCAGCACTTTGCCAGCCAAAGCAGGGCACGTACAGTCCCTGCATGGTCTATTTTGGACAGCAAAGTGTTGCAGGAGGCCGTCCAAGTTGAAAACGGGCTGCGCAGGAGCCGTCTGCATGCCCCCCATGCCCCGTTTTGGCCAGCAAAGTGCTGCAGGCCATCCAGGCTGAAAACGGGGCACGGGCCCCCCCGCATGTGACCATCTGTGCCCCGTTTTGGCCGGCAGGGTGCTACAGGAGGCGCCCATCCTGTCTCTCCCAAGTCCCCCACCCCACGGAGGAGAACTACAATGCTGATCCGGCCCTCGAAGAAATCCAGTTTGACACCCGTGAGCTACAGCTATGAACGTTGATCTCGGCGTCTTCATTTTATGCTCATCAAAAACGGCCAAGTCGCTAGGGACCAGAAACTTGCCAATCAGATTCCTTCTATAACTGGAAGAATGTCTGACCCCAGCATGTCTGAAATTTCTGCTGGACGTGGGGGGGACCCTCCCTGCAGGACGTCACAGCCAAATGCCACCAGGCAGAGGGGCTCAGTTGTCTTTGCGACACAACATGGAGTCTCCTCTTGGGACGATGTGGCTTCGCGCACTCTCGCAGCTGTTGCTCTGAACAGCAGCGACAGCAGCTGCCAAGTTGAGGGTGCTAATTCCATCCCACTAAGGCTGAATATTTAACTTTTCCACTTGGCTGGTGTCCCTACTTTGGCCAGACACCAAGCTGAGTACAGAAATGGATTCTTGAATCATCAAGTCCTTGAAACATATGCCAACACTTCGGATGCCTTCACCCAACACCCTTAACCAGCTCTAGAGAAAACTTTAAAAAGTTTGCATTTATTCCACTCGGCTGTTGTTAGTCACGGCGGGAAGAATTTATAAACTTATAGGACTGTGTTAGAAATATTGTAGAGGTAGTCCTCGAGTTACGACCACGAATGAGCCCCAAAAATTCATGCCGCTAAGTGAGTTTGTCCCATTTTACAACTTTTCTTGCCACGTTTGTCCAGCGACCCCTGCGGTCGTTAAATTAGCAACACGGCTGTTCAATGCAGTCTGGTTTCCTCACTGACTTGGCTTGTCCGAAGGTCGCAAAAGGGGATCACGTGGCCGCCGGGACACTGCCACCGTCATAAATGTGAGTTATTGTCAAGCAGCCGAACGTAAATCACATGACCTTGGGGATGTTGTAACGGTCGTTAAGTGTGAAAAATGGTCCTAAGTCACTTTTTTTTTCAGTGCTGTTGTAACTTTGAATGGCCACTAAGGGAACTGTTGTAAGTCGAGGACTGCCTGTATAGGAAATCATAGGTCAGTGAGTGACTTTTTGCCATCGCGTGCCTGGAGTGGGGGGGGGAGAGGGGGGATCGTGTGCATGCAGGCCCACACCCATAATTCTATGCACCCTGTCCCCGCACGACCCCCCCACTCCCCCCTGCTCCTGGCACATGATGGCACAGTGGGTCTGGTAGGCCCGTTTTTCTCTCTCCCCAGGCTCCAGAGCCTTTCTAGGAGCCTGGGGAGGATGAAAACAGCCTTCCCCACACACCCCTGGAGGCCCTCCAGAGGCCAGAAACAGCCTGTTTGCCATCTTCCTGTCCCACCGCACACTCCCATTGCAAACCGGTAGTAAAGGTAAGTAGAACCCACCCCTGGTCAACACATACACACACCTCAAGTGTCACCCTAGAACCAGTACACATACACACACACACACACATATCCACACTCCTCAAGAGCACATCAAGGACCAGTCCCCCTATAAATCAGCCCTTTTATACTCCATTTTCTTCGCAAACCCTTTTGCTTTGGGGAATAGCTAAATCTCCTTTTCTCGCAGCTGTCTGGATATCAGTTTGATTTATTTGTGCACAACTCTGACAACCAGGGTTAATTTGGAACCCCAACTTATTCCTCTGACATCATCTTGGCTAGAATGTGGGTCATGCAGTCTTCTGAACAAACTCGGTTTGTTTGCCGGTAATCCTTGACTTACAACCATTTGTTTGGCGACCGCCGTTACGTCAACACTGAAAAAAGTATCTAACAACCTGTCCTCACACTTACAACTGTCAGGCTCCCATGTCAGAATTTGGGCATTTTGGAAACTGGCATGTACTTATGACGGTTGCACTGTCCCTGGGTCACGCGATCACCGTTTGTGACCTTCCCAATTGGCTTCCAACCAGCAAAGTCAATGGGGGAAGCCGGATTCATTTAACGACCGTGTGATTCACTGAAGCGCAGTGATTCACTTAACAACCCTGGAAGGAAAGGGCGTAAAATTGGGCGCATTCAATAACTGCCTTGCTTAGTAGCAAAAATCCTGAATATTTTACTGTGTTTTGTCTTCTTGTAAATCACCAAATTAGGTAGCAAATGAATTTAATTAATATAATAATGATAATAATTTCAACCACTTAGCCTAGATCAGTGATGGTTAACCTTTTTGCCATCGCGTGCCAGGAACAGGGGGGAGGGGGAGGGGTTTGCGTGCACCCATGCCCACACCCATGATTCTATGCTCCCCGCGCATGCGCGTGTGACCCCCCTGCTTCTCCCCCACTCCTGGCACGCGATGGCACGGTGGGCCCAGTAGGCCCGTTTTTCTCTCTCCCCAGGCCCCAGGGCCTTTCTAGGAGGGCGGAAACCGCTTGTTTGCCAACTTCCAGTCATACCAGAACAGTGGTGGGTTCCTCCCAGTTTGGCCCGGTTCCCCTGAGCCAGTAGTGGTGACGATATGATGTCACCGAACCGGTTCTGCCCCCCCGCCTCCCTGCCCCCCACCCCCCCCACGTTATTCTTACCTTTTATTTGGCCCCACCCCCAATCTATTGCTGCCTCCTGAGTCCCAGCTGATGGCTAGAGGGAAAAAAACTGTTTAAACTCTTGCCGTGGGGCTTCAAAGGGCCGCCCTACAGCTGATGAGTGTTAAAAGAAAACAAATGAGTAGACCGGTGCCTACAAAAATAAATGGGTAGACCAGTGCCTGCAAAAATACATGAGTAGACCGATGCCTACAAAAATAAATGGGTAGACCAGTGCCTGCAAAAATACATGAGTAGACCAGTGCCTGCAAAAATAAATGGGTAGATCAGTGCCTGCAAAAATACATGAGTAGACCAGTGCCTGCAAAAATAAATGGGTAGATCAGTGCCTGCAAAAATACATGAGTAGACCAGTGCCTGCAAAAATACATGAGTAGACCAGTGCCTGCAAAAATAAATGGGTAGACCGGTACAGCTCTGCAAGCAGTTAAAAGCCTGGTAGACCAGTACCTCTGCTAAATCCTAAATAATTGTCACATGACCATCAAGCCACGCCCACAAAATAAGCCACGCCCGCAGAACTGGTAGTAAACAATTTTAGAACCCACCCCCGTACCAGAAGTTGGCAAACGGGCCGTTTCCAGCCTCCGGAGGGCCTCCGGGGGGGAGGGGGAGGCCATTTTCGCCCTCCCCAGGCTCCTAGAAAGGCTCTGGACCCTGGGGAGAGAGAAAAACAGACCTTCCCCACCACCCCCAGAGGCCCTCCGGTGGCAGAAAACAGCCTGTTTCCCTACTTCCAGTGGGCCCAGAAGGCCGGAAAATCAGCTGGCTGGCGCGCACATGCGAGCCGGAGCTGAGCTTGCGTGCCCACCAATACAGCTACGCTTGCCACCTGTGGCACACATGCCATAGGTTCGCCATATAGATGATAGATCAGTGTTCTCATTCATTTTAAGATGGGTAGACTTTGCTGGCTGGGGGATTCTTTAAAGCGCTCCATGGCATAGGACCCGGGTACCTTCGAGACCGACTTCTGCCACCAACAACCTCCCACCGGCCAGTTCGCTCCCACAGAGAGGGTCTCCTCAGGGTGCCATCGGCCAAGTTATGTCGGTTGGCGACACCCAGGGGGAGGGCCTTCTCTGTGGGTGCCCCTGCCCTGTGGAATGAACTGCCCCCGGAAATGCATAAGATCGCCGACCTCCGGGTATTTCGCTGCGCACTGAAGACCCTGTTGTTCCGCCAGGCCGGGCTATCAACATAATAGTTTTAAATTGGGGTATTTAAATTTCTGGGGTTTTAAATTTGAGCCAAATCTATTTAATTATTTTAATTATTTTTAACTGATGTCTGTCTTTGTGCTTTTAATAGGGTGTACACCGCCCTGAGTCCTTCAGGAGAAGGGCGGTATGGAAATAAAATTATTTATTTATTTATTTATTATTTATTCTGAGAGTCAAAGCCCACCCATCTTAAAAGGTTGGGGAATTCTGGGAATTGAAGTCCATCTTCCTTAAGGATGCTGAGATTTTGAAACACTGCTTTAGGTTCAATCCAACAGGTGAAGACAAACACCCAATAATTTTTCACAAGTCCTGCCAGTATGGACTAAATAAAGCAGCTTAATTTTGCAACTTTTGGGCTGCTTCCAAGGAATTAGGATAGCATTAGAAGAGATCAGCCACCACAAAAGGACAGATTCTGCCAACTAAATGCATGGAAGCCAAGTGCTATTAACACAGGGCTGGGCTGATGGTGAAGAAGAGCACTGGGTGATTGTTCCAAAGGTGTCACCTCTGAAAAACTGCAATTAATTGAGATCTCATCAATTAACAGAATAATAGAATAGCAGAGTTGGAAGGGACCTCGGAGGTCTTCTAGTCCAACCCCCTGCTCAGGTAGGAGACCCTATATAGAATAGAATAGAATGGAATGGAATAGAATAGAATATAAAGTAATGCAATGGAATGGAATAGAATAGAATATAGAATAATGGAATGGAATGGAATGGAATGGAATGGAATGGAATGGAATAGAATAGAATAGAATAGAATAGAATAGAATAGAATAGAATAGAATAGAATAGAATAGAATAGAATAGAATAGAATAGAATAGAATAGAAAATAATGCAATGGAATGGAATAGAATAGAATATAGAATAATGGAATGGAATGGAATGGAATAGAATATAGAATATAGAATATAGAATATAGAATAATGGAATGGAATGGAATGGAATGGAATATAGAATAATGGAATGGAATGGAATGGAGTGGAGTGGAGTGGAGTGGAGTGGAATGAAGTGGAATGGAGTGGAATAGAATATAGAATAATTGAATCGAATCGAATCGAATCGAATCGAATCGAATAGAACATACAATGGAGTGGAGTGGAGTGGAGTGGAGTGGAGTGGAGTGGAATGGAATGGAATGGAATGGAATGGAATGGAATGGAATAGAATAGAATAGAATAGAATAGAATAGAATAGAATAGAATAGAATAGAATAGAATAGAATAGAATAGAATAGAATAGAATAATAGTAGAGTAGAACAGAACAGAACAGAATATAGAATAATGGAATAGAATAAAGAATATAGAAGAATGGAATGAATGGAATGGAATGGAATAGAAGCCGGAAGGGACCTTGTAGGTCTTCTAGTCCAGCTCAAGCAGGAGACCCTACTCCAAGGGTGAAATCCAGCAGATTCTGACAGGTCCTGGAGAACCAGTAGCGGAAATTTTGAGCAGTTTGGAGAACCGGCAAATACCATCTCTGGCTGGCCCCCGAGTGGGGTGGGAATGGGGATTTTGCAGTATCCTTCCCCTGCCACGCCCACCAAGCCACGCCCACAGAGCTGATGGTAAAAAAATTTAGATTTCACCACTGCCCTATGCCCTTTCAGACACATGGCTATCCAAATAAGTGGCTGTCTAGTTTCTTTTTAAAAATCTCCAGTGATGGAGCACCCACGATTTCTGAAGGCAAGCATCCCCAGGGTCACAGGATCAAAATTCAAGCGCTTGGCGAGTGACTCATACTTATGACGGTTGCCGCGTCCCGAGGGGTGGTCACGTGATCCCCTTTTGTGACCTTCTGACGAGCAAAATCAATGGGGAAGTCGGATTCACTGAACAACCGTGTTGCTAGTTTAACAACTGTGGCACTTCAGTGAAAAACTGTAGCAAGGAAGGTCGTAAAATGGGGCAAAACTCCCTTAACGGATGTCCTCACTTAAAAACAGCTCCATTGTGGTCGTAAGTCGAGAACTAGCTACAGTTAAGATGCCATTGCTGAAGAGACACGCAGGAGCTCCTAAAACACTCAAAATGGGATGAGCGACAATCATGAAGTCAGAAGTGATTGAACAACTAATAACAAATTGTGTTGCTTTGAAAAAAATCCAGCTGCTTCAGTTTATTAGTCTCGTCATTTCTGGCCATGATTTCCTCTGATCCCCAAGCCAAATATTGAGAAATGCAGGCTGGTGTTATTAGCTTATTAAGCCTCCTGATTTGACATGAGGCCCTTTCCAAGTTCTTAATCACAAATTTTGGCAATAACCACTGCCTGAGTAATGCACAATGTCATTTTTTGTGGGGCTCGTGAAAAGGAGGAAGAGCTTCAAATGGTCCCACTGCAGTTGTCATTGTGACTTTATATATACAAAAAATTAAAATCTCGGGTGTTTTCCCGCGTCATGTTAAATAAATTAATTAAAATGTTTAAAATTCTGGTTAAAATCCTAGCTTAAAATCTTCTAAAAATCCTTACAGAGCACTCTGCAAGGTCCTTTAAAACCTTAGCTAAAATCCTACCCGTACCTTAAAAGTTTTTCTAATAGCAACGTTTCGACAGGCTCACAACCCTGTCATCTTCTAAACTAGATAAGAGCCTGAAGATGACAGGGTTGTGAGCCTGTCGAAACGTTGCTATTAGAAAAACTTTTAAGGTACGGGTAGGATTTTAGCTAAGGTTTTAAAGGACCTTGCAGAGTGCTCTGTAAGAATTTTTAGAAGATTTTAAGCTAGGATTTTAACCAGAATTTTAAACATTTTAACTAATTTATTTAACATGACGTGGGAAAACACCCGAGATTTTAATTTTTTGCATATACACACCCGCGAAAACTTAAGAAGACACATACATATATACATATATACATATATACATATATACATACATACATACATACATACATATGTGTGTGTGTGTGTGTGTGTTTTCCTATTGAGACACCTGATCTACCCCAGCTTGTGGGAGGGAGCATACTGCATCCCTTTCGCCTTTTAGCTCCAATCCAGGAGCCCTCAAGCAGTCGCACTGACGACAAACCATTTTATACCAAATTTATATTTCGCTGATAAAGAAATTTATTTATCAGCAAAATATAAATTTTATATATGTCTTTGGTTATTCGGGTTTTGTCCCGTGTAAAATTGGAAGTACCTTGGCGACGTTTCAACGAAGTCTCATTTGTCATCTTCAGGCTGGTGTCTTCGGCCTTGTACTATTGCTCCTAGAAGCACAAGGCCGAAGAAACCAGCCTGAAGATGACGAATGAGACTTCGTCGAAACGTCGCCAAGGTACTTTCAATTTTACACGGGACAAAACCCGAATAACCAAAGACCTACATACAAACACCCGCGAAAACCTCAGAAAACATATATTTATATTATATATTTATATAATATAAATATATATTATTATATATATCAATTTTCTTACTTCTTCGTAGGGTTTATGTGTGTTTTTCTTCTAGCCAGGTTTTTTACCTATATATATAGGTCTTTGGTTATTCAGGTTTTCTCCCGCGTAAAATTGGAAGTGTCTTGGCGACGTTTCGACGAAGTCTCATTCGTCATCTTCAGGCTGGTGTTTTCGGCTTCGTGCTTCTAGGAGCAATGCTTCTAGAAGCACGAGACTTCATCGAAACGTCGCCAAGACACTTCCAATTTTACATGGGAGAAAACCTGAATAACCAAAGACCTACATACACACCCGCGAAAACCTCAGAAAACATATATGTATATATGTATTTAATAACCCGAATGTATATATGTATGTAAAACCCGAATAACCAAAGACCTACGTATGTATGTATGTGTGTGTGTGTGTGTGTGTGTCTGTGTGTGTATAAAAACCGACCATACACCCGAAGCCAAACCAATAAACACATACTGGGACTCCCAACCAATCAGAATGAAAAGGTGGAGCCATCCCAGAATACCAACACCAGATTTGAAATTCCAACGTCAGTTAGTGCAAAATGACTACTGGCATAAGCCTGATGATGGCAGATGGGATTCTGCCGAAACGTCGCTTCTACCCTTTTAGGGATATATCCACAATTACACGGGAAGAAACCCGAAATATTAACTATACACACATACATACCCGTGAAAACTTACATAAACATATATATATATATATATATATATATATATATATATATATATATATATATATGTATGTTTTCTTTTCTTTTCGTAGGCCTTTATGTGTATTTCTCTTTAGCCAGGTTCTTCCTACGTAAACCAAGATTTTTATGCAGCCCTAGTTCAGTGAAATCTCAATCCACTAGTTTCTAGGCTTTTTTCAGGCAGCCAGCAAGCACCCTGCTGCCCATTGTCTTAGTCTCCCAATGGGCAGCAGGGTGCTTGCTGGCTGCCTGAAAAAAGCCTAGAAACTAGTGGATTGAGATTTCACTGAACTAGGGCTGCATAAAAATCTTGGTTTACGTAGGAAGAACCTGGCTAAAGAGAAATACATATATGTGTGTGTGTGTGTATAATTTATATTTTGGTATAAAATGGTTTGTCGTGAATGCGACTGCTTGAGGACTCCTGGATTGGAGCTGAAAGGCAAAAGGGAGCAGAATGCCCTCTCCCACATGTTGGGGTAGACCAGGTGTCTCGATAGAAAAACACTTAAGATCTATATATCTATATCTATCTAAATCTAAATCTAAATCTAAATCTAAATCTAAATCTAAATCTAAATCTAAATCTAAATCTAAATCATCTAAATCTAAATCTATCTATCTATCTATCTATCTATCTATCTATCTATCTATCTATCTATCTATCTAATGTTTTATCAAAGGAAAGAAAGTATAACACAGGGGAAAAAAATACAGAAAAAACATACATCCAACTGTAACAACAACAAAAAAAGGAAAGATTTGGTGTACGAAAAGGGGGGGGAAATGACCCAAATATTAAATAAGTCCAACATTAAATATAGAAAAGAGCCACCTTGGCTGGATGCTGAAAAGAAAATAAAGAAAAAAAAAATGGAAAAATTTTCCTCCCCTTATGGGTCTGC